>NC_063154.1:25751947-26084447 GCF_020921035.1 Rhodamnia argentea | reverse complement strand
GGCCCAAACCCATTTGTGATGTTCCAATATTTAAACCCATCTTCCATCTACTCTTTTTCCCATGTGGGACTCTCCATCCTTCATTTCTCATTCACTTCTTATGGGATTTCTTGCAACCAAATCCCAACACAAATTACATATTCAAACAAACTAGTTCTTAATCAAGCATTGTTACCATAAAAAGAAAAACATCGGACTCACTTTCCTTATAAAGCACAGGACAAATAAGATTACCATCTATTTTATTGTTTACATATGGTAGGGAGCAGGATTATTAGCTGAAAATAACAAAAATGAGCGCCAACAGTTGGATTGTATGTAAATTTGTTAGATATCTTAGAGACATGCCGCGGATATGTTTATATCTTACTTGATTCTTCATATGTTGTTTTGTATCTCTTTCACATTCATATCTCTTTTTGATTATGCATATCCTTGATTGATCTCGTTAACTCAAATAGTCATATGGTGAAGCCTATGAATATGCTTATGATGACTTCATCATAATACAAACACATAAATGCAATTCTAGTTAACTGAAATAGTTAGGGAAATTTGTCAAGAAAGTGCTAAACTTTTTGTACTTTTACCAATTAAGTCCTAAACCTTTTAACTTTGCCGATTCAATCCTATTAGTGGGAAATCACTTACGCGAACCGCTTGCGCTGACGTGGATAATTTTTAGTAATTTTTTTTATTATTTTTCTTTCCTTTTCTATTTTTTCCCTTTTTGGGTTCTACAACCAGTAGCCTTGCTGGCCCTTGGGCGAGGGCCGTAAAGCCTTCCCCGACCATGGGCGATGACAATGAAGGAATCGTGAGCCCTCGCGAGCCACGACGAGGGCGCGACAGCCCTTCTTGACCACAGCAAGGGCGGGCGAGGGCTGCAACTCCCTCGTAGTCGCCCACGAGGACTCATAATGCCCTCGCCGACCTGAGCGATGGGTTGCAATCCTGCGGAAGGCAAGAGCTTTGCGGTCCTTGCCCGGTGGCCAATGGTACCACGTAGGACGTTCGGCGTTCACGTTAGCGATTTTCGGTCAATATGAGTAAATTGGCAAAAGGTGAAAAGATTTAAAACTAAATCGACAAATTAAAAAGATTTATGACTGAATTGATAAAAGTGAAAAGGTTTAGGGCTTTTTCGATAATTTCCTCCGAAATAGTCACCTGGGGTCAAAATCCTTGACTTTTTTACATGGATCAAACTTGAGATAGAATTTAACAAAATCGACAAAAGCTCGATGTCCGACGTTACACGTCATCGTCTAGGTAGATGTCATCTTCAAGAAGATGATAGCCAATGGATTCGAGAATGTCGAAATGAAAATGGGGTTCTTCCCCTTTCCTTGTGTGTTGTTTTCTTATAGAGTGTTCGGCTGCAGACTTTCCCTGGGTGACCATGAATGGACGAAGCAAGAGAAGTACATATGGGTGGAGGATGTGGACTAAAACAAACAAAAAAATGTAACTTTTGGCTTAATTTATTACTTCTTTTGGAGTTTCCAAGAAGTTTCAATCAAGGTCGAGACTGGAACACATGTTTCAAATGTTGATATTCTAGTTCTTGAAATGTAATAAGTCAGCTATAAATTAATGTATTCTAATTCTTATGATCCCATTCAAAATTAGGAAAAAACATTTTATAATTTTCTTATTTTATTGACCAAGGACTATAAAGTTCAGAATGCATGCATGCCTGTATTATTATATGAAAAGAGTTTTGAATACGACATTGAGATTCTCGTATCTGGTGGGTGCCGTATGCTTCCAACTATAAATGGAAGACATTATATGCAAGAAATATTAGAAGGGATGCACATTTCTGCACTTAGATCCATAAAACAATATCTTTATACAATAACTTTTCCTCGATAAAATCTCGTTAAAACCACAATTTATTTAGTTGCCATTGTTGAAATATATAAATATTAAACCACGCTTTTTTTTTATAAGCTTAAGTTTTTATAACAGTTGGCAGTAGTTTCATAAAATCTAACATGGTATTAGAGCGATAGGTACTGAGTTGAACAATGGTATTAAACAAAGGGCGGAATTTTAATTTAGAATAAATCAAATCTCTAAACCTTTACGTACATCACGATTCTATAAATCTGCAGTACCTTTTGAAAATCTGCACTTAAATTATAGCTACCCATTTCGTTACGATCAAAGTTAGACCTCCACGCGAAACTAGCATTGCTATAATCAAATGACAGAGAAATGAATATCCGTCGAGATTTAAGAAAATATGATTAGGTTAATGAAAATCGTGATTTTAAAAGGTTTCTTGGTTCCTATATGGACGGTCTATCTTTAAGCGGACTAGGGAGGAGGACTTCATCTGGTCCATGAAACCAACTCAATATATGACTTGATCGCTACACCCAAAAAATAAAAAGAAAATTATTTGATGGTGAAAAATCATTAAAGGGTTTACAACGTCACTTATTATAGCTCGATCAATATTGAAAATCGAATGAGATTTCTTATAATTTCTTGACGAATTAGCAGGATATATGCTGGATGCATGAGACGATGTTTTCTCCAAGATCAAATTTCGTGCGACTAAATTGAGAGAAAATAAATCAATGATTCACCGCATAACATATGGATGTGACCGATTCAATTAGAAATTCAGGACACAATAACCCGTCTAATCTTGAATCACAATTCAAACTTTGATTTTTTTTTTAGGCAGAGTGTAAATGACAATATTTGGTTGGCATATAATAGCCAATAGGATAGAAAAACTTCATTTCCTCGATCTTTGTAAATCCAATAGCATTTTTTTTTCTGGGAATTGTACCTAATTTACCTTAAATTCTTAAAGGAATTTGTGTCCTAATTCGTCCACTAGACTATCGCTCAATGGCCAGGAAAATTACAAAAAAGTCTCAAACGTATTGTCATTGTGCCAATTTAGTCTTAAACTTTTTTTGTTGGACAATTGAGCCCTAAACTTTTTGCAATTGTGCCAATTCAGTTCATTTGGCAGGTTGGAGCCGATGTAACGCCGTCGGTGCTAACGTGGCAGATTTGTGATAATATTTTAATATTATTCAAATTTTTAATTTCTTATATTTTTTATTTTCTTTTTCAAACAAAAAAAAAGGAAACAGAAAAAGACAAAAAATTATTTTTATTAAAATATTATTAAAAAAATTTCACATCGACGTCGGAGGAGCCATGTCGCCTTCGGCCGGCCAAATAGAATAAATTAGCATAGTTGCAAAAGGTTTAAGACTGAATTGATAAAAAAAAATTTAGAAATGAATTGGCACAATTGCAATAAATTTAGGATTTTTTTGATAATTTTCTCCTCAATGGCTGAAAACCTAACATGATCCTCGAATTAAAACTTGGTATGAAAAGAGCCCTATAGATAACGTGGATCTAATGAAAAAGAATTTCACAAATGAAATGTTTCATTGAGAAAATAACGGTCATTCGTGAAGTTAATTGCTTTTCTTCAACTAATATGTACAATGCTGCTAATTTTCAACGACACAAAGCATTTTCTCTATTGTTAGTTTTGACTGACAAGAGCATTGATTGGGAAAATAACGACTCGTTTTAGGCATTGATTCACACTTGCAGTTAAAGTTAACAGCTACATAGGCGAGAGAAATTAATAAAACACTATATCAACAGCCTCAGTTAGTCAAATTGGGCACAGTTAAGGAAGGAGACATCTCCAACCCCCACCCCCCACAAAAAAAAAAAAAGGAGGGATCATGATATCAATTTGGCAAATTTAAGGAGTTGATTGCATATTTTGGAAGTTTTGTGACTTAACTGCATTTTCTTGATTTAGAATTCTGATACAGTTATTCCATTTTTAAACCATAATTATTTGACGCTTACCAACATCTATTAAATGTTATTATCACATAGAAAAATCGGTATATCTATATAGAGAACGAATACAATGCTACAATTTTCTTTTGAATCACAAACTGAATATGTGATTGAATGTATACGAAACCATATTCTAAATACAAAAGCATGCAATAATATCATTGTCCGTCCCCAATTAAATAAAACGGAGCGTGCCCCATGCTTTTGCTTTTCAATTCAGTACGGATATCAACAAATAATATCAATTTATGTCTTTCTTGATTAAAAAAGTCAAATTGAGCATTTGAAACATGTTTTTGAGAATCTCATTGGTTCTCGCCAAATGCACTTTCTCAGAAGCTCCAGCCAAAATCGTCCCTTCATTCTTCCACCACTCCACCAGTCAAGCTCAACCTATAAATGTAGCTCCCACTTCCATGTTCTTTTCAACTCCAGTCTCACTTCAGAAACCAAATCTTCCCTTCAACCTTCCACATTCAGTGATCTCAAAGCTACAAAATTTCTAGCCAAAAAACGAAAATGCTTCAGGAAATCATCAGTCCGTTTGAGACCGAACGAATGGATGTTTTGAAATCCATCTGTGAGCATCTTTTTGACGACCATGATGATGGTGTCGACCCAACATTTTATGCACCGGCTCCTGCAAACTCCTACTCATGGAGTTCAAGCTTCAGCGATCTCTTGCTGATGGAGAGCTGGAGCGAACTGGCCCTTAAAGTCGACGACTCGGAGGACATGTTGGTGTATGGCGCTATGTGCGACGCGCTCAATCCCGGGTGGAAAATGCCTTTGGCTTCGAATCAAGAACTTGATTTCGAAGTGACGGCGGTTGATTATGACAGCATTGGTCTGGCTTCGTATCAAGAACTCAATCTCGAAGTAACGAGCGTCGATGACAACATCACTGATTTGGCAACAGAGAAGAAACCAGAGATGGTGGAACAGGAGGTGCAAATGCCGGTCGAGAAGACACATTATAAAGGAGTGAGGAGGCGGCCATGGGGGAAATACGCGGCGGAGATAAGGAACCCCAAGAAGAATGGGGCAAGAATTTGGCTCGGGACTTACGAGAAGCCCGAGGATGCTGCATTGGCCTATGACCGGGCAGCTTTTAAGATGAGGGGGTCCAAGGCCAAGGTCAACTTCCCTCACCTCATCGGTTCGGCCGAGTACGAGCCTGTCAGGGTCAGCCGCAAGGATTTGTCTCCCGAGCCTAGCTCGCCATCCGGGTCCAGCGATGACGGCTTGATGACTAGGACGAAGAGGAGAAAGAGAGGCTAATGCGGATGCTGAGGTGGATTTGGGAACTCCTATCCCTTTTCCCATTTGGATATGGGTTTTTTGAGTGGGAATGAACAATTTGTACTTTGATTATGCAAACTGCGATGATATTGTACGATCAATGAGAAGTCAATCAGGCAATATATGTTGTAGAAATGAAATCAAAACGCTAAATTGGTCAAATTCAGCCACGCATCGGACACGAGGTTGACTTTGTACCTACGAGACTGTGTCCAAAGGATGGCGTTCCGGTGTGCGTCCTTGAACGAGGTTCCAACCAAAACCAAAGGAGAAAATAAGATGTAACGCGAGTGGGGACCCCTAGCCACATGTCGCTTCTTGATTGGGTGGGACCAAGCTGACGTGGAGGGGCCGGCCTACCTAATATTTTCTCGAAGAGAAAGCGCCATAAATGTGTGCAGCAGCAGGTCTGGTTTACTCCAATAAACAGTGCGCGTGTCTACTAAAGGGAGTATTGTTTATTAAATAAGAAAGGAAAAAAAAAGATTTAAAGGCAGTGGGGATCACTCGCACATGTGGAACCATATGTCGCTTCCTGATTGGGCAGGCACCACGCTAACGAGAAGTGGCCGAAATTAAGGATCATACTTGTCATTATTCTTTAAAATTAAAACGAAAAACAAACTACCTGGCGCTAAAATCTCTGGTATTCTTATTGTTTCTCATTTATTTATATGGTGATTTTGAATTGATTTAAAGTGGAAGATCTTGTCAGTGTTCACACTAATTTTACAACGCAAAGGTCGACCTACCAACGGTACACGTTATTATCAATGTAGATGTCATCTTGAAGAAGATGATGGCGAATATTCTCGGGAATGTCGGAATGAAAAAACAAGGGGGGTTCGACGGGAATATTAATGCCCGCAAGCATTTTCCTCCCCTTTCCTTTTGTGCTATTTTCTTAAGGGAGTGTTCGGTTCGAGACTTCATTGGGTGACCAATTGATCATGAATGGACAAAGCAAGAGAAGTACACATGTTTCAAATGTTGATATTCTAGTTATTCAACATCTAATACTATCAGTTATAATTTAATGTACTCCAATTCTTATTATCCCATTCAAAATTAGAAAAAAAAATGACGGGTCGCATTCTATTATAAGTTCCTTATTTATTGACCAATTACTAGAAAGTTCAGAATGCATGTATCCTGGTATTAATTTATCAAATATCCGACATCGAGATTCTCATATCTATGTGTGTGTATGTATATAATCATGGTAAACATTAGGTGCAAGAAATATTTAGAGGTGGTGCTTATTTCTGCACTGTAGATCCATAAAATAATATCTTTATACAATAACTTTTCCCAAATAAAACCTAGCTAGAATCACGGTTCAGTTAGATGACATGACATTAAACAAGGGACAAAATCTGAATTTAAAATAAATCAAATCTCTGAAACTTTATAGCCATTACAACTCTTTAAATCCTTGGTACTTTTCAAAAATCCGCACTTAAATTGTGGCCAAACAAAAAAGTAAATAAAGACAATGTTGTGTAGAACAAGCGATCGAATAATAAATAAACAAAATAAGAAAATAAATCGGACATCGGATGTACGTGGTTTGGTCATAAAAGCCTACGTCCAAGGAAAGAGGAGCAACAAATTCCACTATAGAACAAGTGATCTGACGGGATTACAGGCCACACTTGGATCACTCAAACATTCTTAGTATTTTTCAGCCCCTAATTACATCAAATAACCCACAAGTGTTTAACCTTACAATTTCTCACGAAATAATCTCTCAATCTCGCAAAGGAATTAAGTAATCTCATCGGCTTCGACACTTGAATATTATTGTCCCCACATTTTGTCCCCACACCGTCCAAAACTGTCCAATTTTCTAACTCCTATGTGGCTGGATTTATACGGCGCCGTCCGGATATGAGAATCTTTCTGATGGATATTATTGTCTATACGTACAAAACCCTCGATATAATTTATTCATTCCCACTATAGTAATGGACAAATAAACGTGCCCATGCGTCTAATTATACAAATTCGTTTCTAGATAAGGCTAATGTACATTATTCTTATATGTGGGCCGTCGATTAAATAAATCGGGAATTCGACATTCAATACATGTGCCTAGAATCCAACCATCAATAAAGAGGCACCTTCTCATCAACTGCAATAAGGGAGCTAATTATGTTAGAAAAATTAGATTGAATGGTTGATTTGTTTTTAATGATTTTTCAAGCTAACTCAACCTATATATATATATATATCTGTGTGTGTGTGTGTGTGTCTTCCACTTTGGTCATCCTCTCACCCATTCCTCTCCTGCCCTTCTTCAATCATCAACGATTGCATACTACACACAGGTCAAAAGCTGCTCGATCGCCATTAGTGAATGCTTCCAGAAATCATGAGTCCCTTTGAGACCCATCATTTCGATGCTTTGGAATCCATTTACGATCACCTTCTTCAGGATGATGATGTTGTTGTTGAGAATGCCACGGTTTTTGCGCCAAGGAGTTCGAGCTTCGGTGATCTTTTGCTCGCGGAAAGTTGGAGCGAACTTCCGCTGAAAGTTGACGACTCGGAGGACATGTTGGTGTACGGCGCTTTGCGCGACGCCCTCAATTCTGGGTGGACGATGCCTTTGGCTTCGAATCAAGAACTTCGTTGCGAGGTGATGACCGTTGATGGTGATGGCATTGGTCCGGAGCTGCAGAAGAGGCCGGAGACCGTGGAGCGTGAGATGCAAGCGCCGGTCAAGAAGGTGCAACATAGAGGAGTGAGGAGGCGGCCGTGGGGAAAATATGCGGGGGAGATCAGAGAACCCAAGAAGAACGGCGCTCGGATTTGGGTTGGGACTTATGAGACGCCCGAGGACGCGGCGTTGGCCTATGACCGGGCTGCTTTCAAGATGAGAGGGTCCAAGGCAAAGCTCAACTTCCCTCACCTCATCGGCTCAGCCGAGTATGAGCCCGTTAGGGTCAGCCCCAAGCGTCGGTCTGCCGTGCCTAGCTCGCCATCCTGCGACGACAGATTGACCGGGAGGAACAGGAGAAAGAGAGAGGTCGATTCAGATGCTTTGTTAGGTGTGGACGGACAGTTTTTATTTTAGCTGTACACACTGTCAAGGCGTTGTCTTCATCAAAGGAAAATCCAACCAGACAATTTCACGTGTGAAAAGACTGTTAATTTGGTTTTTCCTATTCCATTTCCTAAAGAGTTTGACAAACGAAGTCAAAGAATTCTTGAAAGCTTGCAGGAGAGTCCTACCGATCATTCAAAAGAGAAGCGAAAACGAGATTATTGGACAAATTCGATAGGAGTGCCGATAAAGTCACCGGAGCATCCACCTCCGCCTCCGGATGAGGTGATGTGGAGGTCCTTGGTGAGTTTCAGACCATCTCCAACAGCCCAAAGTTTGGCCGCAGAACTAGCGGTCAATGTAGCGAGCAAAACCAGTAACCCAATAGCCACTAGCATCCGAGATTAAACCTCCTCGACCCGCGACACCAGGGTTACGAACAGCTGAGCCAGCAATATTTAACTCGAACCAGCTCGAGGCCGGGCGGGTCCGTTGCACGAACGCGATTTACCTCATGGTGTTTGAGCAGCTCCCCACAAGACGAAAGTTCCTTCAAGTTTATGAAACCTGGCTTTGTCATCGACGACTTCATTATTGGGTCAGGGCCGAAGCAACCGGAGAGCAGGAGGGAAAATTGACCTTCAGACTGCCCAGGCGTCAGTCCAGAATAAAGAATTCTCAGCATCATCAGCAACATTCCTAACTCTCCCCCTAAGGAGTCCTCATCTGCACCAAGGAAGATGATGATTCAGTATGTTTGCTTAAAGAAGTAGAAAAATTATGTTCTTGTGTCGATTGGAATTAGCTTTTTATTAATTAACTACCGTAAATTTGTTGCCATAACAAAATGGATCGTAGGGTGAATTTGAATTGTCTAACATTGAAATTTTCGTGACATGTGTGATATTACTCAAATCAGGCTGTCCAAATGAAAATGGACGGCTTGATTTGGGCCACGTCATGTGTTGAAATAGATGGAAAAAATGCGAGCGGAAATTTTTTTGGGATTTGAAAAATTTTGAAATTTTTAAAAATTTTCAAAATTTTTAAGCAGTAGTTGCTCAAACTTACGAAGAAAACATGGAAACCGTGGGCGTAAATTTCGTGCTCATTGGTGGACTCATAAAGATATGATGGAAACGACACGAACGTGAACGACAGCGCAAAAGGAAGACCAATGAATTTTTTTTTTTTGGCAATTGAAACTGAAAAGAGTATTAAATTGATGATAGTTTGAGTTCTCTATACTTTCTAGGAATTACAAATAAGTATTTAGAATTCAGAAATCAATTGGGCCCATTTATATTGCGAAAATTAGATAATCCCGTTGCCCAAACTCGGAACCTCGAGGCTGGGACCTAGGCTTGGGAACTCGTATTTGAACCTATGACCTTGATGTTGAACCTGGAACCTTAGGGGTACAAGGGTACGCATGATAACATTTTTGGAAATTAATTGTTGCACCACAAACACTTCTGAAGTAGAAATCCGTTTGGTAAAATTTTTTTAGTTTTGAAAGAAATTTCTACTTCTAAAGTGAATTTTCACTTATGAAGCTGTTTTTCCCTCAATTTGAAAAATTAAAAAAAATTACTTCTCAACTCAAGAAGTACTTCTTTGACCAAAAAAAAAAAAAAAACTCCAAGAAGTACTTTTTGCCTCACCATCTTTTCATTATCCCTCACCCTCTTTTTGACCACGCTCGCCTCCGCCAACCGCTGCCACTGCCCACCGCAGTGCCCACACTTGCTTGCGACTATTGCCACCTACCGCCCCCCGCCGCCAATTGTAGACCACTGTCGGTCGTCGCCCCTTGCTGATTTCCACTAGTCGCCGCCCATTGCCGCTTGTGACCATCGCCAATCATTGACAATCGCCCGCGGTTGCCCACCGCAGACCTGCGGTGATCGCCGCCCATCACTAGCCATTGCCCATCCCCGCCCGCGACAACCGCTACTCGCTGCTAACCGTGGACTATCGCCGCCGCTGACCACTTCCATTGCCGACCTCTATCGGCCGCTGCCCATCGCCTGCTACAATCACCGCCCACGGTCGCTAATAGCCGACCACCGCCGCCGCCAACCACTACCCACCGTCGACCTTTACTGGTTGCCGCAAACCGTTGACCACTACGAACCTCTACCACGACCACCAACCACCGACCACGACCTACCCCCGCCATCAATAGTCGACCATAGCTCCGCCCGCCACCTAGTCTACCGTCGACATTTGCCGTTGGAGCAAAAAATAAATAATATTTTTAATTAAATTTTATTTTTTTAAAGAAATTTAAAAAGTTTAAAAATGAAGTAGAAATCTTTCAGCCGTCGACAATAATTTTTCACAGAAGATTTTGTATTAATAATGTTTCAGAAAAAAAAAAAATTCAACCTTTACTAGACAAATTTCTTTGATTAGAAATTGACTTCCGGAGCAGAAGGAGAAGTGTTGTCATGCACGCCTTTAATTTCTGAATCCCAATCATAAAGTCTTGTCTCGAAGCCTTAGCAAAAAATCCCAAGTCAGACTCCAACGGTCGCGGCCGTGGTGTCGAATACTTGGTTCAAGCACCAGGGTGCTAGGTCTACCCCTCGAGGTCCTAAGCAAGGTGCTAGGGTCCTAGGTTCGAGCTCCGAACAACGAGGAAAATCATGTTGCTGGGGAAGTCAAGTTGGAATTTGAAACATTGAATTTCGATAACCTCTCGATAAACATTGAAATGAAGCTTTTTTTAAATACCCTCTCAATAACTGTAGTCTTTGAAGCACTTAGTCATTTCACCACCAATAAATACATACTGAAGTACATTTCTTATATTTCGGCTCCGCTTGTTTCGTGAAAAATGAGTGATTTGAAAAATATTTTTCAAAGTACATTGTTTATATCGCTAACAAAAATGAATGTAACATAAGAAAAAAAATAAAATTCTGTCACATTATGTAGTGAACTTTTTCATGCCACCAAAAATTTTCTCTCTTCTCAAGCATCAGTCATCGGGTCCACCAAGCACCTCGAGATCCAATAACCATTGTCTTACCTCCAACAAAATACAAAGAAGTGTGCCCCATGCTTTGGTTCCTCAATTAAATATATCAACTTGGGTCTCTCCTGATTAAGGAAGTCTAATTTGTTTTCCTCTTTTGGTCATAAGAAGTCTAATTGAGCATTTGAAACATGTGTTGAGAATCTCACTGGTCATCCCTAGATGGCACTTTCTCGGAAGCTCCCTCCAAAATCATCCCGTCAATCTTCTTCCACCACTCAGGCAATCACGCTCAACCTATATTAAGAGCTCCCTCTTCCATGGTGTTTTCAACTCTTACACTCTACTTCAGAAGCCAAATCATCCCTTCTGTCTTCCACATTCAGTGATCTCAAAGCTACAGATTCTAGCAGAAAGCCCAAAATGCTTCACGAAATTATCGGTCCCTTTGAGACCGATCAATGCGATGCTTTGAAATCCATTTGTCAGCATCTTCTTGAAGATGATGATGATGATGGAGTCAATGCAACATTTTATGCACCGACTCCTGCAAACATGTACTTGAGGAGCTCAAGCTTCAGCAATCTCTTACTGACAGAGAATTCACTACAAAAAAACACGGATTTAGCCACGAAAAATTTGCCACGAAAAAAAATCGTCGCTAATTTCCGATGAAAATAGTGACAAAATAAATATTCGTCGCTATTTGCGACGAAATAAGCGACGAAAACATTCGTCGCCCATTAGCCACGAAAATAGCCACGAAAAATTTTTCGTGGCTAATTAGCGACGAAAATGGCCATGAAATAATTATTCGTCGCTATCTCCTTTGCGACGAAAATGGGCTTCGTCGCCAATTAGCGACGAACGTCCTTTTTCGTCACAAATTCTTTTATTAAAAGTTAGCGACGAAAATCGACGTTTGTCGCTAATTAGCGACGAAAATAAACGTTCGTCGCTAATTAGCGACGAACTTTTGTTTTCGTCGCAAAATTAGCACTATGAATAAAAATAACAAAGAAAATATTAAAATTAGCGACGATTCATTATTTTCGTCGCTAAATTAGCGACGAAATGTATTATTCGTCGCTAATATGAAGGAAATAAAAAAAAAAAGAAAATGTTCAATTTATTTAATTTACGACGAACAAACAGTGTTAGTCGCTAAATTTGCAACGAAATAATACATTTCATCGCAAATTTATTTAATTTATTCTGGAAATTAGTGACGAAATTATTTTTTCGTCGCTAATTATTTTTTTTTCTTTTTTATTTAATTTATATTAACAATTTGCGACGAAATGAGAATTTGTCGCAAATTTTGCGACGAATTTCATCTTTCGTCGCAAATTTTTTTTTTTAAATTTGCAACGAAATTATGTGTTTCGTCGCTAATTAGCGACGAAGGACTTTATTTCGTCGCTAAATTTTTGAGGGAGCTTTTGAAATTTTGCGATTCCCACTCTCTCCTCCCGCCTAATCCCATTCTATAAACTCTTCCGCCCTCTTTCTATCATTCCACTCTCCACAACATTCAATTCCCCCCCCTCCCCCTAACCCCACTCACCTTCTCTCTCTTCCCCCCACTCACCTTCTCTCTCTTCGTCCTCTTGGTGCGAACAGACCCCCCTTCCCCCCTGTTCATCATCTTCTTCTTCATCTTCTTCTTCTTCTTCTTCTTCATTCGGCAGCCTCCCCCTCACCTTCTCTCTCTTCGTCCTTCTCTCTCTTCCCCCACTCACCTTCTCTCTTCCTCCTCTTGGTGCGAACAAACCCCCCTTCCCCCTGTTCATCATCTTCTTCTTCGTCGTCTTCTTCTTCTTCTTCTTCTTCTTCTTCTTCTTCTTCTTCTTCTTCTTCTTCATTCGGCAGCCTCCCTAGCCAACGCTAGCCTCCAGCTGACCACCACCCGCCTTCGTCGTCACCCCGCCGTTGCGGCCATTGCCGCTCGCCCGCCAGCCCCGCGTAGCCGTCGTCGACCTCCACCCCACCACCTCTATGTTCCCCACAACTCAGGCCACGACGCCCACAGCCTGCAGCCGTCCGCCCCGAGCCCAAGCCCGAGCCCCCGACCTCCATCTCCATCTCTCGGTCTCTCTCCCTCTCCTTGTCCCGGCACCCCGACTACCCTCCTGCTTTGCTCCTCCTCTGCTCGCGACACTCCCTGCTCCAGCTGAGACCCACCCCCTCCGCCACTGTCCAGCTCGCCAGCCCCGTCGCCATCCACCTCAGCCCGGGGACTCCCTCGACCCGCTGCCATCCAAGACTCTCTCACCCCCTATGCCATTGAATAAAAAGGAACACTAAAAAAAGAAACGCGCTTTTTGCGACAAAGATTTGCGAGGAATAAAAATTCGTAGCAAATTTTGCCACGAAAAATTCGGTAAAATACGTCGCTAATTGGGTTTTGCGATGAATTTTGCCACGAAAAAAAATTCGTGGCTAATCTGGCGTCGCAAAATTTAGCAACGAAAAATTATTTTTTCGTCCCTAAATTTAGCGACGAACAGAAAATTCGTCGCTAAATTCGTTGCTAAATTTAGTGACGACATTTTTTTTTGTGGCTAATTAGCGACGAATAAGTTTCGTCGCTAATTTGCCACGAAGAGTAATTAGTCACAAAATTCGTGGCTAATTTGCGACGAAACTTATTCGTCGCTAATTAGCCACAGATAAATAGTCGTCGCAAAATTCGTCGCTAATTAGCGACGAACTTTATTTTTTTGTCGCTAAATTTTGCGACGCCAAATTGGCGACGAATATTTTTTCGTCGCTAATTTTCGTCGCAAATCGGTTTAGCGACGAATTTTGGTCAATTTTTCGTGGCAAAATTCGTGGCTAAATCCTTGTTTTTTTGTAGTGATTGGAGGGAACTGCCCCTGAAAATTGACGACTCGGAGGACATGTTGGTGTGCGGCTCTTTGCTCGACGCGCTCCATTCCGGGTGGACGATTCCTTGGGCTTCGAATCAAGAACTTGATTTGGGAGTGACGACCGTTGATTGTCACAGCTTTGGTCTGGCCTTGAATGAAGAACTTGATCTGGAAGTGAGCATTGATTCGGCGACAGAGGAGAAACCGGTGATGGTGGAGCACGAGGTACAAGCGCCGGTTGACAAGACACATTATAGAGGAGTGAGGAGGCGGCCGTGGGGAAAATATGCGGCGGAGATAAGGGACCCCAAGAAGAACGGGGCAAGGATTTGGCTCGGTACTTATGAGACGCCCCAGGATGCGGCATTGGCCTATGACCGAGCAGCTTTTAAGATGAGGGGGTCCAAGGCCAAGGTCAACTTTCCTCACCTTGTCGGCTCCGCCGAGTACGAGCCCATCAGGGTCGGCCCCAAACGTCGGTCCGCCGAGCCTAGCTCGCCATCCATGTCCAGCGATGGTGGCTTGACTACCGGGACGAAGAGGAGAAAGAGAGATGTCAATGTGGATGCTGAGGTGGATTTTGAAAGTCCAATCCCATTTTCCATTTTAGAAAATGGGTTCGTTAAGTGTGGATGAGCAATTTTTATTTTGATTGCGCAAACTACACAAAACAGAGATTTGATCAATGAAAAGTCAATCAGGCAAAATTTATCTTGTCGAAACTATCAATCTGGAGTGTTTATATTCCATTTCATTCGTACAAACGTTACTAACTACCAATTATAGATCAATCAACATTTACCTTTCATATTATGGTTTCGTGACTCTATGAATAAGTTTGGTAGTTACTAACCCCACAGAAATTACAAATCACGAATTGGTTGTATTTTGGCCAAAAGTGGTATTACTATGTTCAAACCTATTTATCTATGTTGGAAGTTGCTATCAATGTTGAGATAAACACATAAGTTGTGTTAGAAAATGTCCCACGTCGAAAAATTGATGTAATGTGCAGTATTTAGTATATCTTAATTGCTCTATATCTTATTGATGGATCTAACCGGATATATAGTATAGGCTCATATTTAAACTTCTTCTTGGCAATCTTCCTTCCGAGGGTATCAGGCTCCAACACCAATATGGCAATTGAAGGTTACTTTTTCCCGGGGATGAAAAACTCATCGACACTAGTTGTACGTATGTGCTTTCTCAATGTAGAAAGATGCTAACAAAAGTAAAAATCACAACTGCATTTATAATTAGCATTTGGTTCCTTGTGAACCTTACATAATCTATCAGTTAGGTCCAACCCAAAAGTTCAAAATTATAGATTAAAGGAGACAATATGAATATAAAGAGCACATAAGATCCATTGTCAGCCAATGTGAGGCAACAGCTTCAACACTTACCACGTCCATTTTAGTCATCCTTTATGACTTCTTTGTTTTTTCCCAAATTTTAAGTCTTGAATTTTCGCAAATACTTCGTTGTCACCGGGCCGGCGTCGCCCAACCATGGCGAGGCTCGGTCTCACCGTCACCGCACCAGCGTTGCCTTGCGCAGTGTGGCCTTGCCCGGTGATGGTGAGGTCGAGCCTCGCCCGGCCAAGGCTCGACTTCGCTATATCTAGCCCGGCGATGTCGTCCTCGTCGGCCCCGGCAAGGCCGCCCAGCTAGAGGAAGGGGAGGGAAGAAAGGAAAGAAAAACAAACGAAAAAAAAGGAAATTCAAAATTCAAAAAAGTTCACATGAAAAAAACATATTAAAATAGTATGTCACCCGACAGCAGACGCCGGTTGATATCCACATCGGCACTAGCTAGCCAAAATTGGCCAAATGACTGAATTGGCACATTTGAAAAAGGTTTAGGACTGAATCAACTAAAAAAAAGTTTATGACTGAATTGTCACAATTACAATAAATTTAAAACTTTTTTGATAATTCTCCCCAATTGCCACTATAGGAATCGACAAAGAAAGGTGCCCTACCTCGAATTATATAATTTCGTATCGTGATAAGGCAAAAGCACATTATTCGATATAGACCGTCCACTAAATAAATAGGAATTCAACATTCAAAACAGGTGCCTAAAATCTGACCACCAATGCAGAGGCCCCTTCTCAGCAACTGCAATAAGGGAGCTTATTATATAACAAAAATTAGATTCAATGATAGATTTCTTTTAATGATTTTTCAAGGGAGCTCAGCCTATATTTGGTCATCCTCTCAACTATTCCTCTCTAGCCCTTCTTCAATCATCAACGATTACAAACTATACACAAGTTAATAGCTCCTTGATCGCCATTAGAAAGTGCTTCCAGAAATCATGAGTCCCCCTGTAACCCATCAATCCGATGTTTTGAAATCAATTCTTCGATCAGCTTCTTCAAGATGATAATGTTTTTGTTGAGAATGCTACAGTTTTTGCGGCAAGGAGTTTGAGGTTCGGCGATCTTTTGCTAGCGGAAAGTTGGAGTGAACTTCCTCAAAAAGTCGACGACTCGGAGGACATGTTGGTGTATGAAGCTTCGCGCAATGCGATGCTCTCAGTTCTGGGTGGGTGATGCCTTCGGCTTCGAATCAAGAACTTGGTTGCGAGGTGATGACTGATGATTATGGCGGCACTGGTCCGAAGGTTCATAAGAGATGAAAGCGTCGGTCAAGAAGATGCAAGATAGGGGAGTGAGGAGGCGGCCGTGGGGGAAATACGCGGAGGAGATAAGAGACCCCAAGAAGAACGGCATGAGGATTGTTAGAAATTAAATCAAATTCATGAATGCCATCGATATATGAACCATGACCATTTGACTCCCTAGATGTATGCACGAACCTATGCACGAATCAAGACTTGTCTTAATTATTGTATAATTTTCAAGAGTCATTATTAGTTAAGTTTTTCAAGAGTCTGTTCATATTCCGATGTGTAGTTAATGTAGGCTCCGTTTGTTTCACGGAAAATATTTTTCCGGAAAACATTTTCCCCAATTTCCGATGTTTTGGGGGCGGAAAATGAGCGGTCAACGGAAAATATTTTCCGATCAACAAAAAAAACCTTCTAAAACTAAGGAAAATGATTCCCTCATTTTGAGAAGAGAAAAACATTTTCCACACTTTTCATTCCCCCTCTCTTTCAACTATTTTTTTCTTTTTAATTATTTTTTTCCTTTCTTTTTTCGTTTTTTATTTTTCAGATAAAATCTATTTTTTAATTACTTTCTTTATTGTTTTTTTTTTGTGTTTTTTTTTTTAGTATTCCTTCTTCTCCCTCGGTAGGTTGCTAGCCACAGCCGCAGCCAGTGGCTCCAGCCTCGAGCAAGGAAAGCTATAGCGAGGAACAAAGTTGTGACGTCCGTCCCGAACTTCTCGTGCTCCACGCAGAGCTCGGCCGCGGACTCGCCGCGCAGGATGACATCGGCCTTCCGGTCTTGAGACTCACCGCCCCGACGTAGTTGACGTCGACGAGGCATTCAAAGGTCGATTCCGAGTCGCCGCCAAGGGTGGCCTCCAGGAGGCGCTGCGAGACCTTCGCAGCGTTCGATGGGGCCCACCTTCATTTGTTTCCACAAAAATTAGAGGTGCATCTCTCTCCCTCTATTCTCGCACTTTTACTAATGGCCGAGCGAAGCTCCATTCTCTCTATTTTCACAAGTTTGCCCGATGGTGAACATTTGCCGAGAAAACGATTCATAGCAGTCACCCATGAGCTCCCTTACTAAGCGGTGATGACAACCAGACGACTCTTCCCGCATATTCCGATCACTAGAGACTTTTGAGGCCATGGAAATTCATTGAAGACTTCACGGCCACAATAGAGAGCACGGTTGCGAGTCCCCCGCCTTGCAAGGTGGCAATTTCCGTGGGCGCGATAAGTTGACATATGGAATTGATTTTGATTTGAAATTGCCGAAGCATCCCCAGAACTCACCATGAACCGTGAGGCTCCTTCGCTTGAGACACCGCCGTTCGCACCATCGCCGACCCTATCCGCAAGTAGGATCGAATCGATTTGATATTGTTTCAAATTCTGAAAGGTAACCTTGAACCAATTCACTTTATTTTTCCTTTATTTTTTAATTTCAAAATATAAAAAAAATCATAAAAAGAAAATCCAAAAAAATGCACCTTTGAACTTCAAGTCAGAATTCATCAAAATTGCCAAATTGAACTTTTTCATGAAATTGGTACCGGAAGGGCATTAATTAAAAAATTAATATAATCAAGTTTCCGAACTTAAAATAAGACGAATTTTCCTTACCAAATGGCGGAAAATATTTTCCGGAACTTTTTCAAGTTTTTGCCAAACATTGGAAAAGGAAGTCATTTTCCTGGAAAATGACTTCTTGGAAAACATTTCCGGAAAGGTCATATTTTCCGCGAAACAAACGGAGCAGTAATGTATTTACATTTTGTCTGTTCATATATCTAGAGTAGATTAAAAGTCATGTTTCAAGCCTATAAATAGGTGTGTCGTGTAACCATTTTGATATGGGTGAATCAATTGTGAATATGGAATATTAAAAAGCCATATTCATCTCCTCCTCCTTCGTGAGTAGAGTTGAGTTGTTAGTGTTTGTTTAGAGCCCTACTTTCGATTTATCCCATCAAATCGATATTACAGCCTTACGGTTTTCGTAAAAACTTACGGTTTGTGATCATGGCTACAAACACTCATCTTCCTCGCTAGTATCCTAGTCTTACCGAAGAAAATTTTGGTAATTGGGCTTCTCAAATGAGAGCATTACTCGGCGCCCATGGTGTATGGGAAATGGTCAACACCGGCTATGATGAGCTAGACGACGAAGCCATGTTGAACCAGAATTAGAGGAATGCCCTCGACAAGGTTTGAACAAAAGACCAATTTGCTCTATCGACTATCTATCAACCCTTAGTTGATTCCATATTCAAGAAGTGTCGTACGCCTCGACATATAAAGAGGCTTGGGAGATTCTTCACAACACGCATCAAGGAGTTGAGAAAATGAAGAAGATTCGTCTTCAAACTCTAAGAGGTTAATTTGAGGTAATCCATATGAAGGAATCTGAGTTGATTGCTGATTATTTCACAAGAGTTTTAACAATTGTCAACTAGATAAAAATGAATGGTGAAGATGTTCTTGATGTTCGAGTTTTTGAGAAAATACTTCAGTCATTGGACAAGAAGGATGACTACATTGTTGCTAGCTACTTGGTCATTTACTTATACAATATAAATTGAAGCTTTTAATTTGGTATCCCCCACCTAATTGCCTTTTTGTCATAGGAAAATGCAAAGATGATATTTAAACGTTATATTTGTAAAGTTCCATATCTTCGAATTATATATCGAATCTCACAATCTCATGCAGTTCATCCCTCACACTTTCAAGTTCATATTTCTATTCTTCTACTAAAAATTACTTGCATTCATCTCTTATCTGACACGTGTATAGCGCACGCGAAGGATCTCGTTGTACTTCATAGTAGTGGATTTTAATTCTTCTCCATTTCATGCTCTAAATTTCTCAGACTCCAAGACAATTTCTTTTAGAACAAGATTCTAAGACAATTGAATTGTTAGTAAGTTGTCAATTCTATTATTACGAATAGTGAGTTAAAGTTGAGTATTAGAGATTCTTCTTTTTTTTTTGGTCGAAGTATTACAGAGTCTTTTAAATACTTAACACTTCATCATGTTTTTATATATTCAAAGGTGTCTTCACACTGTCATACAACACTTTTCTTTGCTTGTATTAACTAATATGAAATTGTTCAGCGACATCTACAAAATTACACATATTATTCGACTTTGTGATGGTTAATTATCTGTATTATTCCTTAAATTGTTTATTCCGAACATTCATTTAACATTGGCTTTCCTGTCATTCCTTTTAAATGTTTAGTGAACATAAGTTTTTGTTTTGTTTTTTTATTCGTAGGAAGCAACTGTTTTTTTTTTACAAATTTTTAGTCAATTCTAACTTTTAAAAGCAAATTACGATGTTTACAAGATTACTCGAGGAAATTAAAAGATAGGAGTAATGGCGGCTTTGGATAAAAGTGGCTTTCAATTAGTGAAGTCGTCCAATAATATCATGCCACGGAGTACAATTTATGCCAGCAATTATCAAGATTCAAGATAACATTCCATCAAACATGGGAGTATGATCTCCTTCCCGTGTACACATCCTGATCTCCCTGTTCATATATTTTATATGCGTACGCAATATCTATTGATGTATATATGAATTTATAAGGGATAAATATCTTTATTTTTCAAGAAAGTTGAGAAGATATTTGCACCTTACATGAAACAAATTTTTGCTAAATTGGTGTACTCATGCCACAATTACCCGAAAAAAAATTATATCCCAAAAACTCTCAAATTGGTACAACCGAGCCAAGTTTGCTGTCAAGCGGGGGCACCTGTGTCACATTTATCACGAAAAAAATTCAGATTTAGAACAATTTAGGGTAAATGTGACATGATTATAAATGCGGCATGGGTGTAGCAATTTGAGACTTTTTGCGGTACAAAAATTAGTTTGGGATAAATGTGATACATGTGTATAAGTTCAGGATAAATGGGATACAAATGTATCAATTTGGGTTCTTGTTAGTATGGGTCCTTGATCTTATGCACTACTAATATTATATTGAAATCAACTATGCATAAAAAAAATGCTATATGGTAAGTTTTATCCTATGAAAGGAAGAGTGGTCATTCCTATATAAGTAATATTATTATTTCAAAGATTATTTACTAATTCTTGTTGGAGGCACCTGTTAAACATACTAGTCATTTACATCTACCCTCATGGAATTAGATATTTACCCGAGAACAAGTTTGTGTGCTCAACGCCTTGCTCAGTTCAATTTATTGTTCTCGAATCTAACCATGCCAAAATTACTTTCTCAAATGTACTCATCAATAGTATCTTCAAATAGACACTCATAAGTCTTATAATGATCTTTTGTTTATAAAAATGCTCTTAAGTTATTTGTTAAGCAACAAACTAAGTAAAATATTATCATTTTCAATACACTAAATGTTCTCATGATATGCACAGCCAATAGATTCAAGATCGAAAATTCCTTCAGTAAACACATTTAACAAGTACCGCTAGAATGGTGATTAGCAAGACCCTTTTTAGTAATGTGCAACCAACTTACTTGATATTTTTTAACTCATTTAAAAAATGACTAACGTTCATTGAATTCTAGCAATCTTAGACACTTAATCCCTGATTGGAGTAACATATCTCTAAAATGTTTCAATTTGAAGGGGTTGAATTTTAATCAGAGATTTTACATCTTGATTTTTGCTCAATCAAAAACAAAAGGGCCGTACACTTCAGTCCTTTAAAATGAGATTAACGCAGACAATCTAGAAGGTTAAAAAAAAAAAACGAAATGTGAGAAAATACGAAGACAATTGGATACAGTTGTCATCCTCACTTGCAATTTGTTATTTTGCAGACACGTGTGATAGTTATCTTAATCCCACTTTGCACGGCTGATCTCCTATTAATCAAGATCTTTTCACACACTCTTTTCTCCGGATTTTGACAAGATTTTAAAAATAATCAACAAAATTTAAATAATATGATTTCGGATTCTTGCTAACAAAGGAAAGATGTTTTTTGTTAACCCATTCAAGAAGCTGTTCACTTGAGGATAAAGTTCCAAAAAATTGGCTGACTTTAAGCCGGTGAGATTTTCACATTCCGTCCATGTTTATAAAAGCTCACGAGACCAAAAGTCTCTCTTTCGAAAACCAAAAATCCAGAGAAAAGGAAGAACAAATTCTGTCATTGCTTAGGAGTTCACTACGATGGTGGTTTGGTATCGTGGGCTTCGTTTTCTTCCCACCGACAATGAACTTTTCTTCGATTACTTGATGCGGAGGCTGAATCGAGAATCGCTGCCCGATCCGGACATCGTCCGCGATTGCGACGTGTACGGCAGTGGCGATCCTTGGAAGATTTTTGGTAAGGACCGGGATGAGAAGTTCTATGTTTTCACCATGTTGAAGAAGAAGAACAAATCGAGAGTGGACAGGACCGCTGGCTCCGGCACTTGGAAGGGCGAACAGAGTTACAAAATCAAGGGTTCGCATGGTGAGGTAGTTGGCTACAAGAAACTCTTTACTTTTAGATCGAAAACCAGCTCGAGCGCGGAAGCCGACAAGGCCGATAATGGGCACTGGATCATGTACGAGTACTCAAAGCATCCCTATAATGTATGCGTTTCTTTCCCTTTTCTGTTAGGTTTATAATTATCCCAAATACATGTTTGATTGGTATATCTTCCTCAATGCTTTTGTCAGTATGAATACCTTGGACATGATACTCTGACATGATGCTCGTTCCATGATAAATTTGTCAATGTTCGACAATCTTGTTTGTTTGACTGCGGAAGGCGCTAAAGCACTTAATTCTAGTGCTTTTTGTGGATCCTAACTAGTTCTATCCAATTTAAAGAAGAATTTAGGTGTTCGCTATGATACAAATATGTTTATGATCCACCCACAATGGACTGAAAATAAGATTAGTGTATAAAAGGAATTCTTTGATCAATCGGTAGATTGGAAAAAGCCACGAATAACTATTTTCATCATGATGTGGTTGATCAAGAAAGTGTGCTTTTTGTGGTAACACCAATTTGGCCCTCCCCCTATAGGTTGCATGTACAATTCTAGGGCATACATGTTGTTTCAATTTTCATATATGTGTTATCGTTGTTTAATTTCTTGTTTTCCCCTTTTTTAATCAAAAGGAAAGGATAATTTAGTTTGTTTATAAATAATGCAGGACACAGAGTGTGTACTATGCGTGATCAGCAACAAATTCGCTGAGCAAGCAAGCAAGAAGGTGTGCCCGAATCTGCACGGCCAAGTGCAACTTGAGGAAGAGAATAGACGAGCAAAGAAGGCACGCCCGCTCCGCGATGATCGCACAAACATCTTCGGCGTTTCTTCCGCCACATCGCCACCCTCAACCACCGCCGCCACTCAAGCTCAACCAGCAGCGTCCTGGGTTTTCAACGAAGATGAAGTTGTCATTCCACGAAACATTTGCGGTCCAACTTTGCCGGATTTGGATGGCGACACCAACCTCAACTCGCTTCCCGTGGCGATGACAACGGCTGAGACGATGGACATCAGCCGCACCGCTGATTTCCCAGCTTTTGGCGGCGGGAATGCCAGTCCACTTTCCATGATGAGCATGGTGGCACCCATGCACGGCAGCACCTATGCTCGAGTGCGGCACCCATGCACGTACCCAATTGCAATCGAACCCGCCCTGGCTTACGATGAAGCTGCGAGGGCAATGTACGGTCCATGTGCGAGGTTGAATCTCCCCAGCACGTCTCATCCCATGTCTTTCGGTGATTCGGCCGTCACAGCCATGACATCTGTGGGCACTACTGCTAATACGGCTGGTATCCCGAGCACTGGTTATTCAGTTGGTACCCCAAGCAAGACCACGGCTTGGTCAACTCAGTCTGAATTGACTTGCGGCGCGGAGGTTAAGGACGGCCATCGTGAGGGCAAGTCGAATGCGGATGGTGGAGAGTTGGAGCCGATGAGCGAAACCATTGTCGATTTCGACTGGCTTAGCGACTACACAGCAGACGAGCTGTTCGATGAGGACGAATTGTTGAGGACTTTGGAGGATGACCCGAAGTTCTCCACCGGATGTCAAGATGGAACAGCAGAACATTTAGAACACAAATAGCTAGAATTGCGTATGAAGAGAGTATTAACTTTGTTCTTTCACTGACAGATATTGAATATCGTTTATCTGATGGGACAATTACGTTTTTAGGAGTGCATTGTCTGGGGGGGTTTCTGAGTAATGGTTTCATTTGCTTTTTGTGAGCTGAACTCTGTAACTGTGAACTGCTGGAATACTGGAAAAAAAAGGACTGGATATATTGATTTGCTTTTGGTTCTGACATTTGAGCTTCGCCTCTCTTATTCCGAATTTGTGCCGTTCCGATGTTATGACATTTCGTGGCATGAATCAGAATTTCTGTTAAGACGATAGGGAATCCATTTGGAGAGCAATTATTGCATGATCACGGTGTACGTGAACCGAGCTCACGAGAGACTGATCCAATTTGACACAGCCACGGACGGAGTCAAGAGTTAAATCAACGGAGACGGGATAAGTCGAGGAGGACGGGACAATTATTTCAGATAATGAATATATACATCTATACAACTGATTATATTGATATTCTTCCTTATAGATCTCGCAGTAGGGGCGCGATGGCCATCGGCAACCTCTCTTGAGTCCACCACATTTGTCACATGTTAATTGCACGTTTCGGAGCTTACCTTTTGACTTTTAGGATCTATTTGTTTTGCGAAAAATGAATGATTCTATTTGTTTCACGAAAAATGAATGACTTGAAATATATTTTCTTGAAAATGAATGGTGTATCGCTTGAAATAATTAGTTAATAACAATATTTCCATTGCAGACAACAATTTTGACAAAACAGTTTTGTGAATAAGGAAAATATTTCTCATTCATTTATTTTTGTAAGAGATATAAGTGATTATTTTTAATAAAATATTTTCAAATGATTCGTATTACAAAACAAATGCACCCTTGTTTTTATTCTAAAAACCTAAACCTTTCGTAACATACATATGTTGGCACGCAAATTCTCAAATACTTTTTGCATTTTTAAAAAAAAACTTGGATGATACTTCAAATTTGGAAGGGAAATCGAATGAATATTTTCTACTTTTTCTTAGTCAAGAACAAACATGTCCTACAATTTATTCCTACAAAATGAGATTAAAGCCTGCTATCCAGAAGTAAAAAATTTGAAAAGTAGAAAGTACAAAGGCAATTGAGATTTATGAGCATGACTTAAATATATATATCAAGATTTACATGAAATTTGTTAGTTTACAGATATGTGAGACTAGTCATATTACTCCTATTGGCATGGGCTAATCTCCTTTTACCATTTTTGTGTATACAAGAAGAATGGTTAATATCGCGAAAAATCTCAAACCAAGACACTGATGACAAATTTACCTCAAGTTAATTTTTTGACAAAAAAAAAAAAAAAAAACCGAAACGGTACATTTATGACAAATTTATCCTAAACTAATTTTTTAACCACCAAAACCCTAAGTTGATATATCTGTGATAAAATAACCTTCAGTCATTTTCCTAAAATTGGATTAATAAAATTAATATCCTAAATTGATACATTTGTGATAATATAGGGTAAAAATCCAAAATTTGTATATCCGCTCACAGCCACATGTCATCTAACTTAGCAATTTGAATGTTAAATTTAATGAAAGCTAACATATGGTTAATTTTCCTTACCAAAAAAAAAAAAAACATATGGTTAATTTGGCACGGGTGTACCATATTAAGAATTTTGGTGGTCAAAAAATATCTTACGGTAAATTTATCACAAATATACCAGTTGGGGGCTTTTCGTGATTTTAACGCTAAAAAGAAAACATTTGAAAAGATATTTATAATTAGTTGGCCACCCACTAACCCATTAATCAGTGTCTTCAAATCGCTCCTTTCTTTGCAATTTTCATTCATCATTATTGACCTGATTTTCAAATAATCAAAGAAATTCATATAATTTGATCACGCCAGGATTCTTGCTAAAAGAGGAGACACGGTTTCTTCTAACATATTGAGTATTTCTCCAAAAATCTATTGTTGTCTTGCTCTTCCACGTTTACAAAGATGGGTTCTTGTCTACCCCTCTGCCCATTTTACCTATTGATTCATGCATGTGATTTTGAAATTGATCCCTCTTTAGTATTTTACTTATATCTTATCCACAAATATAGGGGTCATTTTAATCTATAAGTACATCATAAATTGTCACGATAGAAGGATTGGAGATAATCAATATGAAATTGAACTATCGACGGGGAAAATTTTGACGTGGAGTAATGCCTGAAGTTACGTACGCGTGATGTCTTATTATCGTGATATATCCATCATTTCAATCCTAATTGTGGCGATTCTCAAGGATTGGAAATTTTGTGAATTGTAACAAGATGTACACGGAAATATTACTTGACAAGGAAAAATCTCAAATTCTTTTGGCACATTCAAGATTAAAAGTTGTCATTAAAAGGGTGATATCTCAATATCAAAAGACTGATTTGAGCGAAAGGGCTATCTTTAGAAAGCTCTCAAACAAGTCATCGAAGTTTCAAAGAAGTTTGATTTCATGTCAAATCTGATCAAGCATCTGGAGAAGATTGTTCGAATCAGTTAGGTGAACAAGAATCTAATCCAACTACTCTTGCCAGATGGATGGCAGACTAAAAAAGTGAAACTTTGCGTGATCAACTAATGGAACTCAACCATCTATCGAAATTAACAGAAGTCGGCTAAATGTAGAGGATAACTAAGTTAAGACGGCGCAATGCATCAATGGGAGTGCATGTGCAGAGTCTACAGGTCTATGATGTAGAAAAAACACTACCATTATAAAAAGGAAAATTAACGAGAAATTTTTTATGTATTTGATGCATAATATAACGTGGACAACCGTTGAAAAGAAGAACAAAGCATCAGGGACGTACACTGTTAGTTTTGATCATACAAAGTGTCATGCCACTTGATATATATAAGAGAACCGATTATGTAACTGTGGTTAATTCACAATGAGATTAACAGCTCGTTTTGAGCCACAAACCAAATAATTAGAATTTAATGTGGTGTCTACTCCTTCAAAAAAATTTGGCTCGCAACATATTGTTTTTCTTACAGTCATCTAAAAACTATTGTGCTAATGGACTTTGATTTGATCTTTAATCACCGTCATGTTAAAAATTTTAAAATTTGGGTACTTTATGTTAGATCTAGAGAAATGGATAATGAAATGCTTGATTACTATTAAGCGCGAGGCCAATGTAAATATACATATAAGGAAGGATATAAATGTAAATACATACACTAAAGGGGAAAACTCCGTCCCCCAAACTCAAGATGGGTCAACCAACCCGAGTTTGGAAAAAGAGCAACAAATCGTAGTTGGGGATTGGTATATAATACTCACAAGAAACAAACCCTAGCTCCAATACCATGTTAGATCTAGAGAAATATATAATGGAATGCTTGATTACCATATATGCACAAGGCCAATATAAACACACATGCAATGAAGAGAATAAACGTAAATACATACACCAAAAGGAAAAACGTTAATCCTAATATATACAATATATCTACATTTAGTCTTTTAGAAAGTGAATAGCAAAGTTTAAGATTAATTTTAAAATTAACACCATCAAGTACCTCAACCTGGTACATCCATGCCACATTTACCACAAACTACTTCTTGTATCGCAAAAACTCTCGAACCGGTAGACTTGTGCCACATTTATCCTAAATTGGTGTACTTGTGCCATGTTTACCCCAGTCCAAATTTTACGTCCCAAAAAATCTCAAATTGTACATCCGAGCCACAATTGCTTCCAAGCTAGTGCATATGTGCCATATTTACCTCAGAAAGAAATTCAGATTTACAACAGTTTAGGGTAAATGTGACATGATTATAAATGTGGCAAGGGTGTAGCAATGTGAGATTTTTTGTGACAAAAAATTAGTTTAGGGTAAATGTGATACAAGTATATAAGCTAACGTAAATGTGGCACGAATGTATCAATTTGGGGTTCTTGTAAGTATGAGCCCTTGATCTTCTACTCTACTAATATTAATTTGAGTAACATATCTTTAGAATTTTTCCGTTTGAAGGGTTTGAATGTTAATCATAGATTTTAGTGGGTTCATAGTCATTGAAATATTCTAGGTGTTTTACATCTTGAGTTTTGCTTAATCAAGAACAAAGGGATATACATTTTAGTCCTATGAAATGAGATTATTGCATACCATCCACGAATTAAAAATTGAAAAGTGAGAAAGCAAAAGGCAATGGGAATTTACTAGTATGACTTATGTCATGGCCTAAAATTCGAGATTTCATGTTAATGGATTACCGGATTAATTAAATTAATTAATCTAGTTCGAGCTCAACTAATTCGCAACTTAAGTTCAAATAATTAACCTGCAAAGGTTCGAGTAAAGGAATCGGCCTGGTGTATCGACATCATATACGAGCTACATTAGTTTGGAACCAACTAGCATTCCATCGGAAATCTTGAGGAATCAAATCCTTCATGAAACCCTACCATTCGGAAAAGTGATAATCTGGAGTTTCCTTTGTTTATTTTGAAAACTATGATGGGGGGACAAAAATTTCTGAAATTTTCAACCATTACGAGAATGGGCACTGGATCATGTACGAGAACTCAAAACATCCCCACAATGTATGTATTTCTTTCCCTTTTCTTTTAGGTTACTAATTATCTCAAATACACGTTTGAATGGTTCATCATCGTTAATGCTTTGGTCGATAGGAATTCCCCAGACACGATATTCTGGCGCTTATTTACTCAATTCTGGTGCTTTTTTTTTTATATATAAAATGTGTTTCTGTTCATTTTACAATGGCGTTTCTTCAAGAATTTCACGAAAAAAGTTAATAATTTTCTTAAAACAACTCCTTGATTGTTGTGTTAGTCATTTCATAAGAGAACACAAAGATTTTTTCCTTGGGAGGAATAGCACGTTGTCAATCCAAGCTAACTCTAAGGAATAATCTAGAATATGAAATTTGTCACCATTAAAAAGTGGATCCAAACCCTACGTTCTCGTGTTACGGATTTCTAACATTTTATAAGTAGGAGTGCTCGAACTTACATAACAATATGTAAAAAAACATGGATTCAAATGTCATGCTCATTCATTGTTGGACTCTTAAGACATAATCGGAAGAAGAAAAGAATGTAGAGGACAGTCTAAAAGAAAAGAACAAAACGAATGTTACATTGAGGTTACCCCAAGGGAAGAAATGCTATCTTAGAATTTCAAATTTACTTGGGCAAATTTGTCTTGCAGGATCTAGACAAAAAAATTTCTTTAAGGAAGTATTTTTCTAGGAAAAATGAAGCAATCTCGGTTGGCCTTTACAACTCCCTTTTTTCTTTTTCTTTTTTTTTTTTTTTTTTTCAATTTTAGATACTAGAAAACTTTAAACATGTTTTTGAGCATCAGACCCTGTTAAAGTGCACGATGACTAGACCCTTGGACTCGGACCGATGCTTGGACTTGGAAACCAGGGGTCGGGCTTAGGACCCAAAGGATGGATCCAAGGGCCTGACCATAGACCTTGGAAGTTTAACCGAGGATTTACAAGGGCTCGACGCGTCCGAGGCGGCAATTCAATCCGGACACCTAGATTCAGAGCCCCGAGGCCAGGACCTCAACATGGCATCTAGGCAACCGGAGCCAAAACTAGGACCTTGATGCCAAAACTATCATATTGGACACTTACAAAATTCACGTTCTTGGGGCTAGAATCCCATTCACAATCCTTATTGTCTCAAGCCGAGTGTCAAAATCTAGAACCTAGCCACTATTAGGCTTCAGCGCACAAATCACAAACGAAAGTTAGCGTAGCAGTAGAAAAAATACAAAAGGTTTATCATGATTTACACTTAAACTAAGATTACATCCAACTGAGTATTCCATTATAATTAACACCTTACACCACTTTGTTGCATCCCTCAATTACAAGAAAAATACATAATATGTAACAATAGCTATTTATGGGTTCAAACCCAAATTACCAATGAAAAAATATGGGCTCAAAATATAAAAGCTCTTTGGCGGTTTGAGGGCACCACCCTCGCGACTCCCGCCGGGACGGCCTCTCGGATCCCCGCCCCCTCATCGGGGAGCAGGAGCCCCATGTCTTTCTATCGATGAGGAGTATGAACCACAACTCAACAGCCATATGATCATAGCTCCCACAATTTAGAATTTGGGCTCAACCGTTGAGATCAAGTCTTGGGCCTAGGTCTCGAGTCTTGCCCCTAGGGCCAAAGTGTATGGGTCGAGCCCGCCCTAGGTTTGATACTCAGTTCTAGAGTGAAAGTGTCGAGGTCTCCTGTTTGGGCACCAAGACCCCTTTTCAACCCCTTTTCCCTCCTTTTTTTCCCTTTTTTTTGAATAAATGTTTTTGGGTGGTGGGGGGTTTCCCAAGGTGCCGTGGGGGGGGGGGGGGGGGGAGGAAAAAAAAAATAACTTTTTTTTTTTTTTTTTTTTTTTTTTTCCTTCTCCCCCCCACTTCCAAATAAAAAACAACAAAACAAAAAAAAAAAAAAAAAAAAAAAAACCGTCATATTTGAACATGGAACAATACAATCCTCCAATTTTCTTTTTATCACATGCATGTGTGATCGGATCTATACGGCACCGTACATCAGATTTGAAAACCTTAATTTATATTCAAAAGCATGCAAACATCGTTGTCCTTCCCCAAAAAAATAAAACGGAGCGTGCCCCACGCTTTCGTTTTTCAATTCAGAAGGGATACTAAAAAATAGTCAACTTATGTCTTTCGTGATTCAAAAAGTCTAATTGAGCATTTGAAACATGTGCTGAGAATCATTTGAGTCATCAGTCTTCACCAGACGCACTTTCTCAGAACCTCCATTCAAATTCATCCCTTCAATTTCCACCACTCAAGCAGTCGAGCTCAACCTATATAAAGCGCTCCCACTTTCAAGGCCTTTTCAATTCTTCACTCTTTGCTTCGGAAACCAAATCATCCCCTCAATCTTCCACAATCAGTGATCACAAAGCTATAAATTTCGAGCCAAAATCGAAAATGTTTGAAGAAATCATCAGTCCTTTTGAGACCGATCGATTTGATGTCTCGAAATCCATTTGGGAGCATCTTCTTATAGATGATGACGATGGTGTCAATGCAGCGTTTTATGCACCAACTCCCGCAAACATGTATTCAAGGAGCTCAAGCTTCAGCAATCTTTTGCTGATGGACAGTTGGAGCGAACTGCCCCTCAAAGTCGACGACTCGGAGGACATGTTGGTGTACGGTGCTTTGCGCGATGCACTCAATTCCGGGTGGATGATGCCTCTGGCTTCAAATCAAGAACTTGATTTTCAAATGACGTCCATTGATTACAACACAATTGGTCGGGCGATGGAGGAGAAACCGGAGATGGTGGAGCCTGAGGTACAAGTGCCGGTCAAGAAGACACATTATAGAGGCTTGAGGAGGCGGCCGTGGGGAAAATACGCGGCGGAGATAAGGGACCCCAAGAAGAATGGGGCGAGGATTTGGCTCGGGACATACGAGACGCCCGAGGACGCGGCATTTGCCTACGACCGGGCTGCTTTTAATATGAGGGGGTCCAAGGCCAAGCTCAACTTTCCCCACCTCATCGGCTCGGCCGAGTATGAACCTGTCAGGGTCAGACCCAAGCATCGATCCGCCGAGCCTAGCTTGCCGTCCACGTCCGGTGACAACGACTCGATGACAAGAACGAAGAGGAGAAAGAGAGAGGTCACCGTGGATGCTGAGGTAGATTTTGGGAGTCCAATCCCCTTTCCCATATTGGATATGGGTTTGTTGAGTGGGGAGGGACAGTTTTTATTTTGATTATGCAACCTCCAAAGACATTGTCTTGATCAATGAAAAGTCAATCAGGCAATTTTATCTTCTGGAGATAATGAGTTTAGCGTTTTAGCTTCAATGATCTTTCACTGACAAAGAAATCCCGCCTGTATTGCGACAAGCATCCAATGTAACTGTTTAAGAATCCTGGTCATGAGAAATACAAAGAAAAGATCAAGTTTCCACAGCCAATATGGTCTCGATCCTAACTCAAGGAACAACAAAGATTGGTGACAGATGTAAAAGGAGTTATTTTCTGAAGACTCTTGAGATCATTCTCAAGCCCTAACCACATTCATAAACCCTTTTCTCATTCTCATTCACTGGTCTCTACTCTGGCTATTCTTGGGCCAACGCCTGTAAACTCGTAACATCAAATTACATATTCAAACAAACTTGTTCTTAATCAAGCATTGTTACCATAAAAAGAAAAACATCGGACTCACTTTCCTTATAAAGCACAGGACAAAGAAGATCACCATCTATTATTGTTTACATGTGATAGGGAGAAAGGATTATTAGCTGAAAATAACAAAAATGAGAGCCAGCTGTTGGATTGTATGTAAATTTGATAGATATCTTAGAGACATGCCTCGGATATGTTTATATCTTACTTGATTCTTCATATGTTGTTTTGCATCTCTTTCACATTCATATCTCCTTTTGATGATGCATATCCTTGATTGATCTCGTTAACTCGAATAGTCATATGATGAAGCCTATGAATATGCTTATGATGACTTCATCATAATACGAACACAGAAATGCAATTCTAGTTAACTGAAATAGTTAGGGAAATTTGTCAAGAAAGTGCTAAACTTTTTGCACTTTTGCCAATTCAGTCCTAAACCTTTTAAGTTTGTCGATTCAATCCTATTGGTCAGAAATCTCTTACGTGAACCGCTTGCGCTAATGTGGATAATTTTTAGTAATTTTTTTTATCATTTTTCTTTCCTTTTCTATTTTTTCCCTTTTTGGGTTCTACGGCCGGTAGCCTTGTTGGCCCCTGGCCAATGGCCGCAAAGCCTTTGCCAACCATGGGCAACGGCAATGAGGGAATCGTGAGCCCCCCCAAGCCATGGCAAGGGCGCGACAGCCCTCCTCGGCCACAGCAAGGGCGGGCGAGGGCTGCAATGCCCTCGCAGCCGCCCATGAGGACTCGCAACGCCCTCGTCGGCTTGAGCGATGGGCTGCAATCCTGCGGAAGGCAAGGGCTTTGCGCTCTTTGCCCAGTGGCCAACAATGCCACATAGGACGTTCGGTATTCACGTTAGCGATTTTCGGCCAATATAACTAAATTGGCAAAAGGTGAAAAGATTTAGAACTAAATCGACAAATTAAAAAGATTTAGAATTGAATTAATAAAAGTGAAAAGGTTTAGGGCTTTTTCGATAATTTTCCTGAAATAGTCATCTGGGTCAAAATCCTTAACTTTTATGCATGGCTCAAACTTGAGATAGAATTTAACAAAATCGACAAAGCTCGATGTCCGACGGTACACGGCATCGTCTAGGTAGATGTCATCTTCAAGAAGATGATAGCCAATGGATTCGAGAATGTCGAAATGAAAAAATGGGGTTCTTCCCCTTTCCTTGTGTGTTGTTTTCTTAATAGAGTGTTTGTTTTGCAGACTTTCCCTGGGTGACCAAGACTGGACGAAGCAAGAGAAGTACATATGGGTAGAGGATGTGGACTAAAGCAAACATAAAATGTAACTTTTGGCTTAATTTATTACTTCTTTTGGAGTTTCCAAGAAGCTTCAATCAAGGTCGAGACTGGAACACATGTTTTAAATGTTGATATTCTAGTTCTTTAAATGTAATATGTCAGCTATAAAATAATGTATTCTCTAATTCTTATTATCCCATTCAAAATTAGGAAAAAACATTTTATAATTTTCTTATTTTATTGACCAAGGACTATAAAGTTCAGAATGCATGCATGCATGCCTGTATTATTATATGAAAAGAGTTTTGTATACGACATCGAGATTCTCGGATCTGTTGGGTGCCGTATGCTTCCAACTATATGTGCTTCCAACTATATGTGGAAGACATTAGATGCAAGAAATATTAGAAGGGATGCAAATTTCTGCACTTAGATCCATAAAACAATATCTTTACACAATAACTTTTCCTCGATGAAACCTAGCTAAAACCACGATTTATTCAGCTGCCATTGTTGAAATATATAAATATTAAACCACACATTTTTCTATAAACTTAAACTTTTAGAACAGTTGACATTAGTCCCATAAAATCTAACATTGTATCAGAGCAAGAGGTCCTGAGTTGAACAATGGTATTAAACAAGGGACAAAATTTTAATTTAGAATAAATCAAATCTGTGAACCTTTACATACATCACAATTCTATAAATCTGCAGTACCATTTGAAAATCCGCACTTAAATTATAGCTACCCATGTGATTACGATCAAAGTTAGACCTCCACGTGAAACTAGCATTGCTATGATCAAATGATAGAGAAATGAATATCCGTCGAGATTTAAGAAAAAATGATTAGGTTAATGAAAATCATGATTTTAAAAGGTTTCTTGGTTCCTATATGGACAGTCTATCTTTAATCGGACTAGGGAGGAGGACTTCATCTGGTCCATGAAGCCAACTCAATATATGACTTGATCGCTACACCCAAAAAATAAAAAGAAAATTATTTGATGGTGAAAAATCATTAAAGGGTTTACAACGTCACTTATTATAGCTCGATCAAAATATTGAAATATCGAATGAGATTTCTTATAATTTCTTGACGAATTAGCAGGATATATGCTGGATGAATGAGACGATGTTTTCTTCGAGATCAAATTTCGTGCGACTAAATTGAGGGAAAATAAATCAATGATTCACCGCATAACATATGGATGTGACCGATCCAATTAGAAATTCAGGACAAAAAAACCAGTCTAATCTTGAATCACAATTCAAACTTCGATTTTTTTTTTTTTTTGGGCAGAGTGCAAATGAGAATATTTGGTTGGCATATAATAGCCAATAGGATAGAAAAACTTCATTTCATCGATCCATGTAAATCCACTATCATTTTTTTTTTTTGGGAATTGTCCCTAATTTACCTTAAATTCTTAAAGGAATTTGTGTCCTAATTCGTCCACTAGACTATCGCTCAATGGCCAGAAAAATTATAAAAAAAAGTCCCAAACTTATTGCAATTGTGCCAATTCAATCTTAAACTTTTTTTGGACAATCGAGCCCTAAACTTTTTGCAATTGTGTCAATTCAGTTCATTTGGCTAGTTGGAGCTAATGTAATGCCGTCGATGCTAACGTGGTAGATTTGTGATAATATTTTAATATTATTCAAAATTTTAATTTCTTATATTTTTTCTTTTCTTTTTCAAACAAAAAAAAAGGAAACAGAAAAAGAAAAAAATTTTTTTTATTAAAATATTATTAAAAAAATTTCACATCGATGTTGGAGGCACCATGTCGGCTTCGGCTGGCGAAATAGAATAAATTTGCACAATTGCAAAAAGTTTAAGACTAAATTGGTTAAAAAAAAAAATTAGGAATGAATTGGCGCAATTGCAATAAATTTTGGATTTTTTTGATAATTTTCTCCTCAATGGCTGAAAACCTAACATGATCCTCGAATTAAAACTTGGTATGAAAAGAGCCCTATAGATAACGTGGATCTAATAAAAAAGAATTTCACAAATGAAATGTTTCATTGAGAAAATAACGGTCATTCGTGAAGTTAATTGCTTTTCTTCAACTAATATGTACAATGCTGCAAATTTTCAACGACACAAAGCATTTTCTCTGTTGTTAGTTGTGAGTGACAAGAGCATTGATTGGGAAAATAACGACTCATTTTAGGCATTGATTCACACTTGAGTTAAAGTTAATAGCTACATAGGCGAGAGAAATTAATAAAACACTATGGCATTCTCGGTTAGCCAAATTGGGCACAATTAAGGAAGGAGACATCTCCGACCCCCCCACCCGCCCAAAAAAAAGAAGAAGGAGGGATCATGATATCAATTTGGCAAATTTAAGGACTTGATTGCATATTTTGAAAGCTTTGTGACTTGACTGCATTTTCTTGATTTACAATTCTGCTGCAGTTATTCCATTTTTAAACCATAATTGTTTGACGCTTGCCAACATCTATTAAATGTTATAATCACATAGAAAAATCCGTATTTCTGTATAGAGAACGAATACAATGCTGCAATTTTCTTTTGAATCACAAGCTGAATATGTGATTGAATGTATACGAAACCATATCCTAAATACAAAAGCATGCAATAATATCATTGTCCGTCCCCAATTAAATAAAACGGAGCGTGCCCCATGCTTTTGCTTTTCAATTCAGTACGGATATCAACAAATAATATCAATTTATGTCTTTCTTGATTAAAAAAAAGTCAAATTGAGCATTTGAAACATGTTTTTGAGAATCTCATTGGTTCTCGCCAAATGCACTTTCTCAAAAGCTCCAGCCAAAATCGTCCCTTCAATCTTCCACCACTCCACCAGTCAAGCTCAACCTATAAATGTTGCTCCCACTTCCATGTTCTTTTCAACTCCACTCTCACTTCAGAAACCAAATCTTCCCTTCAACCTTCCCCATTCAGTGATCTCAAAGCTACAAAATTTCTAGCCAAAAAACGAAAATGCTTCAGGAAATCATCAGTCCCTTCGAGACCGGTCGAATGGATGTTTTGAAATCCATCTGTGAGCATCTTTTTGAAGACCATGATGATGGTGTCAACCCAACATTTTATGCACCAGCTCCTGCAAACACCTACTCATGGAGTTCAAGCTTCAGCGATCTCTTGCTGACGGAGAGCTGGAGCGAACTAGCCCTAAAAGTCGACGACTCGGAGGACATGTTGGTGTACGGCGCTATGTGCGACGCGCTCAATCCCGGGTGGACAATGCCTTCGGCTTCGAATCAAGAACTTGATTTCGAAGTGACGGCGGTTGATTATGACGGCATTGGTCTGGCTTCGTATCAAGAACTTGATCTCGAAGTAACGACCGTCGATGACAACAGCACTGATTTGGCAACAGAGAAGAAACCAGAGATGGTGGAGCAGGAGGTGCAAATGCCGGTCGAGAAGACACATTATAAAGGAGTGAGGAGGAGGCCATGGGGGAAATACGCGGCGGAGATAAGGGACCCCAAGAAGAACGGCGCAAGGATTTGGCTCGGGACTTACGAGAAGCCCGAGGATGCGGCATTGGCCTATGACCGGGCAGCTTTTAAGATGAGGGGGTCCAAGGCCAAGGTCAACTTCCCTCACCTCATCGGTTCGGCCGAGTACGAGCCTGTCAGGATCAGCCGCAAGCATTTGTCTCCCGAGCCTAGCTCGCCATCCGGGTCCAGCGATGACGGCTTGATGACTAGGATGAAGAGGAGAAAGAGAGAGGTCAATGCGGATGCTGAGGTGGATTTGGGAACTCCAATCCCTTTTCCCATATTGGATATGGGTTTTTTGAGTGGGGATGAACAATTTGTACTTTGATTATGCAAACTGCGATGATATTGTATGATCAATGATAAGTCAATCAGGCAATTTATTTTGTAGAAATGAAATCAAAACACTAAATTGGTCAAATGCAGCCACGCATCGGACACGAGGTTCACTTTGTACCTACGAGACTCTGTCCAAAGGATGGCGTTCCGGTGTGCGTCCTTGAACGAGGTTCCAACCAAAACCAAAGGAGAAAATAAGATGTAACGCGAGCGGGGACGACTAGCCATGTGTCGCTTCCTGATTGGGTGGGACCAAGCTGATGTGGAGGGGCCGGCCTACCTAATATTTTCTCGAGAGAAAGCGCCATAAATGTGTGCAGCAGCAGGTCTGGTTTACTCCAATGAACAATGCGTATATCTACTAAAGGAAGTATTATTTATTAAATAAGAAAGGAAAAAAATAAGATTTAAAGGCAGTGGGCGGGCACCACGCCGACGAGAAGTGGCCGAAATTAAGGATCATATTTGTCATTATTCCTTAAAATTAAAACAAAAAACAAACTACCCAGCGCTAAAATCTCTGGTATTCTTATTTGTCCGTGACTAATTGGTGATTAAATTAGATTGTTTGACTGGGTAGTTGATTGCCGTTGTTTGATCGCGAGTGAGCAATAGGTCAGAGTCGAGTGGGTGGTTGATTGTCTGTTGGATAGAGATGGTTGATTGTTTGATTGAGACGGGTCGCATTCTATTATAATTTCCTTATTTATTGACCAATTACTATAAAGTTCAGAATGCATGTATCCCTGTATTAATATATCAAATATCCGACATCGAGATTCTCATATCTATGTGTGTGATATATAATCAAAGTAAACATCAGGTGCAATAAATATTTAGAGGTGGTGCTTATTTCTGCACTGTAGATCCATAAAATAATATATTTATACAGTAACTTTTCCCTGATAAAATCTAGCTAGAACCACGGTTCGGTTAGATGACATGACATTAAACGAGGGACAAAATCTTAATTTAAAATAAATCAAATCTCTGAAACTTTATAGGCATTACGACTCTTTAAATCCGTGGTAATTTTAAAAAATCCGCACTTAAATTGTGGCCAAACAAAAAAGTAAATGAAGACAATGTTGCGCAGAATAAGCCATCGAACAACAAATAAACAGAATAAGAAAATAAATCGTAGAGACCTATGTCCATGGGAAGAACGGCAACAAATTCCATTATAGAACAAACGATCCGACAAGTGTTTAGCCTCACAATTTCTCACGAAATAATCACTCAATCTCGCAAAGGAATTAAATAATCTTATCAGCTTCGACACTCGATACATGATATAATTTCGTGAATAAAATCAACGAAGATAAACCCTTGCCAAGCACTCCACAATAAACGGCGCTTCAATTCGCCTTAACGAGAAGCCCCACGATAAGAATATATGAAGATGGAAAAGAAATCTTCACTATGGACTTTCCCTTTTCTTGACCATGACATCATCATAAATCAGGGAAGTGCACCTCGGGCTTTATTCGATGAACTCAAACTCGAGACATATTTTTAATAAATAATTTCTTGGATAATTGTGAAGCAATAAGACAGCATGCGTAAGTCTAAGCTCCAATAGCATCATGCACCTAAACCATCCAAATAAGTATCTTTACATTCTAGGTAACATTAACAAAAATCTCAAGTAAACTACATTTTTTTCAGATACATGTTTTTGCATGCATGCGCGATTACCGGAGAACGTGGCAGGTCAAATATGGCCACGCAACGCCCGCGAGGTTGACCTTGCACCTTCGAGACGTGCGTGCGACTTAGGATTTAGATGGAGAGAACGAAAGGCAAAAGGAAGGTGTTCTTTTGTGTGTGTGTCCTTCAAACGTGGGTCCGACCATCTAGAAACACGTACTGTTGGACTTCAAGCTTCTTGATGGAGTCGACTGTGTGATCCATTCCATTTCGTTATGATGAAAGTCCGACCTCCACGTGAAACTGGCGTTGCTATAACCAAACGACAAAGAAATGAATTTCCATTGGGACTTTAAGAAATTGAGCAAGTTAATGACAATTGTGATTTCATGAGGTGTCTTGGTCCTGATGTGAATGCCCTGTCTTTGGTAAGACTATGGAGGTGGACTTTATCAGATGTGTGAAATTAACTCAAGATATCACTTTATCACTACGCCCAAAAAATAAAAGGAAAAATTATTCGATAGTGAAAAACCATTAAAGGATTTACACTATTACTTATCATATCTCGATCAATATTGAGACATCGGATGAGATTCTCGTAATTTCTTGACGAATTATCAGGATACATGTTGGATGACCCGAGGTGATGTTTACTCAGACATCAAATTTTGTGGAACCAAAATGAAGGAAATGACATCCATGATTCACCACATAACATGCGGATGGACTGATTCCATCATGCACATTAGTACCCATGCCCTGCATTTACATTTCTGAGGGTAACCAATTCGATCAGAAATTGAGAACAAAAAACCAGTCTAATCACGAATTACAGTGAAAACTGTGTGTCCTAATTCCTACACTAAACTACCGCTCAATGGCTTATAAACTAACACGATCCCTCGAATTAAAATTCCGTATGAACTAAGCCCTACGTATATGACGTCAATCTAATGAGAAGGAATTTCAGAAATGAAATGTTTCATTGAGAAATGGACATTCGTGAAGTTAATTGACTATCTTCAACGACTAATATGTACTATACTGCTAATTTCCGATGATGCAAAGCATTTTCTCTAGGGTCAGTTTCGAATGAAATGAGCATTGATTTGGGAAAATAACTACATTGCTTTTAGGCATTGATTAATACTTGAGTTCAGGTTAACAAGGAAAGAAAATTTAATAAAACAGCCACACCGGCATTTTCAATTAGCCAAATCAGACGTAGTTAAGGGAGGGGACTTCTCCGACCCCCCCCCCAAAAAAAAAATGGAGGGGATTTCATTGTATCAATTTGGTGAGTTATAGGACTTGGTTGCACTTTTTGAAGCTGAACCAAACATGCCTTCATCAATCATGGTTACGATAAAATAAAAAGAGTCGAGATAAACTCCGGTGTTGGTTCATTGAACTTAACTTTCTTCATGTGATAAAGGTCAAATTAGACTTTCATCTATTTTATTAGTTAAATATGATAGACAAAAAAAGGAGAAAAAAAAAAAGAGTAGCTGAACCTAACAAGAATGCGACAGAGCTGTTGGTTTCTAAATTTGTAAAATGTATGTAAAATTGACCCAGAAAGAAAAGAGTGGAATTCCAAGAATGGAGTCGTTCATAGGAGCCAGATAGAAAGTAAGATGTGAATCAAATTATTTATCATGGAAAACATGTGTTTAAAATAATATCCAATAACCCATGAAATTATTCGAACTGCCAAATAACGAATTAACAAATAATCATCTGTGGGAGTAGTCTAGTCACTTCATTCGCCTAGTTCAAGCGACCGATGGTCAATGACCTAAGTTATGAAGCCAAATTGCAAAGATCCGTAGAGTAATACTGTTACTTATAATACTTTCAAGTATACTATTGTAGGAAGAGTACTTGCTAGTTAACTCGCTATTTATTAAATATTAATATCAGTTCTCTGTAAATTTGATAGATCTATTAGAGACATGTCTAGGAGATTTTTGTATCTCACTTGATTCTCCATAGATTTCAAGATTGTGCATATATGTTGGAGGGTTTTTTTTTTTTTTTTTGTCTCTTTTTGATTGTACATATAAATTGTGCATATTCTTGATTGATTTCATTAACTTAAAAAGTCAACAGGTGAAGAAGCTTATGTAGTCTTCACAATCTAAAGTATTGTCAACTATTCCAAAAGCTTAAACTGTTAGATAAATATATGGTTCAATATTTAATATTTTAATACGCTTAAGCTATGAGATAAACACTATTGGGGCTTGGAAAGGTTCAATATTTAATATTCTGACATGCTTAAGCTGTTAGATGAACACTAATAGGGCTTGGAGAAAGGTTCAATATTTAATATTCTAACATGCTTAAGCTGTTAGATGAACGCTAATAGGGTTTGGAAAGATTTAATATCATGTTTTGATATCATGTGAGATTTTGTAGGACAACATCGAACTATTAAAAAAGCTTAGGCTATTAAATAAAGGTATGGTTCAATATGTGATACTAACACAGACTTTCAATGGGTCAATGTGAATAGACGAAGCAAGAGAAGTATGTATAGGTTGAGGATGTGGATTAAAGCAAACATAAAACGCACTTCTTCTTAATTTAATTTGCTTCTTTTGGAGCTTCCAAGAAGCTTCAATTAAGGTCGAGACTGGATCATATGTTTCCAATGTTGATGTTCTAGTTATTTAATGTAATCTTTTCAGCTACTAATTAGACTAAGTTTGTTTCACGAAAAAGGTTTTTTTGGAAATCATTTTTCCCAATTTCTTATATTTGGGGGGCGGAAAATAAATGGTCAAAGAAAATGTTTTCCGGTCAATGAAAAGTTCTTTCTAAACCCACAGAAAATGATTTCCATATGTGAAAGGAAGGAAATCATTTTCCAATTTCTTCCTATCAAACTCGTGCCCTCTCCCCTCACGTCATCTCATCCATTTCCCTCTTCACACGGCCTTCTACTTTCTGAGCCGCTCTTTTTTCTTCATCTTCTTCACGCAACCATCGGAGCCGTTGCTGCCTATCGCCACCATGTCTCCCTCATCGCCTCCTTCATCTACCTCCTCGGCGAGTCACGGAGAGATCAAGACCTCACAAGTTGCAGCGAACTCATCAGTTCTGGAGCTCGTGGCCTCACGAGTCGGCATCGAGCGAAGCCTCGTCTCGCCGGATCTAGCAAATCCAACGATACGAGATTCGCCCTCGCCCAAGATTGGTGAGCTCGGGTCGAGCCTCTCTGGATCCGGCGATTCGAAGCCTTGCTCGAGCCTGGTGAGGCTTGGCCTGAGCTCGCCTGCCTCGGGCAAGCTGGGGTGAGGTTCAACTTGATTGTGGCCGGTCGCCGGCCATCACCGTGGCCGGCAACTGGTTGATGAAGAAATTACAATAGAAGGAAGAAGCTGACAATCTTCCAGAAGAAAGAAGAAAAAAAGGGAAATTTTTTTAAAACAAGTTATTAAAAAGTAAAATAATTAAAAATACTAATTATTTGATAATTTTTTCTAGAAAAATTATTGTTGTGCCAAACGGTAGAAATTGTTTTTCAGAGCATTTTTAGACTTTAGCCAAATGACAGAAAGTTTTGTCATTTTCTTGGAAAATGGCTTTCTGGAAAATATTTTCTAAAAATGCTATATTTTCCACAAAACAAATGGAGCCTTAATGTATTCTAATTCTTAACTATCCCATGCAAAATTAAAAGAAAAGTGATGGGTCGCGTGCTTTTTCAATTTTATTGAACAAGGACTAGAAAGTACTGAACGCATGCATGCGTGTATTATTATATCAAAAGAGTTTTGAATTAGACATTGCTATGATCGTATCCAGTGGGTGCCGTATATATGCTTCCAATTAATGATGCACTATGTTAGAAAAAGTAGCGTAACAAAAATTTTGGGCCGTATCCTTTCCCATAATGGATGTGGGTTTGTTGAGGCGGGATGAACAGTATTTAATTTGATTGTGCAAGCTCCAAAGACATTGTCTTGATCAATGAAAAGTCAATCAGGCAATTTATCTTCTGGAAACTATCAGTACCAATCAAGATGGGTCAAGTTTCAGAACTGGGAATTTCCCAACTTTTAATGACTGGTTCCATGTTTCTCCTGTGGTTTCTGGGAGCGATGTGAACATAGTAGCCATAAGAGTTTGACATACCAGTCTACACTATGAACATTCTATTTCCAAGCAAATAATCTCTTCATGAGCTCGCAAAGCGAACTTTGACGAAAACGCGAAAGGTCGGAAGCAGATAAAGGCAACCAAGTAGGAAAAAGCAGGACAAAAGTTTCTGCAGATTAGTCTAGTGAAGGAACTGCTCGATTGCGGCAATTACTGAGCAAACAGCGGCAACTACCGATGTCAGAGTGAACTCCAATGTCGTTCCTTCTCCTTCTGTATTCATTGTCTTGCTCTCGATGCCTCGATAAATCTCAATCATGCATTGATCTCTGAAAATGAGATCTCCATGAAAAAAGAGAGAGAGATCGTCAATATGGTCGACTCTTGGATGTCGCCTAACTTAAGTTACGAAGCCAAATTGCAAAGATCAAGATAGTACTATCGTTAAGTATAATACTTAAGAAGAGTATTTGCTAGTTAGCTCGTTATTTATAAAAAAAGATTAAAAAAGTTTGATATGAATTCTCTGTAAAATTGATAGATTTATTAGAGACATGTCTAGGAATTTTTTATATATCACTTCATTCTCCATAGATTTCAAGTTGCGCATATATCTAGGAGGTTTTTTTTTTTTAATCTCCTTTTGATTGTGAATGTTCATATCTCCCTTTGATTGTGCATATCCCTGAATAATCATCTGGTGAAGCCTATAAATAAGGTTATCTAATCTCCATTATTATGTGAACAAAGAAATATAGGGAACTTATACAATTCTGAATCATTCATCAAGGGTCAAAATCCTTAAAGTCTTATAGCAGGAATTTAACTAAATCAGCGAAGGTCGAGCTCCGACGGCACACGTCGTCGTCAATGTAGATGTCATCTTCTAGAAGATGACAGCCCATAGACTCGAGAATGTCGAAATGAGAATGGGGTTCATCCTTCCTAGGAAATATTAATGCACCCAAGCATTTTCTTCCCATTTCCTTTTTTTTTTTCGAGAGAGAGAGTGTTCGGTTGAAGACTTTTCCTGGGTGACCATGAATGGACAAAGCAAGAGAAGTACATATGGGTAAAGGATGTCGATTAAACAAGGAAAATGTTTCACTGTAACACATGTTTCAGATGTTGATATTCTAGTTGTCTAAATGCAATGTAGCAGCTATAAAATAATGCATTCTAATTCTTATTATCCCATTCAAAATTAGAAAAAAAAATGATGGGTCGCATTCCATTGTAGTTTTCCTATTTTATTGACCAAGGACTATATAAGTTCAGAAGGCATGCATGCTTGTATTATTATATCAAAAGAGTTTTGTATCCGAAATCGAGATTCTCGTATGTGGTGGGTGCCGTATGCTTCCAACTACTGATGCAATACGTGTGTGTATATATATATCAGGGAAAACATTAGGTGCAAAAAATATTAGAAGGGATGCACATTTCTGCATTGTAGATCCATAAAATAATATTTTTATACAATAACTTTTCCTCGACAAAATCTAGCTAAAACTACGATTTGTTTAGATGCCATGATATTAAATGAGGGGCAGGATCCTAATTTAGAATAAATCAAATCTATGAACATTTACAGACATCACAATTCTTTAGATCTGTAGTACTTTTTGAAAATCCACACTTAAATTATGGCCAAACAAAAAGTCTTTATGGAGTAAAAACAATTTCTTGGATCATTTTGAAGCAATAAGACAGCATGCGAAGTCTAAGCTCTACTAGCAAATGCTGGTTTATGCACGTAATCCATCCAAATTGTTATCTTTAAATTCTAGGTAACATTAACAAAATTTCAAGTAAAATACCTCTTTTTTTTTTTTTTTTTTGCAGATCCACGTTTTTGCATGCATGCGTGATTTTCGAAGAACGTGGCAGGTCAAATGTAGCCCACGCATCGCCCACGAAGTTGACCTTGTACCTTGGAGACGTGTGTGAGACTTTGGATTAGATGGAGAGGACCAAAGGCCAAAGGATGGTGTTCTTTGTGTGTGTCCTTGAACGAGGTTCCGACCATCTAGAAACACGTTCTATTGGACTTCAAGCGTCCTAATGGAGTCAAATATTATCTATTACATGCCATTGGTTTAAAGCTTTGTGAAAATCACTTATATACGGCTTCACTTGGTATGTAGCTTTTGCTTTACCTAGCCATACATTCCATTTTGCCAAGATGGAAGCCCGACCTCCACGCGAAACTAGCGTTGCTATAACCAAACGACAAAAAGATGAATTTCCATCAAGAGTTCAAAAGAATGAGTAGGGTAATGAAAATCATGATTCTTGAGGTGTCTCGGTTCCAATGTGAATGGTCTATCTTTTGTCGGACTAGGGAGGCGGACTATATCTAGCGCGTGAATTTGACTTGAGATATCACCTGACCACTACGCCCAAAAAATAACAGGAAAATCATACTATAGTAGAAAACCATTAAAGGATTTACACCATCACTTATTATATCTTGTTCAATATTGAGATGTTGGAAGAGATTCTTATAATTTCTCCGACTTCATCTTTTCGTGCAACCAAATTGAAGGAAATGAAATCAATGATGCAGCACATATATGATCTGATTCCATCGTGCAAAATAGTACCCTTGCCTAATTGAAGACAATGCAGGCTTTGATTTTCTTGTCTATGCTTTTCTTTTCTTTGTTTTTTTTTTTTTTTTTGCCAGAGTGCGAACGACGATACTTGCTTGCCGTATAATAACATAGGGAAACTTCGTTTCCTCAATCAATGTAAATGCACTGTCATTTGCTTTAATGGAAATTGTAACCAATTTGCCTTAAAGTCTTTTCTCCTCCAAATGAATTACCTTAATCCCAAAGAAAGTTCAACGGTAATTGTGTTCGTCCAAAAAAAATTGTATCGTAATTCCTACACTAAACTACTGAGTTCCTAACACGATCCTTGAATTAAAAATCGGTATGAATTGATCCCTATATATGACGTATATATAAACAAAATATCCATAAATGACTACAATAAGGCTAATTTTGAACGACACAGCATTTTCTCTACGTTTAATTTTGAAAGGGGAAAGTTACCAAAAAAAGTCCTAAATCAATTGCAATTGTGTCAATTCAGTCTTAAACCGTTTTTTTTTTTTTTGTCAATTCAATCCTAAACATTTTGCAATTGTGTCAATTCAGTTTATCCAACCAATTTTGGCCAGCTAGCACTGATGAAGACGCCGGCCAACACAGGACATCCGGCGACATAATATATTAATATTTTTTTGAATTTTATTTATTTAATTATTTAATTATTTATTTATTTTATTTTGTTCTTCGTCTTCTTCTGGTGCACTTTTCCATTTATAAACAGCAGTTCTTTTGACACTTCCCAACATTACTTGAATAGAGAACAATCGAGGTCGCCAATTTTCTTTTGAATCACATGCACAACATGTTATTATGAAAAACCATAATTTTGATACTAAAGCATGCACCAATGTCATTGTCCTTCCCCAATTAAATAAAACAGAGCGTGCCCCATGCTTTGGCTTTTTAATTCAGTACGGACTCCAAAAATAACATCTATTTATGTCTTTTGTGACTAAAAATTTCAATTTGAGCATTTGAAACATGTGTTGACAATTTTATCAGTCATCACCAAATGCACTTTGTCGGAAGCTCCATCCAAAATCATCCCTTCAATCTTCCACCACTCTACCAGTCAAACTCAACCTATAAATATAGCTCCAACTTTCATGGTCTTTTCAACTCTTCACTCTTACTTCGGAAACCAAATCTTCCCTTCAATCTTCCACATTCGATGATCTCAAAGCTACAAAATTCCTAGCCAGGACCCAAAATGCTTCAGGAAATCATCAGTCCCTTCAAGACCGATCGATTCAATGATTTGAAATCCATTTGTGACCATCTTTTTGAAGATGATGATGGTGTCAATGCCACTTTTCCCGCACCAGCTCCTGCAAACACGTTCTCCAGGAGTTCAAGCTTCAGCAACCTGTTACTGACGGAGGGTTGGAGCGAACTGGCCCTAAAAGTCGACAACTTGGAGGACATGTTGGTGTACGGCGCTATGTACGACTCCCTCGATTCCGGGTGGACGATGCCTTCGGCTTCGAATCAAGAACTTGATTTCAAAGTGCCGACCATTGATTATGACAGCATTGGTCTGGCTTTTAGTCAAGACCTTGATTTCGAAGTGACGACAGTTGATTATAACGGCATCGGCTCGGTGACGGAGAAGAAGCTGGAGATGGTGGAGCAGGAGCTACAGGCGCCAGTCGAGAAGACACATTATAAAGGAGTGAGGAGGCGGCCGTGGGGGAAATATGCGGCGGAGATAAGGGACCCCAAGAAAAACCGGGTAAGGATTTGGCTCGGAACTTACGAGACGCCCGAGGATGCGGCTTTGGCCTATGACCGGGCAGCTTTTAAGATGGGGGGGTCCAAGGCCAAGGTCAACTTCCCTCACCTCATCGGCTCGGCCGAGCACGAGCCTGTCAGGGTCAGCCGCAAGCGTTTGTCTGCTAAGCCTAGCCCGCCATCCACGTGCAGCGATGAGGACTCGATGACGAGAATGAAGAGGAGAAAGAGAGAGATCGATGTGGATGCTGAGGTGGATTTTGAAAGTCCAATCCCCTATTTCATATTGGATATTGAATTTTGGAGTGGGGACGAACAATTTTTACTTTGATCATGCAAATTTCAAAGACATTGTCTTGATCAATGAAAATTCAATCAGGCAATTTATCTTCTAAAAACTATCAGTTTACGGTTTAAGCTTCAGCGATCACTCACTGACGGGGAAATCCCGCCTGCATTTCGATGCAATCAATGTGACTGCTGAAGAAATCCTAGTCTTGAAGTGTAGTCAGAAAAATATGAAGAAAAGCTCAAGTTTTCACAGCCATTTTGGTCTCCATCCCAACTTGAGGAACAACAGAGATTGCTAATAGATGTAAAAGGAGTTTTATTTTTCTGATGGGGAATAGTGAAGACTCTTGCACTACATTATGAAATTTAGGATTTTGTGTTTGGTACCGTATTCAAGACAAGATAAAGTCAGATATAAGGGAATATAATCCGAATAAAATTATCTCAGGGGGAGATAGGATAAAGATTGATATAATTTCTAATAGTCATAATATAAACATTATTTTTCTCGAATAATTTTTTTAAAATTAATAAACTTAAAATAATAATTGAATTCTAATATACAAAATTAAAAATGGTGAAAAAATAACATAACTTTAGTTTTCATTAATTCCTATTTTTATTTTTATTTTCTAATTGCTTTCTATCTTATAATATATATTAGATATATATTTATATATCTTATTTATACTTATTCCATAGCTTAGGCATTTTAGTATTTTTGGTATCTTTATTAGAGAATGATAAAAGGAGAAAACAATAAAAAAAAAACAAATTAATTTATAAAAGAGAGAGGAAAAATTAATAAAAATAATAAGAAAAAAAAAGTGGAGTAAACAATTGTCATGTGCGATTTTTACCATATTCGTTTGTGCAATTTTTAGGATTATTTATATTTATATGCCATTTATACCAAATGATATGCATGATAGAATATGGAAATATTCAACTTTATTATCGCAATTCACCAAATGGTGCATAGATATTGCAAAATCCCTGAATTTCATATCCTATTATATTTCATTCTTATCTCAGATTGAAATCCAGACGATCAAACGTAATCTTGAAATCATTCTCAATCCCTAACCACATTTTTTTTTGGGTCAAAAAGCCCTAACCACATTTACAAACCCTTTTCTCGTTCAGTCTACTTTGGCTATTGCTGGGCCAACGCTTGTAAATTCGCAATTGCTTCAAGATATCAAACTACATATTCTTTATCAATTCAAACAAACTTGGTCTTAAGCATCGTTACCATAAAATAGATAAAGTCGAGATAAACGCAGGTGCTGGTTCATCGTACTTAACTTTCTTTATGTGGTACAGGTCAGAGAAGACTTTCATCTATTTTATTAGTTAAATGTGATAGAAAAAAAAAAAAGTAGCTGCAACTAACAAGAGTGCGACAGAGCGGTTGGTTTCTAAATTTGTAAAATGTATGTAAAATTGACCCAGAAAGAGTGGGACTCCAGGAGTAGAGTCGTTCATAGCAGCCAGATAGAAAGTAAGAAGTGAGTCAAATTATTTATCATGGAAAAAATGTGTTTAAAACAATGGCCCTGTTTGGTTCAGCATTACAAATGAGCATTAGAGCTCTAAAATCCCTTGACCAAATGTAAATAGTGTTTGGTTCATTTTTTGGCTTACTTTGGGGAGATGCAATTGCATCTTAAATGCTCTCAAAAAGTCCCTTAGCCCAAAGTACCTCTAGAGGTACTTTGAACTAAATGACTTTTGTGAAATGTAACTAATTTTTTTTTATTTTAATTTTGTCACCTTTGTTTGCCTCCGCCACCCACCGCCATCGCCCATTGGCCGGCGGCCGCCACCACCGTCTTATTTTCAAAAAGAAAAAATATTTTACAAAGTTCATTTTTTACCAAACAACATTTACGTCAAAGTTGCTTTCCAAATGTGTTTTTAAAATATACTTTACCAAACACTACTTGCATTTTGAAAAAGGCCTTTTGTCCAAAGGTATTTGCATTTTCTCAAAGTCCCTTAGCCAAATGTTGAACCAAACATGGCCAATATCCAATCACCCATGAAATTATCCGAACTACTAGATAACTAATTAACAAATAATCCTTTGTTGGAGTAGTATAATCCCTTCATTCGCCTAGTCCAAGCGACAGATGGTCAATGACCTAAGTTATGAAGCCAAATTACAAAGATCAATATAGTATCACCGTTACTTATAATACTGTTATATATAATACTATAAGAAGAGTACTTGCTAGTTAACTCGGTATTTATTAAATATTGATAACAGTTCTCTATAAATTTGATAGATCTATCATAGACATGTCTAGGAGATTTTTATATCTCTTTTTGATTTTATATATATATATATATATATATATATATATATATCCCTTTAATTGTGCATATGAAGAAGCTTATGTAGTCTTCATAATCCTTAAAATACTGCAAACTATTGAAAAGCTTAAGTTGTTTTATGAAGACATGGTTCAATATTTAATATTCTAACACGCTTAAGCTGTTAGATGAACAATATTGGGGCTTGGAAAGGTTCAATATTTAATATTCTAATATGCTTAATATAGACCTCCTGCTTTGATACCATGTGAGATTTTGTAGGACGGCCGTCAATTATTCAAAAAGCTTAGACTATTAAATAAAGGCATGGTTCAATATTTGATATTCTAACATAGACTTTCAATGGTCAATGTGAATGGACGAAGCAAGAGAAGTACATATAGGTTGAGAATGTGGATTAAAGCAACCATAAAATGCACTTTTTCTTAATTCATTGCTTCTTTTGAAGCTTCCAAGAAGCTTCAATTGAGGTCGAGACTGGAACACATGTTTCAAATGTTGATATTCTAGTTATTTAAATGTAATCTTATCAGCTACAAATTAATGTATTCTAATTCTTAACTATCCCATGCAAAATTAAAAGAAAAGTGACAGGTCGCGTTTTTTTTTTTTTTCAATTTTATTGAACGAGGACTATAAAGTACAGAATGCATGCATGCATGTATTATTATATCAAAAGAGTTTTGGATTAGACATTGATACGATCGTATCCGGTGAGTGCCGCATGCTTCCAATTAAAGATGCATTATGTAACAAAAATTTTGGGGCAATATATGTAATGATAGAAAACAATAGGTGCAAGAAATATTAGAAGGGATGCATACTTTTTTTTTTTTTTTTTTGGTAAGGTAAGTATGTATTGAACTTTCAAAAGCTAGATACAAAAGAACCGGGCATAGAAGCTATGAACTCAACATGGCACATAGGGTGCCATGGAGAGTTCAACGTTGACCGGTTGCAAAATACACCCAAGAGAGGGGCCAGAGCCAAAAGACTAGCAAGTTAGCAGGGGAAAGAAAAGGCCAAACAAGTAGCCAAACAAGAAGAGGAACCAACAAAACAGAAGTACACAGCTAGAAGATGGACGAGAAGTGGCATCTTCCAAGAGAACCAACAGCGAATGAGTCCACACGATAAACTTCATAGCAGCAGGCTTCAAGAAGGGGTTCAGGTGGTGACCGGCAAAATAGGAGCAACATAAGTGTTGAATCACCAAGCTCCAGCATCAAAATCCAATAGGTGCTGTGGAGACCGAAAGTGTACACAGCTTGATCCGGAAGAGAAATCCAATGAAAATATGTCATCCGCTAGGGTGGGTGACAGAAGATATCAGCGGACAAACCCCAATTAGTTTGGATGCATCTGTTTCGGGGGATATCGCTAATAGGGGCCAGACATACAGCTTTGTCCTTAACCAGTTTACTAAGGTGGGAGAGCATAGCTGGAGGAAAAAGTTGTTTATTGCGGAAGAGCATATCATTCCTTGTAGTCCAAATAATATGGCATAAAGCACCAAGGGCAAACCTGGCAATCTTATGTGCAAAAGAGGGCCCACCCAAATGTATCTTAGCCCATTTCACGAAACCACGCCAAGGTCTATTCTTCCAACTTAATAGACAGTTAGAGGCCCAAGTGGAGGCTAGTTCACCAGTGATAGGGCAGCCAAAGAATAGATGATCGACCGAGTCGGGGGTATTATGGCAAGACGCACGGGAAGCCTCATCAATCCTTCGGTGTTGGAGTAGCCTTGTCTGAGTCGGAAGGCGATTATGCGTAGCTAACCATATTATGAATGCATGTCGAGGAGCAAAAGCTTTGTCCCAGACGAAGGTATGCCATTGTACAATGCGGCTTCTTGTCCTAAGACAGTTCCAAGTTGAAGAAACAGAAAACTTAGCGGAGGAATGACCAGCCCAAGAGAATGAATCTTCTCTATTTTCCAGAAATGTAGGAGCCAGGTCAAGCCATGGCCGAATGGCAGTAAGGACTGTAGAAGGAGGGAAAGTCGATGAAAAGAACTCCCGAACGGTGATCGTTCGTGGGATGCCAGCCCGATAAATGTCCCCAGCCGTGAAGAACTTATGAAGAGGACCTTTACTATGCCAGTGGTCGAACCAAAATGATGTTGTATGTCCATTACCTAGCTTCCACTTGAAGAGTAGTGAGAACTCTTGTTGAAGTTGTAAGATTTTTTTTCTAGGACCAGGAACATATGGTCGGCGAAGTAGCAATCCAAAAGTTGGACTTCCTTAGAAAGTTGGAGTGGATCCATTTGCACCAGAGTGATTCTTTGTCGGTGAAAAGCAGCCAAATGTGCTTTAATGTCAAGGCTTTGTTGCAATCTAGGAGCCTACGAATTCCCAAACCACCCTCCTTTTTGGGTAGACATATATTGGCCCAGGAGACTTTAGCCCCTCCAATTCCAAGGTCTAGGCCCTTCCACAAGAACTGACGAAGTATAACCTCAATCCTACTCAAAACCGACTTGGGAAGAGTGAACACACTAGCCCAATAAGTGTGAATAGAGTGCAGCACAGATTTCAAGAGTTGAAGGCGTCCGGCATAAGATAAGTACCGTTGGGCCCAAGAACGTGCTCTAGCAGTGATGGCATTGATTAGGACATTGCAGTCAGTTTTAGAAAGCCTAGTGGAAATGACGGGGACTCCCAAGTAGCGAAATGGTAGATTTCCTTGATGGAAGTTTAATGAAGCTTGAATTTGAGCTAGTACATTCGGCGAGCCGAAGGGATGCATACTTCAGCACTGTAGATTCATGAAATAAAATTTTTCTAAGATAACTTTTTCCCGATAAAATCTAGCTAAAACCACCATTTATTCACATGCCATGATATTAAACGAGGAGTGAAATCCTAATTTAAAATAAGTTAAATCTCCGAACTTTTACATACATTAGAATTCTTTAAATCCGTATTACTTTTCGAAAACTACCTTTTTTCATATACGTGTTTTTACATGCATGTATGGCTGTCGAAGAACATCGCGGGTCAAATGTAGCCACGCATCGCACACGAGGTTGACTTTGCACCTTCGAGACGTGTGTGAGACTTGGGATTAGATGGAGAGGACCAAAGCCAAAGGAATGTGTTCTGCGTGTGTCCTTGAACGAGGTTCCAACCAACTGGAAACACGTTCTATTGGCCTTCAAGCGTCTTGATGGAGTCAAATATGATCCATTACATGCCATCAGTTTAAAGCTTTGTCACCATAAATACGTAAGACTTCAATTGCTATGTCCCTGTTATTTTACCTAGCTATCCATTTTGTTACGACAGATGAGGAAACACACACATTCTTTGAGGGCTTCCTTGTCATGTCAGACATTGACACGCGTCCAACAAGTGGTTAACGGGCATTAGACATCCAACATGTGGCTGGCGCTTCGGACACGCAAGTCCAGCATTCCGGCACCTCATTCAAACAAGCACGGGGTCAATTTTAAACATTTCCAGTAAATTACAAATCAAAAAGTAAATCTATCAAAAAGTAAATCTATGGGCTGATGCGCCCTGGTTGCTCCTATGTATTTTGCAACCGGTTCACCGTTGAACCATCTCTGGCACTCATGGTGCCACCCATGGTTCATGGTTTTTTGTGTCCGGTTCTTCCTACTTGTACCTAGCCTTTTCAAAAGTTCAATACACACTTACCTTACCAATATATATATATATATATATATATATATATATATATATATATATATATATATATATATATATACGCACTTAAGTCATATATCTAGTCACCCCATAGTTGGTATACCCAGCCAGCCAAAAAAAAAAAAAACTAATCATGAAAAAAGAAGAAGAAAAAGAAAAAACTTACCGTTGATATTTTTATATATACATGATAATTTATCATATGTATATAAAAATATATAATTAATATACAATGTGTTCCACTCTCGGGATGCCGCGTCGCGTGTAGGCGTCAATGCTACTTAAATGACATAAGCACGATCTCCATGCGAAATTAGTGTTGTTATAACCAAACAACAAAGGAATTAATTTCAATGGAGATTTCAAAAGAATGAGTAGGTTAATGAAAATTGTGATTTCATGAGCTTTCATGGTCCTGACATGGATGGCTGTCTTTAATCATATTAGGGAGGTGTACTTTATCTGGTGCGTGAAACTAACTCAAGATATCACTTGATCGCTACGCCCAAAAAATAAAAAGAAGATCATTCGACAAGTGAAAATCATTGAAGGATCTACACAGTCACTTATCTTATCTCGATCAATATTGAGATATCGAATGACATTCTTATAGTTTATGGACGAATTATCAGGATATATATGTTGGGTGACTTGAGACGATGTTTTCTCCGACATCAAATTTTGTTCAAATGACCGTATCTCGTTTATGGAAATTGTAACTAATTACCTTAAACTCACTGGCAAAAACTAGTTTACCTTAAATTCTTTTCTTCCCCCAAATCAATTTCCTTAATCCCACAAAAAGTTCGACGCCGATTGTGTTCAATCTTTAAAAAAAAAAATTTGTGTTCTAGTAAAAAAGAATTTCATAAATGGAATGTTTCACCAAGAAACTAATGGTCATTTCATGAAGGTAATTGCTTTTCTTTAACAACTAATATGTACAATACTGCTAATTTTAAACCACACGAAGCATCTTCTCTATGGTTAGTTTTGAAAGACAGGAGCATTTGCTTTGATTTAGTGTACGTACATCATAATTACTATATAGTGACCATGGCAGCTAGAGCTCAAAAAGCTCTAGGTACCATAGCCTTGAGCCCCAGATCTCCTGCTCCACGAGCTCGACGAAGCTCGAGTGGCCATGGCTGCGAGCTCTGCGAGCTCTAATATCATGAAACACTTTATATGACCACAATCAACTACTCTAAAAGTTTAAGCTGATAGAAGAAGATGTGGTTTAATGTTTATACATTCCAACAACTCTCGCCAGCGCCAAAACCATGAAGGATAATTCAAACGAGATTGTGATTTGGAAAAATAACGTCATCGTTAAGGGTAGTGGTTCTAATTCAATTTAAAGCTAACAATCGCGTAGGAGAGAGAAAATAATAAAAATACAACCACTTCGGCACTTTCAGTTAGCCAAATTGCGTGGAGTTTACGGAGAGACTTCATTTTCGAGCAAAAAAAAACGGAGAGACTTCTTTGTACCAATTTGGCAAATTTTTGAACTTGATCACATTTTTTTAAAAGTTTTATGACACAATTATATTTTCACAACTTAGGACTTCTGTGCACTCATTTCATTTATTTTTTAAAAATTACACTCACGGATATTTGAATAGAAAAGAATACAGTTCTGCAAGTTTCTTTTGAATCACATGCACCAATTGTGTTGTCCATGCCTAATTAAATAAAACGGACCGTACCCCATGCTTTAGCTTTTTAATCAGTACGGATAACAAAAGTAAAATAAAAATTAAAAAAAATACGTAATTTTATGTGTTTCGTGATTAAAAAAGTCTTATTGAGCATTTGAAACATGTTTTGAGAATCGCATTAGTCGTCATCACGACAATGGCACTTTTTCTCAGAAGCTCCATCCAAAATCAACCCTTCAATCTTCACCAGTCGAGCTCAGCCTATATGTATACATCTCCCACTATCATGATCTTTTCAGATCTTCACTCTTACTCCAGAAACCAAATCACCCCTTCAATCTTCCTTATTCAGTGATCTCAAAGCCGCAAAGTCCTAGCCAGAGACGAAAATGCTTGAGGAAATCATCGGTCCCTTCGAGACCGATCGATTCGATGCTCTGAAATCCATCTGCGACCATCTTTTTGAAGATGATGATGATGGTGGTGTCAACCCTACATTTTATGCACCAGCTCCTGCAAACACGTACTCAAGGAGTTCAAGCTTCAGCAATCTCTTCCTGACGGAGAGTTGGAGCGAACTGGCCCTAAAAGTCGACAACTCGGAGGACATGTTGGTGTACGGCGCTATGTACGACGCGCTCAATTCCAGGTGGACAATGCCTTTGGCTTCGAATCAAGAACTTGATTTTGAAGTGACGACCATTGGTTATGACATTACTGGTCTAGCTTCGAATCGAGAAATAGATTTCGAAGTGATGACCTGCGATTCTAACAGCATTGATTCGGGGACGGAGAAGAAGCCAGAGATGGTGGAGCAGGAGGTACAGGTGCCGGTCGAGAAGACACACTATAAAGGAGTGAGGAGGCGGCCGTGGGGAAAGTACGCGGCGGAGATAAGGGACCCTAAGAAGAACGGTGCAAGGATTTGGCTCGGGACTTACGAGAGACCGGAGGACGCGGCATTGGCCTATGACCGGGCAGCTTTTAAGATGAGGGGGTCCAAGGCAAAGGTGAACTTCCCTCACCTCATCGGCTCGACCGAGCACGAGCCTGTTAGGGTCAGGCGCAAGCGTGTGTCTGCCGAGCCTAGCTCGCCATCCGCATCCGGTGATGACGGCTCGGTGACGGGGACGAAGAGGAGAAAGAGAGAGGTGAATGTGGATGCAGAGCTGGATTTTGGAACTCCAATGCCCCTTCCCATATTGGAAATGGGTTTTTGGAGCGGGGATGAACAATTTTTACTTTGATCATGCCAACTTCAAAGACATTGCTCTGAATCTTTTGATCAATGAGAAATCAATCGAGCGACTTATGTTGTAGAAACTATCAATTTATTGCTTTGATTTCATTTCCTCTGGAGTTTGTTAGGAATAACCAAAAACGGGCTCTATGCCCAACTCTGCACTCGTTTCCTCGAGAAAAAGCCCATAAATGTGTGCAGCATTAGGTCTAGTTTATTTCAATGCTCTAGTTTATTTCAATAAAAGTGCATCTATTAAAGGAAGTAATTTTTTTTTAAATATGAAAATGGAAAAAAAATATTTAAAGCCAGCGGGGACCACTCGTACACGTGTCGATTCTAGATTGTGCGGGAACCACGTTGACGTCAAAGGGGCCATCCCACTTAATATTTTTCGAGAAAAAGCGCTATAAATGTGTGCAGCAGTAGGTCTAGCCTATTCCAATAAACAGCGCGCAACTCTATTGAAGGGATCATTTTTTTTATAGGAAAGGTGAAAATAAGATTGAAGGCCAACGTGGACCACTCACACATGTGGAGCCACATGTCACTTTCTGATTGGGCGATGACCACTCTGACGTGGAGGAGTTGGAGACTTGGAGAAGAAAATTTACGTGAAGCAGCCCGAAGGCTTCAAGGTGGAAGGAAAAGAGAATCACGTTTCTTTGCTGAAGAGATCACTTCACGGTTTAAAGCAATCTCCGATGCAATGGAATAAAAGGTTTGATTCTTTTATGCTTCGTATTGGCTACATGAGGAGTGTGCATGATCCTTGTGTCTATTACAGAGTTTTGGATGATAAATCGCTTATTCTGTTGATGTTGTATGTTGATTGCTGCAAGAAAAATGGGAGATATTATTTCACTAAAGTCTTAGTTAAGCAACGAGTTTGAAATGAAGGATCTTGGTGCTGCAAAAAGGATCCTTAGCATGGAAATCTTTCGAGATAGACATGCAAGTAAACTTTGGGTAAATTAGAAGAAGTATGTTGAGAAGTTCTTGGAGAGGTTCAACATGGGAAAAGCTAAATTGGTTTGTACACCTTTAGCAAATCACTTCAGATTATCTAAGAAACAATGCCCTAGTTCACATGAGGATGTTGTAAAGATGTCTCAAGTACCCTATGCCAGCACAATAGGGAGCCTCATGTATGCTATGGTTTGTAGCATACCGGATTTGGCTCATGCGGTGAGTCTTGTTAGCCGATACATGAGCAATCCGGGTAAGGAGCATTAGGAAGCAGTTAAGTGGATTTTTCATTATTTGGCTGGAACTACTAAAATGGGTTTGATGTTCGGTTCAAAGGGAGAATCGATCGATTTAGCAGGTTATGTCGATTCGGACTTCGGCGGTGATTTGGACAAGCGAAGGTCCATCACAAGATATGTCTTTACTCTTGGAAGTGGAGCTATTTCGTGGAGGGCAATACTTCAATCTACTAGAGCATTGTCTACAACCGAAGCTGAGTATATGGCAACAACCGAGGCTGTGAAGGAGGGAATATGGCTGACCGGCTTGGTCACAGAGTTGGGTTTAAAACAGAAAAGTGTTACACTATATTGTGATAGCCAATGTGCAATATGTCTCGCTAAGAATCAAGTGTTTCATTCCAGGACGAAACACATGGAAGTTCGGTGCCACAAGATTCGAGAATTTGTGGAGAACGGTAACATTGCTTTGGAGAAAATCCATACTAAAGATAATCCTGCGGATATGCTCACGAAGACAGTTACTACGAAGAAGTTCAAGTCCTGCAGGGACTTGATTTCTCTCACTCATCATTGAAGTTGATGGAGGTCGCACCGGTCTAGGTGTGGTCTTACCTTTGCGAAGGTACGGTGGAGATTGAGATATATTTGTTTTCTTGGTTCGAGTGGAGGCTTGTGGTTTATTCAAGCCAAAGGTGGAGATTTGTTGATGTTGTCTTGAATTTCAAACGAAGTCAAGGAAGGCTTGGAGATATGTCAAGATATTTCAAAAGATTTGGGGGATAATCACTAAAGATTTATTAGTTAGTTTCTTAAATTGATAAGATCTTTAGGGATACAAATCTAATGATCTTTATTATTCAGCACTTGTAGCTTGTACCAGTTTACGCTCATAAGTAAGAAATCGTCTCTCTCTCCCGTGGACGTAGGCGGATTTTCGCCGAACCACGTAAATCTATACGTTCTTGATTATTCTTATTTTTCATCTCATCTAGTTAGAGAGATCCTGCACACAACATTTTGGAGCTTCCAAGAAGCTTCAATTAAGGTCGAGAGTGGAACATACGTTTCCAATGTTGATGTTCAAGTTATTTAAATGTAATCTTTTCAGCTACAAATTAATGTATTCTAATTCTTAACTATCCCATGCAAAATTAAAAGAAAAGTGATGGGTCGCGTGCTTTTTCAATTTTACTGAACAAGGACTAGAAAGCACTGAATGCATGCATGCGTGTATTATTGTATCAAAAGAGTTTTGAATTAGACATTGCTATGATCGTATCCAGTGGGTGCCGTATGCTTCCAATTAATGATGCAGTATGTAAGAAAAAAAAAGCGTAACAACAATTTTGGGCCGTATCCTTTCCCATATTGGGTGTGGGTTTGTTGAGTGGGGATGAACAGGTTTCATTTTGATTGTGCAAGCTCCAAAGACATTGTCTTGATCAATGAAAAGTCAATCAGGCAATTTATCTTCTGGAAACTCTCAGTACCAATCAAGATGTGTCAATTTTCAGAACTGGTAATTTCCCAACTTTTAATGACAGGTTCCATGTTTGTCCTGTGGTTTCTGGGAGCGATGTAAACATAGTGGCCATAGGAGTTTTACATACCAGTCTACACGATGAACATTCTATTTCCAAGCAAATAATCTCTTCATGCGCTCGCAAAGCGAACTTTGACGAAAACGCGAAAGGTCGGAAGCAGATAAAGGCAACCAAGTAAGAAAAAGAAGGACAAAAGTTTCTGCAGATTAGTCTAGTGAAGGAACTGCTCGATCGCGGCGATTACCATGCAAACAGCAGCAACTACTGATGTCAGAGTGAACTCCAATGTCATTCCTTCTCCTCCTGTATTCATTGTCTTGCTCTCGATGCCTCGATATATCTCATTCATGCATTGATCTCTGAAAATGAGATCTCCATGAAAAAGAGAGAGAGAGAGAGATCATCAAGATAGTACTATCGTTAAGTATAATACTTAAGAAGAGTATTTGCTAGTTAGCTCGTTATTTATAAAAAAAAAAGAAAAAAAAAGTTTGATATGAATTCTCAGTAAAATCGATAGATTTATTAGAGACATGTCTAGGAGTTTTTATACATCACTTCATTCTCCATAGATTTCAAGTTGCGCATATATCTAGGAGGCTTTTTTTTTTCAATCTCCTTTTGATTGTGAATGTTCATATCTCCCTTTGATTGTGCATATCCCTGAATAGTCATCTGGTGAAGCCTATAAATAAGCTTATCTAATCTCCATTACTATGTGAACAAAGAAATATACGGAACTTATACAATTCTGAATTATTCATCAAGGGTCAAAATCCTTAAAGTCTTATAGCAGGCATTTAACTAAATCAGCGAAGCTCGAGCTCCGACGGCACACGTCGTCGTCAAGGTAGATGTCATCTTCTAGAAGATGACAGCCAATAGACTCGAGAATGTCGAACTGAGAATGGGGTTCATCCTTGCTAGGAAATATTAATGCACCCAAGCATTTTCTTCCCATTTCCTTTTTTTTTTTCGAGAGAGAGTGTTCAGTTGAAGACTTGTCCTGGGTGACCATGAATGGACAAAGCAAGAGAAGTACATATGGGTAAAGGATGTGGATTAAACAAGGAAAATGTTTCACTGTAACACATGTTTCAGATGTTGATATTCTAGTTGTTTAAATGAAATGTAGCAGCTATAAAATAATGTATTCTAATTCTTATTATCCCATTCAAAATTAGAAAAAAAAATGCTGGGTCGCATTCCATTGTAGTTTTCCTATTTTATTGACCAAGGACTATATAAGTTCAGAAGGCATGCATGCTTGTATTATTATATCAAAAGAGTTTTGTATCCGAAATCGAGATTCTCGTATGCGGTGGGTGCCGTATGCTTCCAACTACTGATGCAATACGTGTGTGTATATATATATCATGAAAGACATTAGGTGCAAGAAATATTAGAAGGGATACACATTTCTGCATTGTAGATCCATAAAATAATATCTTTATACAATAACTTTTCCTTGATAAAATCTAGCTAAAACTACGATTGGTTTAGATCCCATGATATTAAATGAGGGGCGGGATCTTAATTTAGAATAAATCAAATCTCTGAACCTTTACAGACATCACAATTCTTTAGATTTGCAGTACTTTTTGAAAATCCACACTTAAATTATGGCCAAACAAAAAGTCTTTATTGAGTAAAAACAATTTCTTGGATCATTGTGAAACAATAAGACAGCATGCGAAGTCTAAGCTCTAATAGCAACTGCTGGTTTATGCATAATCCATCCAAATTGTTATAAAAAATTCTAGGTAACATTAACAAAATTTCAAGTAAAATACCTCTATTTATTTATTTATTTATTTGCAGATACACGTTTTAGCATGCATGCGTGATTATCGAAGAACGTGGCAGGTCAAATGTAGCCCACGCATCGCCCACGAAGTTGATCTTGTACCTTGGAGACGTGTGTGAGACTTAGGATTAGATGGAGAGGACCAAAGGCCAAACGATGGTGTTCTTTGTGTGTGTCCTTGAACGAGGTTCCGACCATCTAGAAACACGTTCTATTGGACTTCAAGCGTCTTGATGGAGTCAAATATTATCTATTACATCCCATTGGTTTAAAGCTTTGTGAAAATCACTTATGTACGGCTTCACTTGGTATGTAGCTTTTGCTTTACCTAGCTATACATTCCATTTCGCTAAGATGGAAGCCCGACTTCCACGCGAAACTAGCGTTGTTATAACCAAACGACAAAAAGATGAATTTCCGTCAAGAGTTCAAAAGAATGAGTAGGGTAATGAAAATCATGATTCCTGAGGTGTCTCGATTCCAATGTGAATGGTCTATCTTTTGTCGGACTAGGGAGGCGGACTATATCTGGCGCGTGAATTTGACTTGAGATATCACCTGACCACTACGCCAAAAAAAAACAGGAAAATCATACTATAGTAGAAAACCATTAAAGGATTTACACCATCACTTATTATATCTTGTTCAATAGTGAGATGTTGAAAGAGATTCTTATAATTTCTCCGGCTTCATCTTTTCGTGCAACCAAATTGAAGGAAATGAAATCAATGATTCAGCACGTATATGATCTGATTCCATCGTGCAAAATAGTATCCTTGCCTAGTTGAAGACAATGAAGGCTTTGATTTTCTTGTCTATGCTTTTCTTTTCTTTGGCTTTTTTTTTTTTTTTTTTTGCCAGAGTGCGAACGACGATACTTGCTTGCCGTATAATAACATAGGGAAACTTCGTTTCCTCAATCAATGTAAATGCACTGTCATTTGCTTTTATGGAAATTGTAACCAATTTGCCTTAAAGTCTTTTCTCCTCCAAATCAATTACCTTAATCCCAAAGAAAGTTCAACGGTAATTGTCTTCATCCAAAAAAAATTGTATCGTAATTCCTACACTAAACTACCGAGTTCCTAACACGATCCTTGAATTAAAACTCGGTATGAACTGATCCCTATATATGACGCATATATAAACAAAATATCCATAAATGACTACAATAAGGCTAATTTTGAACGACACAACATTTTCTCTACGTTTAATTTTGAAAGGGGAAAGTTACCAAAAAAAGTCCTAAATCAATTGCAATTATGTCAATTCAGTCCTAAACCATTTGTTTTTTTTTTTTTGTCAATTCAATCTTAAACATTTTGCAATTGTGTCAATTCACTTTATCCAACCAATTTTGACCAGCTGGCATCGATGAAGACGCCGGCCAACACAGGACATCCGGCGACATAATATATTAATATTTTTTTTGAATTTTGAATTTTTTATTATTTTTATTTATTTATTTATTTATTTATTTATTTTGTTCTTCGTCTTCTTCTGGTGCACTTTTCCATTTATAAACAGCAGTTCTTTTGACACTTCCCAACATTACTTGAATAGAGAACAATCGAGGTCGCCAATTTTCTTTTGAATCACATGCACAACATGTTATTATGAAAAACCATAATTTTGATACTAAAGCATGCACCAATGTCATTGTCCTTCCCCAATTAAATAAAACAGAGCGTGCCCCATGCTTTGGCTTTTTAATTCAGTACGGACTCCAAAAATAACATCTATTTATGTCTTTTGTGACTAAAAATTTCAATTTGAGCATTTGAAACATGTGTTGACAATTTTATCAGTCATCACTCATCACCAAATGCACTTTGTCGGAAGCTCCATCCAAAATCATGCCTTCAATCTTCCACCACTCTACCAGTCAAACTCAACCTATAAATATAGCTCCAACTTTCATGGTCTTTTCAACTCTTCACTCTTACTTCAGAAACCAAATCTTCCCTTCAATCTTCCACATTCGGTGATCTCAAAGCTACAAAATTCCTAGCCAGGACCCAAAATGCTTCAGGAAATCATCAGTCCCTTCAAGACCGATCGATTCAATGATTTGAAATCTATTTGTGACCATCTTTTTGAAGACGACGAAGGTGTCAATGCCACTTTTCCCGCACCAGCTCCTGCAAACGCGTTCTCCAGGAGTTCAAGCTTCAGCAACCTGTTACTGACGGAGAGTTGGAGCGAACTGGCCCTAGAAGTCGACTACTTGGAGGACATGTTGGTGTACGGCACTATGTGCGACGCCCTCAATTCCGGGTGGACGATGCCTTCGGCTTCGAATCAAGAACTTGATTTCAAAGTGCCGACCATTGATTATGACAGCATTGGTCTGGCTTTTAGTCAAGAACTTGATTTCGAAGTGACGACAGTTGATTATAACGACATCGGCTCGGCAACGGAGAAGAAGCTGGAGATGGTGGAGCAGGAGCTACAGGCGCCAGTCGAGAAGACACATTATAAAGGAGTGAGGAGGCGGCCGTGGGGGAAATATGCGGCGGAGATAAGGGACCCCAAGAAAAACCGGGCAAGGATTTGGCTCGGAACTTACGAGACGCCCGAGGATGCGGCTTTGGCCTATGACCGGGCAGCTTTTAAGATGAGGGGTCGAAGGCCAAGGTCAACTTCCCTCACCTCATCGGCTCGGCCGAGCACGAGCCTGTCAGGGTCAGCCGCAAGCGTTTGTCGGCCGAGCCTAGCTCCCCATCCGCGCTCAGCGATGACGGCTCGGTGACGAGGACGAAGAGGAGAAAGAAGAGAGGTCCATCTGGATGCTGAGATGGGTTTTGGAACTCCAACTCCCTTTCCCATATTGGAAATGGGTTTTTGGAGTGGGGATGAACAATTTGTACTTTGATCATGCAAACTTCAAAGACATCGTTTTGGATCTTTTGATGAATGAGAGGTCAAACAGGCAATTTATGATGCGGATGTCATTAGTAGTGTGTTCCTGGATCGATTGGATCAACATAAATCTAATCGGAAGGCGAAACGATGCCGCAACTAGAACCATCGGATAGGGTCGACGACGTCGGATTGAGCTCAAATTCGGCGGGCTGAAGCGAAACGGCGTCCTAATCAATACTCACGGCCTTTGGCCGTGACTAACGATGAATTTTGGAGGTTCGAGAATGTCTAGATGGGTTTTTTTTTTTTTTTTAGTATTTTTCAGGCTTATTTTATTTCAGTGGCAGTTTTGTAATTTTTCGTTTTTTGATATTTTGATTCCTAATTGGACTAGGGTTAGGATAACACCCTATAAAAGGTGTTTATCACGTTTTTGAAGGATCATCATCAATAATATTCACATAATTTTCGAGATTTCTCTTCTTTAGCAAGGATTTTCTAGCGTTATTCGTTGAACGCCGCGTCGGGTGGTATCAGAGCCTATGGCGACTAGAGGTGGTCTTCGTGACGATGCTTAGGAGACTGGAGCCCCAATCCTTGGGGACGATGCATTGCAACGTTTGGAGCAGCGTTTAATGGAACGCATAAATCAACGATTTGATCAAGGCCTTCGTCATTTCGAAGAGCGATTTGACGAGATAGCGGATCGATTCGAGAGTCTCGGCGTTGATGTGAATCGGAATCGGCGACATGGCAGAAGGCCGGGTGCAGATTTTGCTCGCAATGACCCCCGTTGATAGGCCTGTTCCCGTTCGTAGGCAGGATAATCCTCTTTATTCGGAGAGTTCGGAAGAAGAGGGTCAAAACTCGCTATTTATTAAATATTGATAACAGTTCTCAGTAAATTTGATAGATCTATCATAGACATGTCTAGGAGATTTTTATATCTCTTTTTGATTATATATATCCCTTTAATTGTGCATATGAAGAAGCTTATGTAGTCTTCATAATCCTTAAAATACTGCAAACTATTTAAAAGCTTAAGTTGTTCTATGAAGACGTGATTCAATATTTAATATTCTAACACGCTTAAGCTGTTAGATGAACAATATAGAGGCTTGGAAAGGTTCAATATTTAATATTCTAATATGCTTAATATAGACCTCCTGCTTTGATACCATGTGAGATTTCGTAGGACGATCGTCAATTATTCAAAAAGCTTAGACTATTAAATAAAGGCATGGTTCAATATTTGATATTCTAAGATAGACTTTCAATGGTCAATGTGAATGGACGAAGCAAGAGAAGTACATATAGGTTGAGAATGTGGACTAAAGCAACCATAAAATGCACTTTTTCTTAATTCATTGCTTCTTTTGAAGCTTCCAAGAAGCTTCAATTGAGGTCGAGACTGGAACACATGTTTCAAATGTTGATATTCTAGTTATTTAAATGTAATCTTATCAGCTACAAATTAATGTATTCTAATTCTTAACTATCCCATGCAAAATTAAAAGAAAAGTGACAGGTTGCGTTTTTTTTTTTTTTTTTGAATTTTATTGAACGAGGACTATAAAGTACAGAATGCATGCATGCATGTATTATTATATCAAAAGAGTTTTGGATTAGACATTGATACGATCGTATCCGGTGAGTGCCGTATGCTTCCAATTAAAGATGCATTATGTAACAAAAATTTTGGGGCAATATATGTAATGATAGAAAACAATAGGTGCAAGAAATATTAGAAGGGATGCATACTTCAGCACTGTAGATTCATGAAATAAAATTTTTATAAGATAACTTTTTCTCGATAAAATCTAGCTAAAACCACCATTTATTCACATGCCATGATATTAAACGAGGAGTGAAATCCTAATTTAAAATAAGTTAAATCTCTGAACTTTTACATACATTAGAATTCTTTAAATCCGCATTACTTTTCGAAAACTACCTTTTTTCATATACGTGTTTTTACATGCATGCATGGCTGTCGAAGAACATCGCGGGTTAAATGTAGCCACGCATCGCACACGAGGTTGACTTTGCACCTTCGAGACGTGTGTGAGACTTGGGATTAGATGGAGAGGACCAAAGCCAAAGGAATGTGTTCTGCGTGTCCTTGAACGAGGTTCCGACCAACTGGAAACACGTTCTATTGGACTTCAAGCGTCTTGATGGAGTCAAATATGATCCATTACATGCCATCAGTTTAAAGCTTTGTCACCATAATTACGTAAGACTTCAATTGGTATGTACCTTTTATTTTACCTAGCTATCCATTTTGTCACGACAGATGAGGAAACACGCACATTCTTCGGGGGCTTCCTTGTCGTGTCGGACATTGACACTCGTCCAACAAGTGGTTAACAGGCATTAGACATTCAACACGTGGCTAGCGCTTCGGACACGCAAGTCCAGCATTCCGGCACTCCATTCAAACACGCATGGGGTCAATTTTAAACATTTCCAGTAAATTACAAATCAAAAACTAAATCTATCAAAAATATACACACTTAAGTCATATGTCAAGTCATATACCTAGCCAGCAAAAAAAAAAAAAAAAAAAACTAATCATGAAAAAAGGAGAAAAAAAAGAAAAAATTTACTGTTAATATTTGTATATATACATGATAATTTATCATATATAAACAAAAATATATAATTAATATACAACGTGTTCCACTCTCGGCATGTCGCATGGCGTGTAGGCGTCAATGCTACTTAGACGACGTAAGCGTGACCTCCATGCCAAATTAGTGTTGCTATAACCAAACAACAAAGGAATTAATTTCATTGGAGATTTCAAAAGAATGAGTAGGTTAATGAAAATTGTGATTTCATGAGGTTTCATGGTCCTGACATGGATGGCTGTCTTTAATCATATTAGGGAGGTGGACTTTATCCGGTGCGTGAAACTAACTCAAGATATCACTTGATTGCTACGCCCAGAAAATAAAAAGAAGATCATTTGACAAGTGAAAATCATTGAAGGATCTACACAGTCACTTATCATATCTCAATCAATATTGAGATATCGAATGACATTCTTATAGTATATGGACGAATTATCAGGATATATATGTTGGGTGACTTGGATGATGTTTTCTCCGACATCAAATTTTGTTCAAACAACCATATCTCGTTTATGGAAATTGTAACTAATTACCTTAAATTTACTGGCAAAAACTAATTCATCTTAAATTCTTTTCTTCCCCCAAATCAATTTCCTTAATCCCACGAAAAGTTCGACGCCGATTGTGTTCAGTCTTTAAAAAAAAAAAATTGTGCTCTAGTAAAAAAGAATTTCATAAATGGAATGTTTCACTAAGAAACTAATGGTCATTTCATGAAGGTAATTGCTTTTCTTTAACAACTAATATGTACAATACTGCTAATTTTAAACCACACAAAGCATCTTCTCTATGGTTAGTTTTGAAAGACAGGAGCATTTGCTTTGATTTAGTGTACGTACATCATAATTCCTATATAGTGATCATGGCAGCTAGAGCTCAAAAAGCTCTAGGTACCATAGCCGCGAGCCCCGGATCTCCTCTGCTCCACGAGCTCGACGAAGCTCGAGTGGCCATGGCTGCGAGCTCGCGAGCTCTGATATCATGAAAGACTTTATAGGACCACGACCAACTACTCTAAAAGCTTAAGGCGATAGAAGAAGATGTGGTTTAATGTTTATACATTCCAACAACTCTCGCCAGCGCCAAAACCATGAAGGATAATTCAAACGAGGTTGTGATTTGGAAAAATAACGTCATCGTTAAGGGTGGTGATTCTAATTCAATTTAAAGCTAACAATCGCGTAGGAGAGAGAAAATAATAAAAATACGACCACTTCGGCACTTTCAGTTAGCCAAATCGCGTGGAGTTTACGGAGAGACTTCATTTTCGAGCAAAAAAAAAAAAAAAAACGGAGAGACTTCTTTGTACCAATTTGATAAATTTTTGAACTTGATTACATTTTTTTAAAATTTTTATGACGCAATTATATTTTCACAACTTAGGACTTCTGTGCACTTATTTCATTTATTTTTTAAAAAAATTACACTTACGGATATTTGAATAGAAAAGAATACAGTTCTGCAAGTTTCTTTTGAATCACATGCACCAATTGTGTTGTCCATCCCTAATTAAATAAAACGGACCGTACCCCATGCTTTGACTTTTTAATCAGTACGGATAACAAAAGTAAAAAAAAAAAAAAAATACGTAATTTTATGTGTTTCCTGATTAAAAAAGTCTTACTGAGCATTTGAAACATGTTTTGATAATCTCATTAGTCGTCATCACGACAATGGCACTTTCTCGGAAGCTCCATCCAAAATCAACCCTTCAATCTTCACCAGTCGAGCTCAGCCTATATGTATACATCTCCCGCTATCATGATCTTTTCAGCTCTTCACTCTTACTCCAGAAACCAAATCACCCCTTCAATCTTCCTTATTCAGTGATCTCAAAGCTGCAAATTCCTAGCCAGAGACGAAAATGCTTCAGGAAATCATCAGTCCCTTCGAGACCGATCGACTCGTTGCTCTGAAACCCATCTGCGACCATCTTTTTGAAGATGATGATGATCGTGTCAACCCAACATTTTATGCACCAGCTCCTGCAAACACCTACTCATGGAGTTCAAGCTTCAGCGATCTCTTGCTGACGGAGAGCTGGAGCGAACTGGCCCTAAAAGTCGACGACTCGGAGGACATGTTGGTGTACGGCGCTATGTGCGACGTGCTCAATTCCAGGTGGACAACGCCTTCGGCTTCGAATCAAGAACTTGATTTTGAAGTGACGACCATTGGTTATGACATTACTGGTCTGGCTTCGAATCGAGGAATAGATTTCGAAGTGACGACCTTCGATTCTAACAGCATTGATTCGGCGACCGAGAAGAAACCAGAGATGGTGGAGCAGGAGGTACGGGTGCCGGTCAAGAAGACACACTATAAAGGAGTGAGGAGGCGGCCGTGGGGAAAGTACGCGGCGGAGATAAGGGACCCCAAGAAGAACGGCGCAAGGATTTGGCTCGGGACTTACGAGACGCCTGAGGACGCGGCATTGGCGTATGACCGGGCAGCTTTTAAGATGAGGGGGTCCAAGGCAAAGGTTAACTTCCCTCACCTCATCGGCTCGACCGAGCACGAGCCTGTCAGGGTCAGGCGCAAGCGTTTGTCTGCCGAGCCTAGCTCGCCATCCGCATCCAGCGATGACGGCTCGGTGACGGGGACGAAGAGGAGAAAGAGAGAGGCCAATGTGGATGCAGAGCTGGATTTTGGAACTCCAATGCCCTTTCCCATATTGGAAATGGGTTTTCGTAGTGGGGATGAACAATTTTTACTTTGATCATGCAAACTTCAAAGACATTGCTCTGAATCTTTTGATCAATGAGAAGTCAATCGGGCGACGTATGTTGTAGAAACTATCAATTTAGTGCATTGATTTCATCTCCTTTTGGAGTTTGTCAGGAATAACCCAAAAAAGTGCGTCCATTAAAGGAAGTATTTTTTTTTAAATACGAAAATGGAAAAAAAAAAAGATTTAAAGCCAGCGGGCACCAATCGTACACATGTCGATTCTAGATTGGGAGGGAACCACGTTGACATCAAAGGGGCAATCCCACTTAATATTTTTCAAGAAAAAACGCTATAAATGTGTGCAGCAATAGATCTAGACTATTTTGATAAGTAATGCACAGGTCTATTAAAGGGATCATTTTTTTAATAGGAAAGGTGAAAATAAGATTGAAGGCTAACGTGGACCACTCGCACATGTGGAGCCACATGTCGCTTTATGATTGGGTGGGGACCACGCTGACGTGGAGGAGTTGGGCCACCTAATATTTTCTCAAGAGAAAGCGTCAGAAATGTGTGCAGCAAGAAGTCTAGTCTATTTCAATAAACAGTGTACATGTCTATTAAAGGGAGCAATTTTTATAAATAGAAAGTGGAAAAATAAAATTTAACGTGGGCGAGTACCGCTCGCAGACATGGAGGCACGTGTTGCTTCCTGTTTGGGCGGCGACCCACTTTGCCATGCATCGCACACCAGGTTGACTGTGCCCCTTCGAGACGTTAGTGAGACTTGGGATTAGACGGAGAGGACCGAAGGCCAAATGAAGGTGTCCTTTGTGTGTTTCCTCGAACGAGGTTCCGACCATCTAGAAACAGGACTTCAAGCGTGTCGATGGATTCAAATATGGTCCATTGCATGCCATTGGTTCAAAAGCTTTGTGAAAAGACATATGAATGAGTTCGGTTGGTACGTAACTTTTGCTTTACCTAGCTATCCATTCCATTTCGTTATGATGGAAGTTCGACCTTTTCACACTAAACTAGCTTTGCTATAACCAAATGATAAAGAAATGAATTCCTATCTAAATTTCAAAACAATGAGCAGGTTAATCACAATCGTGATTGCATGAGGTGTCTTGGTCCCAATGTGAATGGTTTGCTTTTGATCAGACTAGAGAGGTGAACATTGTCTAATGTTTGAAATTGACTCAAGATACCACCTAACTATTACACCTAAAAAATAACAGAAAAATTGAAAAAATTATCAAAAATTTCCTAAACTTATTGCGATTATGTAAATTTAGTCCTAATTTATTTTTGCCAATTGAGTCATAAACCTTTTGCATTTGTGCCAATTCAGTTCATTTGACCAATTTTTTATTGAAAATCACTGACGTGGCAATTTTCAATAATATTTTAGCATTTTTTTTCGAATTTGTTATTTACTTATTTTTATTTTAAATAAATTTTCCAATCTTTTTTTTATTTTTTCTTTTGTTAGGGCTGGCGGGAGGCCGCCAACAATTAGCCGAGGACCAACAACCTCTGCGGGCCCCAACAAGAAGAAGGAAAATAATCGACGGAAAAAAATTACTTAAAATAAGGAAAAAAATATTAAAATATTATTAAAAATTGTCACGTCGTAGTCAACAAGAAGACGTCGGCGATTTCGAATTAAAATTGGCTAAATTGGCACAAATGCATAAAATTTAGGTCTCAATTGACAACAAAAAAAGGTTTACAACTGAATTGACATAATTATTATAGGATTAGGACTCTTTTGGTAATTTTCCCCAAGAAAAACATTCAATAGTGAAAAATCATGACAGGATTTATGCTGTCACTTATCATATCTCAATCAATACCGAGATATCAAATGAGACTCTTATAATATCTTGACAAATTATTAGGATAAGTGTTGGATGACCCGAGATGATGTTTTCTCCGAATCAATTTTCGTGCAACCAAATTGAAGGAAATGACATCGATGATTCACCGCAGAACATACGGATGGACTGATTCCACCATGCACATTAGTACCCAATTCCCAATTCGATCAGAAATTGAGGACAAAAAAACCAGTCTAATCATGAATTTACAATGCAAGCTTTGATTTTCTCCTCTTTCTTTTGGCAAGAGTGCAAACGACGGTGTTTGATTGCCGTACAATAGGATAGGAAGAACTTCATTTCCTCAATCAAGGTAAATCCAATGGCATTTGCTTTTAGGGAAATTGTAACTATTTTTGCCTTAAACTCTTTTCTTCCCTCAAATCAGTTACCTCAATCCCCAACAAAGTTCGAGGTTGATTGCGTTTATTCGAAAACAAATTTGTTCGCCGCGAGGTCGGCAAATTAGAACTCGGTGTAAACCGAGCCATACATTTGACGTGGATCTCATAAACAGTAATATTCAGAAATGAAATGTTTCATTAAGAAAATAACGGTCATTCATGAAGTTAATTGCTTTTATATGGCAAAACATCAAAAGAGAATCTTTCTTGAAAATAACTAATCTTTTAGGCCAATTTTCTATTTTTTTTTCCTCATGATTTTTCATGAGTAATCATTCTTCAACGAGTAATAATGTGTACAATATTGCTAATTTTCAACGCAGCAAAGCATTTTCTCTTCGGTTAATTTTGAATGACATGAGCATTGATTTGGAAAACTAACGACATTGTTTAGGCATTGATTCATACTTGAGTTAAAGTGACAGCCGCTTAGGATAAAAAATTTAATAGAATAGCCACATTGACATTTTTAGCTAGTCAAATCGGACGTAATTAAGGGAGGGGACTTCATTGTATCAGTTAAATAAATTTTAGGATTTGATTGTACTTTTTGAAAATTTCATAACTCAACTGTGTTTTTGTGATTTTGAACTCTGGTGCAATTTTAAACCAAAATTGTTTCACGTTTGCCAACGTTTATTAAAAGTTATTATCGCAAAAAAAAAAACAAAATACATATATTTTTATAGAGAACAATGCTGCAATTTTCTTTTGAATCACAAGCATGCAATGATATGTGATTGGATGTATACGGCGCAACCACATCGCATCTAAAAACCATATGCTAAAATGAAAAAGCAAGTAATGATATCATTGTCCTTCCCCCAATTAAATAAAACGGAGCGTGGCCCATGCTTTTGCTTTTTAATTCTGTACGGATCTCGACAAATAATATCAATTTATCTTTCTTGTTGTTTTTTTTTTTTCTTTCCCCTTGGATCAAATGTCTTTCTTGGTAAAAAGAAAGAAACAAAAAAGTCAAACTGAGCATCTGAAACATGTTTTGAGAATCTCACGAGTCATCAATATCATCACCCAAAGCACTTTCTCAGAAGCTCCATCCAGAATCACTCCTTCAATCTTCCACCACTCCACCAGTCTAAGTTCAACCTTTATATACATCTCCCTCTTCCATGGTCTCTTCAACTCTTAGTTAATAAACCAAATCATCCCCTTCAGTCTTGCAGATTCAGTGATCTCAAAGCTACAACAAAATTTCTAGCCAAGAACGAAAATGCTTCAGGAAATCATCAGTCCCCTCGAGACCGATCCATTTGATGTTTTGAAATCCATTTGCGACCATCTTTTCGAAGATGATGATGCAACATTTTCTGGACCAGCTACTGCAATCACGTACTCGAGGAGTTCAAGCTTCAGCAATCTCTTACCGTCGGAGACTTGGAGCGAATTGCCTCTACAAATCGGGGATTCGGAGGACATGCTGATGTACGGTGCTGTGTGTGACGCGCTTGATTCTGGGTGGGCAATACCTTCGTCTTCGAATCAAGAACTTGATTTTGAAGTGACGACGGTCGGTTGTAACAACATTGGTTCAGCGATGGAGAAGAAACTGGAGATGGTGGGGCAAGAGGTACAAGTGCCGGTCGAGAAGACGCATTATAAAGGAGTGAGGAGGCGGGCGTGGGGAAAATACGCAGCCGAGATAAGGGACCCCAAGAAGAACGGCGCAAGGATTTGGCTCGGGACTTACGAGACGCCCGAGGACGCGGCATTGGCCTATGACCGGGCTGCTTTCAAGATGAAGGGGTCCAAGGCCAAGGTCAACTTCCCTCATCTCATCAGCTCGGCCGAGTACGAGCCGGTCAGGGTCAGCCGCAAGCGTTTGTCGGCCGAGCCTAGCTCCCCATCCGCGCCCAGCGATGACGGCTCGGTGACGAGGACGAAGAGGAGAAAGAAGAGAGGTCAATCTGGATGCTGAGATGGGTTTTGGAACTCCAACTCCCTTTCCCATATTGGAAATGGGTTTTTGGAGTGGGGATGAACAATTTGTACTTTGATCATGCAAACAGCAAAGGTATTGGTTTGATCATTGAGAAATCAATCGGGCAATTTATCTTGTAGTTTTTGTGTGTGAGCTTCAGCGATCTTTTGCTACATGCAATCGATGTTTCCACAGACTATATGATATTGATCCTAACTTAAGGCACAATAAAGATTGATAAGAGATGTAAAAGGAGTTTTACTGGGGAAAAGACTGTTGAGTGTTTGATCTATTTTCAACAAATACCTCCAACGCAGTTCTAATCTCTCGCTATTGTGGAGTCAACGTACGTCAACTGCCCAATCAAGATGCATCCAATTTTCGGAAGCATTTCGCTGAAGAACGGAGAATTTCTGAACTTTAGTGACCAGCTCCATGATTCTCCTGTGGTTTCTAAGTCCTTGAAGATTTGGCGCTAGAGTCAAGCCAATCTGATATGTATCGACAGAATTATGACTATTCTCTCGAGTTAGCACAGAAATGAAATTTCTGCTCGTTGTCTTGACGAAATCTCTATGTGCATAAATCATTCACCCAATCTTCAACATTTTCATCATGAACTTGTCAATAAGGTCCGATGCTCCCGCATCAACTGCCCAATCAAGATGCATCAAATTTTCAGAAGCATTTTGCTGAAGAACGGAGAATTTCTGAACTTTAGTGACCAGCTCCATGATTCTCCTGATGGTTTTTGAGTGTGATATAAACACACATAGCTATAAGATTCAGAAATCAGATCTCTTCATGGGCTCACAAAGTGAACATTGACGTAAACGCCAAAAGCACTGAAGCAAAGAAAGTCAACGGATAAAACTTCTAATTCCTTTGTCAATTCAATCGAACTCGTTGTTAATCAAGCAGTGTTGCCATAATAAGAAAATTCAATCCAAACTCAGTTGTTAGTTCATCGTACTTACTTTCTTTTAAAGTATTAGGTCAAAGAAGACTTCCATCTATTTTATTGGTTTCATGTGAGAGTTAGACAAGATTATTAGCTAAAAAACAACAACAATGTGCACCATGTTTTGGTTTCTAAATTTGGAAATTGCACGTTACATTGACCAGAAAAAAAAAAAAAAGAGGGAATTCCAAGAATCAAGTTTTTCATAGCGGCCAGACAAAACGTAAGAGGTGGGTCAAATTATTTATCATGGAAATCACGTGCTTAATTCCATTATTGGCTTCCGACCCAAAAAAAAAAAAAATTCCATTATTCACTTGGTCCAAGCGACATATGGTCAACGACCTCAGAGCCATGCTTAAGCAGTACCCTGTTGACTCACTGAATGGAGAATCATATCACAAAAGTCAAATAAACCATCTTTTTCGCAATATTTATCCAAATTTTAAATTGTAACTGTCACGTATAATACCACGAGAAGGGTGTTTACCAGTTAACTAGCTATGTATGATGTTACCAAATGTTGATGTGAGGGCAGTGAATGACTCTTCCATCTTTCCAGCCAATGAATCGTTCTTCCATCGTTTCATTGGTCGATTTGCTTCTACATATCATTGCGTGCACCGGTGAAAGCGGTGCGCGAAGTAAATTTTGAGAAAGGAAGCAAGACTGACCCTTTCATGCTGAGATGCGATGTGGCTTTTAAACTTGGCCCGTTTTTTATCTTTCAGGCCGAGATTCACTCTAGAAAGTCTGGTATCACTAGGCCGGGAGCCGACTCGTCCGGGAACCGGCCACCCCTTGTTCAAATTGAAACATTGACCGAAAACAAACACGCTGATGCTCTACACTCCAACACGTGGGCTGCAGATAAAAGAACGCAGTTAGTATAACTTGGATGTGTAGTCCCTGACCGGGTTTGGAACAGGAAACTTATAAATGAAATGTTTCATTAAGAAAATGCTGGTCATTTCATGAGGTTAATTGCTTTTCTTCAGCAACTAATATGTACAATACGTCTAATCTTCAACGAACATAAATCATAATTTATGCTATAGTTAATTTTTCACAGAAATCAGCATTTTCCATACAGTTGATTGCGACAATTGTCGATGAGCAGCTCAACAAAATATATGAAGCTGAAATCAGAATATGTTCGTACTCAAAATGGTTCACCTATTTTATAGCTGGAGAATTTATAGTCCGGAGATCATTGCCAAATTTTCCAAAAATTGAACTGTTGGATGTATGGGTGCATCAATGTTGAGTGTCTGATAGATAACTAGTGGTTGACTCTATTGTCTAATACGTTTAAGGCGCGCATGGCAACACCTTTGCTTCAGAAATTAACTTATAGTCAGAAGTTGATTTTTCTACTTTTACTCAAAAGCAGAAGTTGATTTCTCATCGGAGAAATTCATTTGATAATGGTTGAAAATTTCTAATTCTGGAACATTATTAACACAAAATCTTTTATGACAAATTATTGTCGGCAAATTAAAAATTTCTACTTCATTTTCAATTTTTTTAAATTCTTTTAAAAAATAATTTTTATTATTAAAAAATATTATTTATTTTTTACTCGGGTGGTCGGAGATGGCCACTTGGTGGGGACGGTGATAGCGGCCAACAATGGTGGTGGGCGGCAACGATTAGCGGTGGTGATAGGCGACGGGAGGCGGTGGTCAGCCGGGGGGTGGCGGTGAGCATTGGTCGGTGGTGGCTAGCGAAAGTTGGAGGCAAGTGGCTGCGCTTAGTGGCAGCGGCGGGAGGTGGTTGGCAAAGGTGGCGGTGGGCACATCGATTGGCGCGGCGGAAGGGGGGTTGGTAGCAACAGACATAGGTTACGAGGGCGGCAGTGGCCGCCAGGGGGCGGCTGTGGGCAATGGTGTTTGGTGGTGGCAGGTGGGCGACAATGGGCGAGGGTCGGTGGGGAGCGGTAGCGATAGACGGTAGCGATCGGTTGTGGGGGGCGATGGATGGCAACATCAGAGGGGTGGTCGGGTGAGAAAGGCGTAGTTAAAAGAGGATGATGGCGTAATGAAAATTGGGTGAGGAGAGAAGCAATTCTTGAGTTGAGAAGCCATGTTTTTAAAATTCTCAAATTGGGGGAAAAAATAACTTTATGAGTGAAAATTCATTTCAAAAGTAAAAATTTCTTTTAGAAGTAAAAAGTTTTACCAAACGAATTTATGCTCCAAAAGTACTTCTGGAGCAAAAATCCACTTCTATAAGTATTACCATGCGCATCCTAACGGATGGAACCCCTTTGGATTTTGGTACTTTTCATCTTGACGATGACAATACAATCCGACATTTGTACAGGTGAACTATTCCCAAGGGCCCAAACAATCACATTAGCAGGGATAATTAGGCATTATTTCACAATATCTCCTAATTTTAAAAATGTTGCAAATCACAATCCTGAACTATGATACCGTTGCCCAATAGACCTCGAACTCTGAAAAGTTACGGGTTCACTCTTGAACTTTAACTTTTGTCACAGCGCCTAATTTTTCTGGTCTACACAACCCTTATGTGATATTGAGAATGGGTTAAATTATTTTTCTTGACAAACTTAGCTGAATTATTGTAAATTTCACTCAGTCATGCATCATTTCTATGTTCTTAATAAAGATAACAAAATGGATCAAGAACCCATTTATTAACTCATATTTAAGAGTATCGGCCACAAATAGGTTGTTTAACAAATATAATTGGGTCACCTAACAACTTGATAGGTCTTAAATGGGTTTTAAATAGGTCATAGAAATATACTTAGTAAAATCAAAATGTTTATGATCGAGTCAGCAAAAGTTCAATACACTTAGGATTTTTTTGGACAGTTTTCTCTACACAGTATTCTTGATGAATTGATGAACATGAATGTTGGACAAGTGCCTTGATCTCAAGCCTGCTTGCTAGAATGGCTTTTCAAAGAAGCTAGAAGGTCACTTGTGCAACTATAAGTTAACAGCCACTAACCTTAATGTTAGCTAACCGCATGCAAATTTGGGGCTGAGACCATCCCATGACTTTAATTATAAATTTGACTTTCAGGTGATTACGTCTTGGGCTCCCTCACCACTTCACTATATAAATAGTGATTTGGTTCGAATCTAGGTCCATAATATGCATGTTGAAGTTGGTTTTTGCTGCTTGCTTTGCTCCCATGCTTGTTGAATCTGTATCCCAAGCCAATCTAGTCATATAGAGTCGTCAGCGGTCCCGATCGTTGAACCCAAGGTAGCAGTGGCACATTGACGAGTTCGTCGAACCGTTGGAGGATTTAATCGCGCCTGTTGCCAGCCCCCCAGAGGTCGCAGCGACCTCCCATACCTGGTCCATGGGTTGATAGGGTTTGGCGGTAGCCAAGGCGACGCCAGCAGGGCCAAACGGGCCCCCGGTGGTCTGAATCACCATGGGAGATTTGAGGGACTGTCTGAATCACCATGGGGGTTGCCAGTCCTTGTTGATGGTCATCCCTAGTCACGAGGCCCCACCGAACTTGGCCAATGGATTGGCCAGGTATGGCGTTGGTCGGAGGAGCGCTGGCAGGATCCAAATAGGTCCCGACGAGTCTCACACGCCGGAGGGAATTCAAGCGAGGGCCGGTTTGACCAGGTCCGCGGGGCTAAATCGGTCTCTGGAGGCTAAACTGGGAGCAATGGCGCCATTCAAGGTGGGAATTGGGCCTCGTAAGTCGTCATTTGTCGTAGGCAGAGCCGGTGCAACGTCATTTTGGTCACAGGTCCCATAGGGTGATGAATAAGTTCAAAAACTTTAATTTTTTTTTTTTTGGTTGAAAGAAAGATGCCATTCATATATCACAATAATAGTCAAGAGTTACATCTTCCAAGTCTAGTAAATTCCAAATAACTGCTGAATAAAATGAAAGTCATAAAGCAAACCAAACACAATCTACAACTAGCAGTACACTCTCAGTTGGAGAGGCAAAATGTGTGATGTTGAAGATTTGCATTCATTGAGATTGATTGGCAAGTTCCTTATGTTATTTTTCATCTTTTTTTGCCGTTTGGTATTAGAGTTAATAGGTGACAATTTAAACTAGTTTTGTCTTAGAATAAACCTAGAAATAAAATCTAGTTGTCGATCTTTCTTTCTTTCTTTCTTTTTGTCAATTTGCGAAAATTAGATGTCTGATCATCCATTCGGCCGTTCAATAAAAAAATTTTAAAAGACATAATATGTATTTGTCACGCCTAAACTACCAAATGAAAGTGGTTATTACTTGATTCTCTTTATAACTAATCTAATTTAACTAATTATGACAACTGATCTATTTATAAGTCGGTGAACTCACGCACACAAAACAAAAGAAACCAACTTTCTCACGGTAGGTCATGGGGTTGCTCTAAATAACAAGAGTTTGGTTGATCTAATTAACATATTCCCCTAATGGATTCTTATAATCAAGGAATTGATTTCCACAAGCATTTTTTCTTCCCTTTCCTTTTGTAGGGCTTTTTTTTTTTAAGGGACTATTTGGTTGCAGACTTTCTGTGACATCCTTGTCCCACATGGTTTAGGGAGTGGGCCCTAGGATGATTTATATGGCCTTAGACCTTCTAAACATGCAAGATGCGTTTTCCTGGGGTTGTATGGGCGTCCCTCGGAGGAACAAAACCGTGAAGAGTTAGCGAGCCATGTGTTGCACTCGCAGCGTGATAATATCTTGCGAGGAGTTAGCGAGCCATGTGTTGCAATGCAAAGCAGATAATATCTTGCGAGCCTGGTGAGCCCAGGCCGTTACACTTTCAATTTTTTTTTTTTTGGTCTCTCCTGTTGGAGAGTCGAACTAGCATCTCCACCCCCAATGCCTATTGCTGGTCCATGAAAATGGACAAAGCAAGAGAAATATACATAGGTTTTGTGCTTTAGGTCGAGGAATTATGTATAGGTTGAGGATATGAGCTAGGGAAAAAATAAAATATGCCTTTTTCCCTTAATTTTATTACCTCTTCTGGAGTCACCAAGAAACTTCAATTAGTGGAGAAAGTGAAACACGTGTTTTAATCGTTGCATGTTCTAGTTGCTTAATATGTGATAGTCGCAGCTATGAGAATTAATGTATTTTAATTCTTAATTAACAGATAAAAGATTTAAGAAAAAAAAGGTATAGGTCCTTTCGAAATCGAGGAAAGCGTAAGGTGGAAGAAATGTTACAAGAAATGCATGGGTTACTAGGATTCAGGGTAACTGCATTAAATTTGATGTCCTTCTACATGCCCTCGAAATATGAGAAATTTTCATCTAACTCGCAATTCATTGAAAGGAACTAATCACGTTATTGAAAACGGGGAAATCGAAATCCGAGAAAGTAGGAAAGATTCCTACGCGCACAGGAGTATGCGGAGATTATCGAAGACGTCGTCCCTACTCTGGTCGATTCGAACTGATCCTATCATCCGGTTCCTTGTCGTCATCAGAAGCAATAACATTATGATCAGTTGCTTTGATAGTTTTGCCATCATCTGATAGATCATACCATCCATCGGGCATGAAGCCCTTGATACCAAACTTGTCGACTTCCGGATCACCTTCAGCTTTGCCGTTCGCATCGACCGGCTGTACCCGGTTCATGGCATCTGATCTAGGAGGAGGACGTGGAGCAGCAACGAGCTCCTTATCCACGTGATCTGAGAGGTGTTTGGATGCCGACCTCTTGATGATTTTATCCATGATTTCCATTTTCCTTCCAACAGAAAGACACAAAATGAGTGCAATGATAAAGAAAATCAAAGCGAGGTAAGGTGCGGCGTCGACAGTGACTCGCTGTCGACGATAACAACAGTATGCGGATGGACTCCTATGCACAGGAGTATGCGGATAATCAAAGATGTCCCTACTCTGGGCAATTCGAATTCATCCTATCATCTGGTTCCTTGTCATCGTCAGTGGCAACAACATTATGATGGGCTGCTCGGACAGTTTTCTCACAAAATAGATCATTCCATCCAGGGGGCAGGACAAAGTCCTCGATACCAATGCTTGGTTTCCCTAACTTGCCGACATCCGGATCAAATTCCAATTTGCAGTTCTCATCGACCGGCTTTACCCGGTTCGTGGCATATGATCTAGGAGGAGGACGTGGAGCAGCAACGAGCATCTTATCCACGCGATCTGAGAGGTGTTTGGATGCCAACCTCTTGATGATTCTATTCATTTTCCTTCCAGCGGAAAGACGAAAAATGAGTGCAATTATAAAGAAAATCAAAGCGAGGACGGACTTGATGTCGACAGCGACGGCAACGTCGCGGATCGAGATCCGAGAGGAGGATATGGTGGCCGGGCTTACGGACGGACTGGCGATGGGCAGCGGAGTGTGGAGGAGGGCAACCGCGGTATGAAGATGAGGTCGTGCGTTGACGTGCTTTTACTTATAGGCACTTGGGAGATTCCGAAAATATCACAAATTTCCCATTCAAACATCTTAACAAACAGGAGATGATATCGCATTCATATGGAAAATCTCCTAACAGCCCCAATGTAATCGTGGGAAATATATCACATGGGCTGATTGTTTTTTTTTTTTTTTTTTCTCTTCTTTCTTTGGAAAAATTGAATGGCTCAATCTCTAATTTGCCTCGTTGTGTCTTCTATTGAAATTAAATGCAAACTGTGACAATTTTCTTTTTCTTTTTTTTGGGGGGGTGGGTGTGGCCAAAGTGCAAATTACAAGATTTGGTTGCCGTATAATATTTATAGGAAGACCTTCATTTTCTCAATCAAGGCAAATCCACTGGCGTTTGCTTCAATGGAAATTATAACTCAAATTAACCTAAAGATCTTTTCTTCCCATAAAGTAATTACCTTAATCCCAAGCCCGATTATGTTTGTTCCATCAAAATTCGCATCCTAATTCCTAGGCTAAACTACCAAACAATGGCTTCTGACCTCTGATGCGGTCCTAGGACTAGACAAGATTCGCGTTACGTGTTTTGACCCGCAGTTTTCCGATCAATGAATCGTTCTTCTATCTTTCAATGCTTAATTTGCTTCTACATATCTTTGCGTGTATCAGTGAAAGCGGTTCGCAAGGTGAAATCTGAGAAATGAAGCTAAGACCAACCCTTTCATGCTGAGATGCAGTGTGGTTTTTAAGCTTGGGCAGGTTTTTTTTTTTTTTTTGTTAATAAATGTCTCGAGTTTGAGCTTGCGAAAGAAGTCTGACGTGAAATTATTTGTTATTTGAGGATGTCCGAATATTCTCCGTTGGAAAAGGATTTCCTGATTTGTCTTGATATCAAATTGATGTGAAACAGATGTCACCCAAACCAATGTATAAGCAAGCCGTTCTAGCAATTTAATAGGAAACAACAAAAGAGTAAGGTCCAATTTTGGACTTGGATTGACCGACTTTTGGGGATTTTTTTTTTTTTTTTTTTGAACGTGGATTTCTGCTACTAAGTCAAGCCCGACATGAAATTATTTGTTATTTGAGCACGTAAATCTGGGGTTCGATTTATTTTCTTGTTCTATTAATTTCATTATTCGATCGCATGCTTCCGCAACATTTTTGTCTTTTAGGCCGAGAGTCCCTCTAGTAAGTCTTGTACCACTAGGGCGGGAACTGATCCATTCAGGAATCTAACACCCCTCTCTCAATTTGAAACTTTGAGCGAAAACAAACACGTTGGTGATCTACACTCCAACATGAGCTGTGGATAGAAGAACGCAGTTCACGTATCCGACCTACCAATATAATTTCTTCCAACCCAATCATTCACTCCATGCTTCCCATCTAGGCTAAAGACGTGATGCTAAACCTGGTGTCTCCATTATGAAAAGATCTCGCTTATTAACCATCAAAAAGCCTAAACTGAGTAACAAACCTGCACTACAAAAAAACAAGGATTTAGCCACGGATTTTGCCACGAAAAATTGACCAAAATTCGTCGCTAAACTGATTTGCGACGAAAATTAGCGACCGAAAAATATTCGTCGCTAATTCGGCGCCACAAAATTTAGCAACAAAAAACTAAAGTTCGTCACTAATTAGTGACGAATTTTGCGACGACTACTTATCCGTGGCTAATTAGCGACGAATAAGTTTCGTCACAAATTAGCCGCGAATTTTGCGACAAATTACTCTCCGTGGCAAATTAGCGACGAAACTTATTCGTCGCTAATTAGCCACAAAAATAAATGTCATCACTAAATTTAGCGACGAAAAAATAATGTTTCGTCGCTAAATTTTGCGACGCCAGATTAGCCATGAATTTTTATTTCGTGGCAAAATTCGTCGCACAATCCAATTAGCGACGAATTTTGCCAAATTTTTCGTGGCAAAATTAGCGACGAAATTGTGATTTCGTCGCTAAATTTGATTTACTTTTGGATGAACTTTCCGACGAATTTTTTCTGTCGCTAATTAGCACGAATCAAATGTAGCCACGAAAATATTATTCGTCGCTAATTTGCCCGAATTCGTGGCAAAAGTCATCGCCGATTACGAATTTGAAAGTTTAGCATCGTCATTTGCAACGAAAATAGCCACGAAAAGTATTTAGTGATGAAATTTAAAATAATTTAGCGACAAAATTAGCGACGAATTTTTATTAATTCTTTAACGACGAACTCTTCGATGAATATTGCATAGGGACGAATTTAGCGACAAAATTTTATTTTTTTCATGATAAAATCATTTCTTTTACTTTTCGATCTTAAATTTAATTAAAAGAAAAATTAATTTCTACAATTTATATTTAACATTGATTAAGCACTTAATAATATCAAAATTTTATAATAATATGAAAATGAGATACATCCATCTACATTTTTCACAAGAATGACATAAATATTTTTCTTTAGGGAATCTACACATAATTAGTTCCTCGTATTACAATAGCTCCTCCATAGAGGTGACATTCACTTGTTGACATACAATGCCATACTGAACCAGACCATCCTTGGAAATATCCCCCTCCGCATATCAACACATAGCTCAATGCATTTGAACATAATCCTCTCAAGGGTATTTTGCCAAGCTCGGGATCTCTTCGAGGTAATGAGATCGTGAAGTTCTTGCAAAGCACCTTGCTTCTGCCCAATATTTATTAGCTCTGCATCCACACACGAACATTGTCAACAAAACTCCATGTCGCATAAAAGAACTGCAGCGAAAATGATAACTATTCTCTTATTGTAACTGTACTGAATATGAGCACAATGTGGGTCAACTCAAGAAATAGACTAAAACTGGTCTCACAGCTGACTTTCGCAATTTCTATGCCAATTGCATGTAATTTTTGTTTTTAACATACCAATATGGCGTTCAAACTAAACGCATCATGAATTAGTGCATGAAATCATATCAAAATTTTGAACATGGAGTAATAATTAAGAAGAAGAGGATCCAAGTTTTTACCTCCCCTGGTAAACAGTTGATCGACTTAAATTCCCATCAGTAAGATTAAGGAGAAAAACAAATTCCACCATTGTAAGAATTTCATACCTCAAAGCATCTTCTCAACTGATCAAGCTTTCCTCTAACTATACCCTGTAAAGACAGATAACAAATATAAGCACATTCATTGTGCCTCAATTGTTCATTATGCAACAAGAAGTTCGCAACTTCTGTAATATTTTCACCTCTCTTCTACCCAAAGGAAAGACAGTTGCCATACAGAAAGTAGATGCTCAACTGAACATGAGGATTTGCATATTTGTATTATTTTTACTTTTTTAGCAAGAGAAATATCTCAATGACAAGGAAAGCCAAAGTTCAAACAACAAGATCTATCATGGTGATGCAAGGATATATTTGATGAAGTCGACGGAGAACTTACCGCATACATGCACTCGTTGACAAGAAAATCTTCAAGTTCTCGCACAATTACAACATACCTTCGCCCATGCTGGTTTTCCATTCAATGTTGGCTTTCATGGGAACAATGTGTTCCCACGAAAAAGGTAAAGCCAATCTAAGAATGTTATCACTAAATGGAACACAAATCTTTCACATTAGCAAAAAGGCTCCTCATAAGCATATGCCATTGCTTGTGGAAAAGAGGCCTTCGTCATCACACGACTTTATGCAAGTGGGGACCATACTTTGTCGCTATCGCTGTTCATTCAAACTCATGAAAATTTTAGAGGTTGTGACGCATAAAAAGAGATAAATATTGAGCGCATTCCACATCCACCAAATCTCCCTCTCAAACAGCAACTTAATACTCCAAAGGTAGCCTAAATTTAGCCCATGTTTTTGTTGGAGTTGGCGAATACTTCGGGGACCCTTGTTTCTCACACCGGGTACGCCCACGTGAGCTTAGGGAAATCGAAGTGTTACCCAACGACATATGACCCCTACGCGCGGGATGCGGGGGTTCGGGGGCAGCGCCCCCGACACGGGTGTCCCGCTGCCCGGTCGGCGGGCGGGGGTTCGGGGGCGGCGCCTCCCGACGGGGGTTCCGCTGGCCCGTATGGTGGAATTAAGAGATTTAGGTTTTTTAGCCCGTTTTTTGGGCATATATATTTTGCTAGGTTTTATCATTGTAACATGCGAATTGGTCGTAAACCGGAAAATATAGTGAAAATCTCTTTGCGGGACGTAGCCCTAATCTTGGGGTGAACCTGGGTAATCTCGTGCGTCTTTCAATTTTCTCAATTCTCTGTGTGATCATCCGATTCGACTTCGATAAATCCCTTCAATTGGTATCAGAGCCTTGTGTTCGAGAGATTAGGGTTTATCGGAGATGTCAGGAGGGTCACGGATTGAGATCGAAAAATTCGATGGGACGCGGTTCGATCTGTGGAAGATGAAGATGGAGGATCTACTTTGCGATCGAGATCTTTGGTCGGCAATCGAAACGGAAAGGCCTGTTGCTGCGAAGCCTGGTGTCGTGATAAGGGAATCAGGCAAGGAAGCGGGGAAGGATGACGAGACGTCTTCCAAAAGGGCGGATCCAAAGGAGATTGAAGACCGGGATCGGATTGATCGGAAAGCAAAGGGCTTGATTCGGCTTTGTCTCACGTATTCGATTCCGACGAACGTGATGAGCGAACCTACAGCCAAGGATTTGTGGCAGAAACTGGAGTCGCTATATCAAAGTAAGTCGTTGGTTAATAAGCTATTTTTGAGAAAAAAGCTGTATAATCTTCGGATGCATGAGGGCGACTCGTTTTCTGCACATCTGTATAGCTTTAACACATTGATTAGTCAACTCGTATCAATCGGTGTTAAGTTTGAGGATGATGATAAGGCGATAACACCGCTTTGTTCACCGCCGGATTCATGGGATAACTTGATTGTTGTGATCGGTGGTGGGGATAAAGAATTATCATATAAAAGTGTGTGTTCCGCTTTGTTATCCGAGGAGACACGAAGAAAGGGATCGGGAAATTCCGGTAAAAAGGCATTGGCGGCTAGGGGAAGGCCAACAGAGAAGAATCCGAATCGGAAAGGGTCCAGGTCCAAATCTCGTGGGCGATCGAAGAGTAGGGAGAGGAGGGTACAAGTCTGGAGATGTGAAGAATGGGGCCATGTGAAGCGAGACCGTAAAAACAAGCCGCTTTTTAAGAAGGAAGCTGAATCATCCTCGGGTAAAAAGGAGGTCGATGCGGGAGATATGTATTTGGCTGCTGCATGTATGGCGCAATCAGATAAGGATATCCGGTTGATCGATACCGGTGCTTAATACCACATGACGCCTCATAGGCACTGGTTTTGTGAATATGAGCAATATAATGGTGGGGATGTCATGCTCGGAGATGATACCGCAGCTCGATTGTCGGGCGTGGCGGGGGTGAAGCCGAGGATGAGTAATGGCACCGTGAAGACTATTCCGGACGTGATGCACATACCCTTGATGAGTAGAAATCTGTTATCGGTCGGTACGATGGCTGATTCGGGGGTTACTTTTAGGCGTGATAAGGATTTGTGCAAGATGACTCGTGGTTCTATTGTGATTGCACGAGGAGTCCGTTACGGGACATTATACAAGCTGCTCGGGGAAAACAAGGATGTTGGTAGTGGGTTTGTTTCGAAAAGGCCAAGGAAGATGGACATGATATGTCCATGTTGTGGCATCGAGGTTAGGGCACATTGGTGAAAAGGGGTCAGTCTACCTTAGCTTCGAGTCGATAGTAGAAGGAGTTCCAAAATGCTCTATGGGTTTCGGGTTACGTGAACACTGTCTCCATGGAAAAGAACCGAGTTAGCTTCCAACACACCGGTACGAGAGCAAAGAGAGGTTCTTGAGCCGATTCACGGCGACGTTTTTGGACCTACTCCGACTCCATCTATTGGAGGATCCAGGTACTATGTATCATTCATAGATGATTTTTCGAGATATAGCTGGATTTATTTTATTAAGAGTAAATCAGATGTATTCGAGAAATTTCGTGAATTTAAGGCCTTGGTTGAAAATCAATTAGGCAGGAAGATCAAGGTCCTTCGTACGGATAACGGAGGTGAATTCCGTTCGGATAAGTTCGAGCAATTTTGTGTGGATAATGGTATTGCAAGGCAGAAGACGACACCATATACGCCCCAACGTAATGGGGTGGCCGAAAGGTTAAATCGGTTACTCATAGAAAAGGCGAGATGCATGCTGAGTTGGGCGGGTTTGGAGCCAGAATTTTGGGCAGAAGGCGTAGCCACGGCCTGTTATTTGAAGAACCGGTCACCGACCTCATCGGTGAAGGATCGTACACCATATGAGGCAGCGTTCGGGTGTGATGCATATGTTCACGTACCCAAGGAGAAACGGGGTAAGCTTGACAATAAGTCCGAGAAGAACATATTTGTCGGATACAAGGAAGGGGTCAAGGGCTATAAGGCGTGGAATCCAGAATCAAAGACCATTGTATACAGCAGAGATGTCGTCTTTCGTGAATCACAATCCCAGGTTGGCACACAGAAAGGGGAGGAGCCCAAGAAAGTGGTAGTGCTTGAAGAAAGTCCTAAAACTGAAACTATGGAGATGGTTCCACAAGACACGCCAAGAGAATCTGATTCTGAATCGGAGCAAGGGGACTCGGTTAATGAAGTCGAGGATGTAGATTCGGATGAAGACTCGGATACAGATAGCATGCCGGCTCTCGGGAGATCGACGCGGGAAAGAAAGGTACCACTTCGATACTCCCTTAGTGCTTTGAGTACGTTTCATGCTTTGAGCATTACCGGAGATGATCCTAGTTACGTAAAAGAGGCGAGATCCATGGATGATGCGAATCGGTGGGAGCTCGCGATGATAGATGAGATGCGATCGCTTGATCATAACGAGACATGGAGCACGTGTAAATTGCCTAAGGATAGAAAGGCAATTGGGTGTAAATGGGTGTTCAAGCGAAAGCTGAAACCGGATGGGACCGTAGAGAAGTACAAGGCTAGGCTTGTAGCCAAGGGGTATTCTCGGATCGAGGGTGTTGACTATGACGAGATTTTCTCTCCCGTGGCGAAGTTGATCTCGATACGGTTTGTTCTGTTTGTAGCAGCTGCATACGATCTTGAGGTGGAACAGATGGATGTAAAAACAGCTTTCCTTCATGGAGACTTGGAGGAGGAGATATATATGAAGCAACCAAAAGGCTTTGAAGTAAAAGGAAAGGAGAATCTGGTGTGCAAACTGAAAAAGTCCTTATATGGGCTGAAGCAATCACCGAGGATGTGGTACCGTAAGTTTGATACGTACATGCTCCAACTTGATTTTGTGCGTTCAAATTCTGACCATTGTGTTTATGTGAAGAGGACGGGCAATCGGTTTGTCATTCTCACGCTATATGTGGATGATATGTTGTTGATCGGGAATAGCGTGAAGATGGTGAAGTCCGTGAAGAGTTTGCAGGCTAAAAAGTTCGAAATGAAAGACTTGGGGCCTGCAAATTTTATTTTGGGCATGCAGATTAGGAGGGACCGTGAGAAACGAAAGTCGTGGCTAGGGCAGGAGAAATACATCAAAGAAATTTTGAAGAAATTTAATATGATAGATCGTAAGCCTGTTGGTACCCCTATACCTTTAGGGACCAAGCTATCTCATGAGCAATGTCCTAAAACGGATGAAGAAGTCGGAAGAGATGGCCCGAGTTCCATACGCGAGTGCGGTGGGTAGCTTGATGTATGCTATGGTGTGCACGCGTCCGGATATAGCCCAAGCAAAGGGGAGTCTTGAGCCGATACATGTCTAACCCGGTAGAGAACACTTGGAATGCGATCAAAAGAGTTTTCGGTATCTTCGTGGAACTTCGAATTTTTCTTTGTGTTATGAAGGTACAGGGAATGGAAATATGCTTGATATCGTAGGCCATGTAGATGCTGATTGGGGTGGAGATATTGATAGTAGACGGTCCACTAGCGGATATGTTTTCACATTGTTTGGTGCTGCGTTGAGTTGGATGAGTAGGAGGCAAAGCGTGGTAACGCTTTCTTCTACGTAGGCTGAGTATATGGCTCTTACTCATGCTGGAAAAGAGGCCGTATGGTTACGGCGGTTGTGCTCGGAGCTCGGTTTTGAGCAAGGTGCTGTAGATGTGAGATGTGATAATCAAGGGGCTATTTATTTAGTCAAGAATCCGGCGTTTCACTCACGCACAAAGCACATTGATATTCAATATCATTTCATCGTAGAAAAAGTGGAGAATAATGAGGTTCGACTTGTAAAGGTCGACACGGTAGAAAATAGTTCAGACTTCCTTACTAAAGCCGTCACAAAGCGAAGGTTTGAATGGTGCTCTGCTGCGATTGGATTGAAGAAGAATGATATTGGAAGGGCTCTCATTTGCGCGAAGTATCCACCAAGTGGGAGAATGTTGGAGTTGGCGAATACTTTGGGGACCCTTGTTTCTCACACCGGGTACGCCCACGTGAGCTTAGGGAAATCGAAGTGTTACCCAACGACATATGACCCCTACGCGCGGGATGCGGGGGTTCGGAGGCAGCGCCCCCGACACGGGTGTCCCGCTGCCCGGTCGGCGGGCGGGGGTTCGGGGGCGGCGCCTCCCGACGGGGGTTCCGCTGGCCCGTATGGTGGAATTAAGAGATTTAGGTTTTTTAGCCCGTTTTTTGGGTATATATATTTTGCTAGGTTTTATCATTGTAACATGCGAATTGGCTGTAAACCGGAAAATATAGTGAAAATCTCTTTGCAGGACGTAGCCCTAATCTTGGGGTGAACCTGGGTAATCTCGTGCGTCTTTCAATTTTCTCGATTCTCCGTGTGATCATCTGATTCGGCTTCGATAAATCCCTTCAGTTTTCTCACATTACAATTTGCATTTTGGCATATAGGCAAAGACAGATGTATAAACATGAATCACCAACAAATCCATTGATCTCTTCCCTTCTCTTCTATTTGCCAAGTAAATCGAAAGAAGGAACAATAGAGAGACATCTCTATAAATAGGTGAATGTCTTCACATCTAGGACTGTAAGTTAATCTATCTGTTACATGGATATGTGAATGAGAGAGCAGATTTCTGACAATAACATTTATGCAAATGTATATGTGGACGACTTATAAGATATGTCAAATCAAAGTTTAGCTATGAGAACACACTTAACAATCCTGAGATCCCAAGTGAAACACCTATGAAGCAAATTACCCAATGAGCAGCACAAATCCCTAAAAAAGTTCCCACACAAATCAGAAAATACACGTAATATGGAAATGAGAGTTGATGATCCTAATACAAGGTTACGCCCTTTGAAGAAGTTGCTAAGTTCTTTTACACATTTTGTAGGCACCGAAACTATGGCAAAAGATCTCAATACTGAATTATCCAAGGATACTGCTGTTTTTCAGCCTTAAGGTTTGGGAAGTCATAGGAAGGGCGTGCGCTTGTTCATCGTAGTCATTCTCTCAGTATTATAGCTGTGTTTAATGCCAAAGAAAAAATCCAGAAGAAGGCGAGACAAACTGTCCTTCAGCCAGAGTCCGACTGTTTCGAAGGAAATCAAAGAAGTTAGGGTGGAGAAAGTGACAACCAGTGACAAAGAATCGGTTTAAGTGCTTGTTCAACCAGAGTCAGACTGTTTCGCAAAATTAGCGATGAAAAATATAATTCGTCGCTAATTTTATTTTATTTTTTACTTTTATTTTTATTTATAGCATGTTAGCGACGAAAAACGAATTTCATCGCTAAATTAGCAACGACAAAGCTAATTCGTCGCTAAATTGAATATTTTATTTTTTATTTATATTTCTATAAAATTAGCAACAAAAAATGTGATTTGTCACTAATTTTAATATTTTCTTTCTAATTTTTATTCATAGTGCTAATTTTGCGACGAAATCAACGTTCATCGCTAATTAGCGATGACCGGCAATTTTCGTCGCTAAGTTTTAAGAAGAGAATTTGCGACGAAAAACGTGGTTCGCCACTAATTAGTGACGAAATAGGTTTTCGCCGCTAAACGATAGCAACAAATTTTCGACGAAAAACATTCCTCATTGCTAATTATTTTTTTATTTTTATTTTTACTTTTATTTTTATTTTTATTTATATTGTATTAGCGACGAAAAACAAATTTCGTCGCTACCATAGCGACGAAAAGCTAATTCGTCGCTAAATTGAACATTCTCTGTTTTATTTTTATGTCCATTAATACATATCGTCGCTAATTTTAATAATTTCTTTGTTATTTTTATTCATCGTACTAATTTTGCGATGAAATTAAAAGTTCGTCGCTAATTAGCGACGAATGTTTATTTTCATCGCTAATTAGCGACAAATGTTTATTTTCGTCGCTAACTTTTAAGAAAAGAATTTGCGACGAAAAAAGACGTTTGTGGCTAATTGGCTACGAATCCTATTTTCGTCGCAAAGGAGATAGCGACGAATAATCTTTTCCGTGGCCATTTTCGTTGCTAATTAGCGACGAAATATTTTTCATGGCTATTTTCGTCGCTAATTAGCCACGAAATTTTTTTCCTAGCTATTTTCGTCGCAAATTAGCGACGAAATATTTTTCGTCGCTAATTTGCGACGAAATATTTTTCGTGGGAATTTTCATCGCAAATTAGCGACAAATTATTTTTTGTCACTATATTCATCGCTAATGAGCGACCAATTTTTTCGTCGCTAATTTCATCACAAATAGCAACGAATATTCATTTTGTCGCTATTTTCGTTGGAAATTAGCGACGAATTTTTTCCGTCACAAATTTTTCGTGGCTAAATCCGTGTTTTTTTTGTAGTGCTAGTTTCTTGTACCTTGGAGCCTGAGAAGGAAGCACAGAAAGGTTACTACTGACCTTACCAAGTCTTAGAAATCGAGCGGAGCTAAGAGAGGAATTTCACTGCAACAATTTGGCAAGTTTTAGAACTTGATTGTACTTTTTGAAAATTTTATGATTCAATTGCATTATCGCGACTTGAGACTCAATGAGTTTCTTTTGACACTTACCAACATTATTGAAACTCACTAGCACAAAAAAAAAAAAAAATCGTCTATTTGAATAGAGAACAATATAGCTCTGCAGTTTTCTTTTGAATCACATGCGCAATATGTGAATGTGAAAAAACCATATTCTAGATACAGAAGTATGCACCAATATCATTGTCCATCCCCCAGTTAAATAAAACGGAAGGTGCCCTATGCTTTGGCTTTTTAATTCAGTACGGATGACAAAAACAACACCAATTCATGTCTTTCGTGATTAAAAAAGTCTCATTGGCATTTGAAACATGTTTTTGAGAATCTCATTGTCATCACCCAATGCACTTTCTGAGAAGCTCCATCCAAAATCCCTCCTTCAATCTTCCCCCACTCGAGGAGTCAAGCTCAACCTATATATGCATCTCCCACTTTCATGGTCTCTTCAACTCTTACTTCAGAAACCAAATCATCCCTTCAATCTTCCACATTCAGTGATCTCAAAGCCACAAAATTTCTAGCCAAAAGCGGAAAATGCTTCAGGAAATCATCAGTCCCTCTGAGACCGATCAATTCGATGTTTTCAAATCCATTTGTGACCATCTTTTTGAAGATGATGATGATTATGTCAACGCCACATTTCATGCACCAGCTCCAGTAAACACGTACTCAAGGAGTTCAGGCTTCAGCAATCTCTTACTGACGGAGAGTTGGAGCGAACTGCCTCTCAAAGTCAACAACTCGGACGACATGTTGGTGTGTGGCGCTATGTGCGACGCGCTCAATTCCGGGTGAACGATGCCTTTGGCTTCAAATCATGAGCTTGATTTCGAAGTGACGACCATTGATTATGACAGCATTGGTCTCGCTTTGAATCAAGAACTTGATTTTGAAGTGACGAACAATGATTATGACACATTGGTTTGGCGACGGAGAAGAAACTGAAGAAGGTGGAGCAGGCAGTACAGGTGCCGATCGAGAAGACACATTACAAAGGAGTGAGGAGGCGGCCGTGGGGACAGTACGCGGCGGAGATAAGGGACCCCAAGAAGAACGGGGCGAGGATTTGGCTCGGCACTTATGAGAGACCTGAGGACGCGGCATTGGCCTATGACCAGGCAGCTTTTAAGATGAGGGGGTGCAAGGCCAAGGTCAACTTCCCTCATCTCATCGGCTCGGCCGAGTACGAGCCTGTCAGCGTCAGCTGCAAGTGTTTGTCTACTGAGCCTTGCTCGCCATCCGCATCCAGCGATGACGGCTCGGTGACGAGGACGAAGAGGAGAAAGAGAGAGGTCAATGTTGATGTGGAAATGGATTTTGGAACTCCAATACCCTTTCCCGTAATGGATATGGGTTTCTGGTGTGGGGATGAACAATTTTCACTTTGATCATGCAAACTTCAAAGACATTGTTTTGAATCTTTTGATCATTGAGAAGTCAATCAGGCAATTTACGTTGTAGAAAGTATCAATTTAGTGTCTTGATTTCATTTCCTTTGGAGTTGAGCAACATAAAAAAAGGTAAAACATATTTCCTAATAAGCATTGATTTTAGAGAGTTTGTTAGGTATTTTCATAGGACTTTGTACCTAGCCACGCAAATCATGATGGCATGCGGTCATTGGCTCGAATGGGCAATCACCTCGTGTTCCATGAGAACCTTACAACTTTTTCCTGAAAAGAACCTCTTGCTATTATAATTGCCGTAGCACAAAACTTATTTGCTTCGGTCGATTCAAACAAACCTTGAGGACTAATCAAGAATAAATAATTTGTTTTAATGAAAAATCGGATCAAACCCTTAACATTTCATAAGTAGGAGTGCTCCGACTTACATGAAAAAGGTAAAAACCATGTGTTCATATGTCATGCTAATTATGAAGACATAATGATAAGAAGAAAACAATGTTACATTGTCAAGTTTGAGTCGTTCATAGTTACCAAGGAAACAACATTTTTTAGAATTTCAGAATGTAATTGGATCAATTTTTCTTGCAGAAATTAGATATAATTTTCTTGAGGAAGCATTTAAGGAACAATTAGGCAATTTCGGCTGGACTTTTCAAATGAGGTTGAACTCCTTTTTTGGATCATTTTGACACTAAAAGATCCTTCAACATGCTTTTGGGACAATATATCCGATCAAAGTGCACAACGACAAGACCCTTAGACGCAGGACCGGTGCCTAGAGTTGGGACACCAAAGGTCGGGCCTAAGACCTAGATTCGAGGTCCGAAGGCTAGGACCTGATCATGGGACTTAGGCACCCAAAGTCGAACCTAGGATCTTGATGCCAAACTTGCATAATTTAATGTCGATTGTGAAAATGTTTTCTTTTGAATTTTTCAAGTGATTTCAAGTAAGAGTATTCATGATCCAGATTGTTGGTATCGGTTCTCAATTTCAGGAATCGTGGATCGGACCGAATGTTCCGCAAACTGTGGACCAATCTAATCATTGGTCCCCATCCAGTTCCCGAGCAGTCCAATAGAACCGTTAAAATGAAAATAAAAAGTAAATGAAACCAAAAATAAGAAACCCAAGTTTGACAAGGCAGTTCGGGCCTTTAGGAACACCACGTACACCAAAATGAAAAGTCATCTAAGTATACCAATTGTCCCCATAAAGCACTAAAATTGGCTCCGACAAACACCCCTACTGAAAAATCATCATCTTCATCATATAAAAATGGCTCCCAAAATAAAAAGTTATTGCTAATGCTCCAAGACACAACAACAATTCCAAATGCATCCTCAATTCCTTAAACGATCATCAAAAGCAAATTGAAAGCACACCCAAAGGGGAAAAAAAAATCCCACCTTTATCGATCATTAACTGAAAAGTGATGAAATATGAGATGGGAAGACTTCAAGGCTTCAAGTCCTTTCTTGATGGTTGATGGAAGAAGCAAAAGAGCGGCCAACCTACAATATAGATGGTCATCGAACATTAGTTTTAAATTAGCATTACTAGAACCGGGAACTAGATTAAGTTATGTATTTAAGAAAATAAAAATAAAAATTTGTTAGTACGAGTGGACGGTCCATCGGTCCGGTTTCCTCCCTAGAACTAAGAACTGAATTGCCCGGAAACGGATTCCACCTTGAGGAACCGGAGACCCGATCGGTGATCTCAAGAACATGACCAATTGCTTCGGTCCAATCCGATCCGATTTGGGCAATCCATCTTGCTCTCCCTTAGTTTCAAGGGATTATATGGAGAATAATTATATGTTGACGTCCAATTTTTCCCATGAAAGAAACTAAGATAAAGTTCTTCTAAAAAAGATATCAGGTCACGATTATTAACTCGAATAAAGTTGCCGGTCCTTTTTTGTACAAATAGTGAAGACAAAGTACACAAGATAATTATGTTCATATTTTTTTGTCGAATTAAGAATTGAGAAAAGCTAATATGACAACTCATGAGAGTAATGGACCCACGGGCACCATATATCCGTGTGATATGCTTATCAGCCAAAAGCCCACATCTAACATGTACCGATCAAGTTATACCACCGAGTAACAGAACCGACACCCAAGCAAAATCGTTTAAAAAATTTCGTAATTTTGGGAATAATATCTACATAATCTTTTTATTTGGCTAGAGAATAACATCTACTATTTTAAAAATTGCAACTTATTATTTTTTATTGCAACTTATTGTTTGAATATTATCAATTTGATATGTTTCATTTGAACCTTGATTGTGTGGGCCCTCTTATAATTTTGTTTTCCAATTTTAGTTTTCAATAAAAACACATAAAGTAAGAGAGAGAGAGAGAGAGAGAGAGAGAGAGAGAGATGTGGAGTTAAAATGCATAAATCATATCAGCAGTGACCGATTTTCACAAATCAAGTTTGTGGCCACAAACTGACAGTCCAACTATCATTTTTTGGGGGACGGTCTAGCGAAGTCCTTTTCTTTTTACACATGCGTATGTGATTGGATCTGTACTCGCACCCATATGAAATCTAAAAAATTTTAATTTAAACACAAAATCATGCACCGACATTTTGTTGTCCTTGCCCAATAAGTAAAACGGGAATTGCCCCATGCTTTGGCTTTTTAGTTCAGAACGGATGATAAAAAAAATATAAAAATCTATGTCTCTCGGGATTAAAAAAATGGTAATTCAGCATTTGAAAAATATCAAATATAATTGAAATAATATTAAAAAATATCTACGTCAGCGTTCAGCCGTTCCACATAGGACAACCGACGTCCACGTTAGTGATTTCCAATCGAAATTAACCAGATTGACTCAATTTGTACAAATGCAAAATGTCTTAGGACTAAATTGGCACAAATACAAAAGATTTAGGACTGAATTGGCATAAAAAAATTGATGATTGAATTGGCATTAATGTAATAGATTTAGGACTTTTCGGACACTTTTCCCTTCTCCAGCCCTAGCCACATTCATAAACCTTTATTTCCTTCGCAGTTCTCAACTCTGGCTATTGTGTGGTCAACGCACATTACTGCCCAATCGAGATGCATCAAATTCTCAGAAGCATTTTCCTGCAGAACTGAGAACTTCTGAACTTCAGTGACCAGCTCCACGATTCTCCTGTGGTTTCTAATATGATAAACATTCTCTTTTTCAAGTAGATAATCTCTTGATGCGCTCACAAAGTAAGCATTAACGTAATCGCCGAAAGGACTGAAGCAAAGAAAGTCAATGAATCAAACTATTAATTCCTTTGTCAATTGAATCGAACTCGTTGTTAATCAAGCATTGTTACCATAATAAGAAAATTCAATCCAACTCAGTTGTTGGTTCATCGTACTTTTCCAGACAAGATTATTAGCTAAAAAATAACAACAATGTGCCCCACGTGTTGGTTTTTAAATAACAAAAACAAATTAAAAATGGAATTCCAAGAGTTGAGCTGTTCATAGCAGCTAGACAGAAAGAAGAAGTCGGTCAAATTATTAATCATGGAAATCACGTGCTTAATTCCATTATTGGCATAGACCAAGCGAAAGATGGTCAACGACCTCAGAGCCAAGCTTTAAGCAGTACCCTGTTGACTCGTTGAATGGAGAACCATATCACAAAAGTAAAACGACCCTTCTCTTTCGCTATAGTTTTCTCAAAATTGCTCTTAGCTGGTTTGATTTGATAGCATCCATATGGTCGATGAATGTGCAAAACGCCTAACTTAAATTGTGACCTCAAATTTTAAAGAATGATACATTCTCACTCTCTTGCTCATCCATATGAGCGCAATGCCTTTACTTTCGTCCTCTCCGTTTCCGTCGGTGATGTGTAGAGATGAGTTTTCAATGGTGAACTGCTTGATAAGACCTGAGGACCTTCCGTTCGTAACTAGAACCGTGGGCCGGTTGGTAGGTCGAGCCATTGAATACGTTCAATTAGCCCATGGGCAGTTCGATTCCGTAATGCGGCAGACTCAAGCCCATGCTATTGGGTTTCCTTCTACATGCCCTCAAAATCTGAAAATTTTCATGAACTTGCAACTTTATTGAGAGGAACGAATTACATTATTGAAAACAAATCCAAACCTAAGCAAGCAGGAGAGACTCTTGTGCCTTAAGGAGTACGGGGAAAATTAAACAATGCCCCTACTCTGGGCACTTCGAACTCGTCCTATCATTCGGATCCTCGTCGATAGCAAAGACAGTATCATGGGTTGCTTGGACAGCTCTATTATGTGATAGATCATCCTCCTGTCCTGTAGGCATGATGTCCTTGAGATCAATGCGTGGTTGCCCTAACTTGCTGACATCCGGATCACCTTCAGCGAGCTGATCCACGTGATCTTTCAGGTGTTGCAGTCTATTTTCCATCTCGTCGATTAGACGGAAGAGCGGTGCCATCTGCTCCTCGGTCCTTTCCTTGCGTTCCAGATGCTTGGTCATCATATCCCGAAGTTCAGCCAGGGAAGCCATGGCAGCATGGAACGTCAAAAATGGTTGTTCGCCGTCGGACAAGGACGGGAGACCGTCGGGATGCCGGGATTTTTCAAAAGGGCTTCCCATGCAACTATCTGCTCTTGAACGTAATGGTGAGTGAGTATGTCTTCTCTTTCTTCAAGACCGATGGTTGATGAGGCCGCCGGCGCGAGTCGATGGATATGCTGGTGGCTTGGCTTACGGACGGGTGATGGGTGTCGGGGTGCGGAGGAGAGCAACAGCGGGATGAAGATGAGATCGTGCGGTTGAGGTGCTTATAAGGCACTGGAGGTCCGAAAAGATCACAAGTTTCCGTTCAAACCTGTTAACAAACAGGAGGTGATATCGCATTCAAATTGGAAAATCTCCTAACAGCTCCAATGAAGTCGTGGGAAAGAGATCGCATCCACTGATTTTTTTATCTTCTTTCTTTGGAAAAATTCAAATGGCTCGATCTCGTTGTGTCTTCTCTTGAATCGATCACCGTCCACGGTAGCATCGTAGGGAAGTCATGCGATGACTTGAGTAAAAAAAAAGCAAATGCCAATAATGCATGTGACATCTTTTGTTATTTTCAGGTGTCGGGTCGACTCCTAATTTTCTTGTGCAGTATGAATGGCTAAATGAATTGCCAAATTTAGGTGTCGATAATCTACGAGCTGATCGACACCTAGATTTTCCCTTTCTCTCAATCTCCTTACTTGATAAATATAACTTCCTTGGGTTAGCCGAAAACTAATGTCCCCTGGTTCAGATGTGGATGATCTGCTTTTCACTGGATCAGGAAAGCCAACTTTATTTGATGCGTTGAAAATGACCCAAGATATCACCCGACCATCACACCCAAAAAGTAAAAGGAAAATCGTTAGATAGCGGGAAACCATTGAATTTTTTCCTTCATCGCCTTATCATCTCTCAATTGGTACTTTATACTGAACGAGATTCTTGTAATTTTTCGGCGAATTATCAAGATATATGTCGGATGACCCGAGACGATGTTTTCTCCAACATCAAATTTGGGGCAACCCAATTGGAGGAAATGAAATGAATAATTCTGCACTGAACAAATGAATGGACTGATGCCATCACACAAATTAGTACTCATGCCTTGCTTGTATGATTCTGAGGGCAGCCGATTCAATCATAAGTTCAGGACAAATATATATTTTGTGTGCTTTTGTTAGCCATAGTCTAATCATGAATCACAATGCAAACTGTGAATTTTTTTAATTTTTAATTTTTTTTGTGGGCAGAGTGCAAATTACAAGATTTGGTTGCCGCATGATAATATTGGAAGAACATTTCCTCAATCAAGGTAAATCCACTGGCATTTGCTTTAATGGAAAGCACAACTAATTCACCTTAAGATCTTTTCTTCCCCCAAAGTAATTACCTTAATCCCAAACAAAGTTTGACGCTGATTATGTTCATTTCATAAAAATTCGTATCCTGATTCCTACACTAAACCACCAAGCAGTGGCTTATAACCTGATGCGGTCCTACGAGGAGACAACATTGGCGTTAGGTGCTTTAACCCGCAGTGTCTTGTAAGAATTCCTCGGTTCCTACATTTCCAACCAATGAATCACTCTTCTATCTTTTCATTGCTTTTTTTGCTTCTACGTATCTTTGCGTGTATCAATGGAAGCAGTGCGCAAAGTACATTCTGAAAAAAGGAAGCAAGACTAACCCTTTCATGCTGAGATGCAATGTGCTTTTTAAGCTTGGGCAGGTTTTTATTTTCAGACTGAGATTCACTCTAGAAAGTCCGGTATCACTAGACCGGGAGCCAACCACCCCTAGATCAAATTGCTACATTGACAGAAAATAAACACCGCTGATGATCTACATGGCAACACACGAGCTGCGGATAAAAGAACAAGCAGATAGTGTTACTTGGATGTGTAGCCTCTATTCGGGTTTTCCAAAGCAGCGAAATGGCAATTCGGATGATTGCAACAATTGTTCATGAGCAGCTCTAGCAAATATACAAAGCTGAAACAAAATACGATCGAACTCAATGTAGTTAATTGACTCTATAGCTAGAGAATTTATAGTTCGGAGATCATTGCCAACTCATTTAAAATTTGAACTGTTCGATGTTGTTTGCGCTTTAATGTTAAGTGTTCTGATAGATGATTAGTACTGACTTTATTGTCTGAGAAGCTTTAGAGATCCAACCCATTTGGATTTTAGTCCTTTTCATCTTGATGATGACCCGGGAGCATTAGGTACAATCCGACATTTGTGTGGTTGGACATTCCCAACAATAATAATATCGTGGATAATTGAGCATTATTTCATAATAGCTCCCAAATTGAAAATGTTACAAATCACTATCCTGAACTCTGATGTCGTTGCACAAAAGATTCCGAACTCTGAAAGGCTGCACTCTTGAACTTTGATTTTTGTCGCAATGACTAACTTTTCTAGTCCACATAACCGTTAAGCGTTATTGGAGAATGGATTAAATTATTTTTCTTGTCACGCCCCGACTCTCGAGCTCGCGACATCCCTACCTTACTCGCCTCAGGTCATGAATGATAGCGTCCCGGGTAAGCCATCGACCTACGAAATTACGGCGCATGCGGAACGTGCAATTCTCCCGGACAAATAAAACAAAGGGATAGCATAGCAGGAGATACATACCAAGGCAAATAATCAAAAGGTAACATGTACAGTTACAAGACGGCAGATGAGTCTTAACCCTAATGTGCTACAGAAATATATACAACCCCATACTTCGGGGTGGCTCACTAAGACCTCAAAAGGTTACTAGGTCGGATAAGGTTAACTTCTCATCTACTCCAAAAGACTACCATCAACCTGGCCTTGGTATCCGCAAAGCTCATCACTTGGGACCCGAAAGTGGTTCCCACAACCGGGTGAGATATAAATCTCGGTGAATCAAGCCTAAGCTCGGTTAGGACACCGATTCACCGTAACCTCCTAAACACGAGGATTATAAAAATCACGATATAGACATATATCCAGCCATCATATCACATGGCAATAATCACCCACATGCATACTTACCAGCCTTGACCCACACATAATGCAATGCTTGACTCCACTCAACAGCCACATCGGACAACCAACCGAACACGCATCACACTCACAAGTATGCACTGGACACCACACAAGTCCATTTATTAACGATGATCGCGCCCTTGGCGCCACAGTGATGAGGATCCACGCGACCGGCGTGATCGACTCTCACAATTAATGCGATCCCGCATTCTTCCGGCAGGACCGGGCTACGTTCCTTTTCCCTCTCGGCAACGGCTACTACAAGCGGTGTATCCAATGCACCCCGCACGACACGGCAAGTAGGCATTCCTATACGGGGCTTCGGTCCATCACAACCTGCGACCGGCATCCGATAATCCCTTAAAACCGTACGTACCATACGGGGCATGAATTATCGTGCTTCCGGCAAGTCGTGTGGTTCCATAAAAATGGTACGGTGTGTACTACGTGTACAAGACGAACTTGCCAGGAAAACCCATCATCGTTCCTTCATATGACCATACAGCACACCCGACACATCAATCAATTTATTCTCTTTGATTTAGGCCGGATGCTCACACAAACGTGTTCAAAGACTCGGCCCAAGGCCATTTTCATGCTAAAGTATGTCTTTGATCTTGCACACGGTCATATGCATATGCAGACTACCAAATAGACACCGCAAAGACACACAGAACAATCAATTCCCAAGCGGACGCCAATTCACTCAACGAGCATCCAGGATACTCAAATTAACATTTCAACGCGGCGATCCGCCCAAACAAAGTCATCAATTCAACACGAATAAACCAATTCGATTAGGCCACATAAAGGCTCAATTTCGTGCCAGAGTCATTAATTAGCCAGTTTGATTTAAAATTGCCAATCGATCGCTCGTCCTTAACCTATCGCTCGCTCGCGATCAAATCACAACATACAGTCAAGTTTGCCTAACATCAATTAGCCAGAGACAATTCTAATTTAATCGATTATGGCCATTTACCCTAAACCGTGTTTCTAACTAATCCGACCATAATCAAATCTACCTAAATGTCATACCGACTAACTAACTAATTCTAGGCGCAATTAGCGCCCTAACCAAGGATTAGGGTCAACTCACAGCTTTAACTAGCTCGGGCGGTCTCAACTCGAGTGGCGGTGACACGAACTCGACCCTGCCCGCGACGATTATTGGCGATCCTTGAAAATTCCTCAGCACGAACTTTGAAACTGGTGTAGAAAATTACTGTTCACCGCGCGGAGTTACTGTTCACGGCCGGCCGGCGGCACTATTCACGCGATACTATTCACGAGCACTGTTCACCGATCACTGTTCACCCCCGGTACTGTTCACTGTCACTGTTCACGAAATACTGTTCACCCGAACGGAAAAATCTTAGCTCCACGCTCTCGGGACGACGGCGGGGCTGCGATTCCGGCGGTCGGGACACCCAGATCTAGTGGGTCTTGCGCGAGGAACAACGGAGGCCGAGGTGAGGGGCTCGGGTCGGCGTCGGGTGAGGTCTCGGGTCCTCGGATCTCGCGGCTTGAGGCGGTGACGCGATGACGAGTGGCCGAGGTGCGGTGGCGCGGCGGTGGCGAGGCGGTGCGGTGGCGGCTGGCTCGGGGAGTGACGGACGACGGAGGTGGCTTGACCGGAGGCGTGGGGTTGGGGCCGCAAGGCGCGACTGGAGGGGTTGAACGGAGCCGGTGGACGAGCAGCGAGAGCTTGCGGCGGCGGCGCGAGGTGGAGCGAGGCGAGGCTGTGGTGGTGGTGATGGAGATCGGGTGGAAGCTACCCAAAAAGAAAAGAAGATGGCGATGGACGATGAAGACGAAGAAGACAGGAGGAAGAAGAAACACAGTAGAGGGGGGAAGTGCTCGCGCGGTCAACAGGAGGAGAGAGAGGGAAGTAATGGAAGAAAGAGAAAAAGATAAGATGGGGATGAAGTGATGGGGAGGGGGCTTCACGTGGAGGGTGAGGTGAGAGAAGATAGGGAAGAGAGAGAGAGAGAGGATCACGTGGGGGGTGGGGGAAAGAGGAGAGAGAGAGTGTGGGCAGAAGGGTGAGTGGACTAGTGGTTGGGGAAAGACAAGTGGGTCCCACAATCCACTCACCAATTAAAGCTTTTGTCCACAAGTGAGTAATTGAAGGGCAAGATGGTAATTTGACATTTTAGGACTGAACGAATTTTTGGCTCAACCGATCGGGAATAAAATTTGGGTTTTCACGGGCTAGGTTCGGTCCGGAAAAGTTTAGGCGTGAGGATTAAAATCCTAAGTCGCGTCTACGATTTCGAGATTCAATCGAAACCGAACGACAAATCGGGAAACGTCCAAAAATCGTCACTTACGTCCTTTTGATCCGAAATTTTATACCAACTAGAATTCAACAATAATCCTTTTTATTGAACTCGGTCTCTTAACAAACTACGAAATTCCAGGGCGTCACAACTCTCCCCACCTTAGGAAATTTCGTCCTCGAAATTAAGCCTCTGCACAACCTCGAAAAGATAAGGATACTGCCGTCTCGAAGCATCTCCGCCTCTTGCCATCTAACACTCACTTCATTCTAATCCATATCTCAACTTAGCACGCAATTGCCGCGATGCGACCATCAATACACGTGCCAGATTCAAGCCCACGATTCTCAATTACCCACCTGCCACAATTCCATAACAACCATTTGTCTAGATAAGTTAAACTATCCAATTCCAGGAATTCAACCTAAGTTGCCACCCTCCGAACTTGTTGTTCACCCCAACTCTTGATTGCCCTATAGAAATCGGCTATTCTTACCTATCGATCGACATTCCTCAACCGGCAAACATACGTAAGTTGTTACTATTATTTTTTTTTTCCTACCAGACTCAATTACATTCTACAACGTATCACCTCGCGTCCGATTAATCCTTCCAGATCGGCCATCCACCTGCGGATGGTAGATCGTATCAAACCGCAGCTTCGTTTCCAATGTAGCCTACGGACTCTTCCCAAAAAGTGGTAGTGAACCTAGGATCGCGATTTGAAGTGATCAACACTAGCACTCCATAAGGACGTACTATCTGTAGTGCATATAGCTCAACATATCCGTCCGAAGTAAAACCTTTTCACGCTACTACAAAATGAGCAGACTTCGTCAATTTATCCATTACAACCCAAATCAAATAATTTCCCTTTGACTTCTTGGCAAGCCCATGACAATTCCATCATAATACGCTCCCAACTTCACTCTAAGATTCCCAATGGTTGCAGCAGTCTGCCAGACTTACAATATCGCACTTTGACTTACCAGTATGTCTAACGCTTCATTACGTTTTTTTTTTTTTTGCTACGTCGCCCATCAAATCAATCCACTAAAAGCATTGCCACAGATTTTTATATATATTCGTACTAACAAGACTAATACTATAGCTACTACGATTGATTTCTGACAAGATTTCTGCCTTAACCAAAACAAGACCCTCATGGTCATTAACTCAAGAATTTACATGGCCTTACTACACTTCCATTGTGCACCCCGGTCACGTGCCTTTCTTAATTGCCACATATCGCAATTTTAATCTTACTCTAGGCCATCACCATTCTTAATAACTCATACATTTATCTAGAACACCCCGTTGTATCCTCCACTCTTAGCTTGCCATCACGAAATTTTCATTGCTCGTTCCCACAGCCTCCATTCCACGTATTTGCCTAAAGTCCCATTGGTTATAGTCCTTAAACAAGATCCACTCCGTCGCGACATTATTGGGTTGCTGGTTAACTAGCTCATATGGATCTCAAATCATTCTTAGGCTACTCCAAATACATAGCACGGGGTTCTCTCTCCGATTCACATGCGGAGGCATAATAGACCTTTACCAATACCCCCAAGCATAAAAGTATTACTTATTTGAGATATATCGATCTACTCATAATCTTTCGTCCATTATTCAAAATATACTACTATGCACCTTCAAACATATTTTCACTTTGAGAACCAACTTTAAACAAGTGCGGTGCATGATCGTCCTCACTACTCATCAAATATCGCTTGACTTCACTTCGATCTTTGTCAATCTAAACTTCTTAACTCCACGGGCGATCATCCCATCTCAAGCTCCATTGCCTAATTTCAACCTATAACTTCATGTCCGATCGCGGTCTAAACAACTCTCATATGTATTCAATCACGCCGGCCGTTGGTCCAAACGTTGGTCGTTCACTTTTTTTGTGAATCTTTTCTCATCAATCAGGGCGATCAATAAATTCGACAACTTAAACCATCAAAGTGTTACACCAATTCGGACTTGTAATCCCCAATTATCAATCACCATAAATTTTTTTTTTTTTTTTTGGTTGATCGGGAACATCGACAAAATCAATGACTTAAACCACCAAGTTGCCACACAATTTCAAACCTATAATCTACGATATCAGTCACCACAATTCCATATCGGCAATCACTCCCAAAGGCTAATCATCGAACTCTAATGATTTAAAGCCAAATCTTCGCTTTCTGAAATTATTGTCCAATTTATCGTCGACCACAATATTACATCCTCAAGTTTAGTCATTGGCAATTCAAGATTACGATCATACAATCTAACTAACTATTTGTCCAAGCATTCCTTGTTCGCTTCCTGAACCTCACATTGTCAATTAATTAGGGCCTTTACACAACAATCAGTATCTAAAATAATCAGAAACCAACACAATTTCAAACCTATGACCCTCCAAAATCACTCCTCGAACTTCACATCCAGCGCCATTGATAGGTCATTCCTATCTCGACTTATCATTCATAACTAACTCATTAAACCTCAAGCATATTCATCGGTTCCACCCTATGCATAACATTTCCAGTTCTCGTTTGCTTCTCTGCTAATCTCCACCTTGTCGCTATTGATGGCCATCGATAAAAGTCGATAACTAAAACCATTAGCATATCATACCAATCCAAACTTATATAATCCACCAACACTAGTCGCCTCACTCCAAACTTCATCATCACAAGTTAAGCTTGTTAATAAGTCCCTTCCATTTCAACTTATCGTCCTTCTTCGGTATTGCATCAAGGGCATGGCTACTACGTATAACTTTTCCACAAAATGTCTGTATTAATTTGCTAGACCCAAGAAACTTCGAACTCCTATCACCCTCGATGACCTCGGCAAATCCGTGACCGCTCTCATCTTAGACGGATCCATAGTTATCCCTTCATCAGAAACCATGTAGTCTAGGAATGCCACACGAGCCGACCGTAAATCGTACTTATTGAACTTAGCATACAATTGGTATTCTCTATGGATACTCAAGACCGTCCTCGAATGTCACTCCCGATTCCCTTAATTCCTCAAGTACACCAAGGTATCGTCTACGAACACCATCACCGACTAATCCAAGTATTCCTTAATCACTCCTTTCGTCAAATCCACAATGCAGCAAGAGCACTTGTCGGATCCAATAGCGTCACGGGGAGCTCCTAACGTCCATAACGCGTTCTAGATGGAGCTTTTAGTATATCCCATTTCTTAATCCTCACTAATGATATTGCATTCGTAGCTCAATCTTGAGAAACATCGAAGCTCCTTATAGTTGGTCCAAGACATCATCTATTTCCAACAACGAATACACGTTCTTGTTCATCACTTTGTTAAGGGATTTGTAGTCGACGCATAATCCCAATGATCCATTTTTTTTTTTTTGCGAACACACAGGTGCTCCCTACTACTGGGCATTGGAGTGGATAAGTCCTTTATCTACACTTCATACATCCGCATTTAAGCCCTCAAGCTCCGACAACACCATCCTATAAAGTGCCTTAAAGATCGGCTCCACCCCAGGGGCCAACTCTACCATAAACTCTGTTTTCCTTGTTTTTGCAGTACCTTGGCGACTCTTGAGAAAAGACGTCCAAAAAATCCACATTAACTACGGACGCTAAGTAACCTCGACGACCACTAATCGGCAGACGAATCGCCTCAAGCGACGAAGCCAACAAAGTCGAGGTTCCTCCTCGATTACCATCAAACTCAAAACTAATCCCACTCAACGGGTTAAACCACCTCGCCTTTTGACAACATCCACCGTAGCTCTCGGACAATCCATACTAGTTGTTATAGTAAACCAAATTTCCCCTGCACAATCGAATCTATCTTCTCCACCCGACCACGTATAATCAACTTACACTCATAACATCATACCACGGATACTACCGTATCCTTTAGTGACGTCGAAGTCCTGAAGACCGATCTCGGTAGTTCCAAACTTAACTCAACCGGTTTAGCAAACTACTCAACCCACAGGTACATTACGAGGTCCTGTTCACCCCAAAACATTAACGAGAACTCGGGCCTACAGCCTTAAAACTTAAGTTGCAAACACATGCACGTAATTTTCAATCTTACTAACTATCCCAAATCCCAACGCTCCTTATCACTCCAAGCCAATGACCGGATAGATCAGTCTGACCTTGCTCTGATACCACCTTGGGCGGGGATGTCACGCCCCGACTCTCGAGCTCGCAACATCCCTACCTTACTCGCCTCGGGTCATGAATGATAGCGTCCCGGGTAAGCCATCGACCTACGAAATTACGGCGCATGCGGAACGTGCAATTCTCCCAGACAAATAAAACAGTGGGATAGCATAGCAGGATATACATACCAAGGCAAATAATCAAAAGGTAACATGTACAGTTACAAGACGGCAGATGAGTCTTAACCCTAATGTGCTACAGAAATATATACAACCCCATACTTCGGGGTGGCTCACTAAGACCTCAAAAGGTTACTAGGTCGGATAAAGTTAACTTCTCATCTACTCCAAAAGACTACCATCAACCTGGCCTTGGTATCCGCAAAGCTCATCACTTGGGACCCGAAAGTGGTTCCCACAATCGGGTGAGATATAAATCTCGGTGAATCAAGCCTAAGCTCGGTTAGGACACCGATTCACCGTAACCTCCTAAACACGAGGATTATAAAAATCACGATATAGACATATATCCAGCCATCATATCACATGGCAATAATCACCCACATGCATACTTACCGGCCTTGAGCCACACATAATGCAATGCTTGACTCCACTCAACAGCCACATCGGACAACCAACCGAACACGCATCACACTCACAAGTATGCACTGGACACCACACAAGTCCATTTATTAACGATGATCGCGCCCTTGGCGCCACAGTGATGAGGATCCACGCGACCGGCGTGATCGACTCTCACAATTAATGCGATCCCGCATTCTTCCGGGAGGACCGGGCTACGTTCCTTTTCCCTCTCGGCAACGACTACTACAAGCGGTGTATCCAGTGCACCCCGCACGGCACGGCAAGTAGGCATCCCTATACGGGGCTTCGGTCCATCACAAGTCATGCGGCCGGCATCCGATAATCCCTTAAAACCGTACGTACCATACGGGGCATGAATTATCGTGCTTCCGGCAAGTCGTGTGGTTCCATAAAAATGGTACGGTGTGTACTACGTGTACAAGACGAACTTGCCAGGAAAACCCATCATCGTTCCTTCATATGACCATACAGTACACCCGACACATCAATCAATTTATTCTCTTTGATTTAGGCCGGATGCTCACACAAACGTGCTCAAAGACTCGGCCCAAGGCCATTTTCATGCTAAAGTATGTCTTTGATCTTGCACACGGTCATATGCATATGCGAACTACCAAATAGACACCGCAAAGACACACAGAACAATCAATTCCCAAGCGGACGCCAATTCACTCAACGAGCATCCAGGATACTCAAATTAACATTTCAACGCGGCGATCCGCCCAAACAAAGTCATCAATTCAACACGAATAAACCAATTCGATTAGGCCACATAAAGGCTCAATTTCGTGCCAGAGTCATTAATTAGCCGCTTTGATTTAAAATTGTCAATCGATCGCTCGTCCTTAACCTATCGCTCGCTCGCGATCAAATCACAACATACGATCAAGTTTGCCTAACATCAATTAGCCACAGACAATTCTAATTTAATCGATTATGGCCATTTACCCTAAACCGGGTTTCTAACTAATCCGACCATAATCAAATCTACCTAAATGTCATACCGACTAACTAACTAATTCTAGGCGCAATTAGCGCCCTAACCAAGGATTATGGTCAACTTACAGTTTTAACTAGCTCGGGCGGTCTCAACTCGAGCGGCGATGACACGAACTCGGCCCCGCCCGCGACGATTATTGGCGATCCTTGAAAATTCCTCGGCACGAACTTTGAAACCGGTGTAGAAAATTACTGTTCACCGCGCGGAGTTACCGTTCACGGCCGGCCGGCGGCACTATTCACGCGATACTATTCACGAGCACTGTTCACCGATCACTGTTCACCCCCGGTACTGTTCACTGTCACTGTTCACGAAATACTGTTCACCCGAACACTGTTCACCCGAACGGAAAAATCTTAGCTCCACGCTCTCGGGACGACACGCTCTCGGGACGACGGCGGGGCTGCGATTCCGGCGGTCGGGACACCCAGATCTAGTGGGTCTTGCGCGAGGAACAACGGAGGCCGAGGTGAGGGGCTCGGGTCGGCGTCGGGTGAGGTCTCGGGTCCTCGGATCTTGCGGCTTGAGGCGGTGACGCGATGACGAGTGGCCGAGGTGCGGTGGCGCGGCGGTGGCGAGGCGGTGCGGTGGCGGCTGGCTCGGGGAGTGACGGACGACGGAGGTGGCTTGACTGGAGGCGTGGGGTTGGGGCCGCAAGGCGCGACTGGAGGGGTTGAACGGAGCTGGTGGACGAGCAGCGAGCTTGCAGCGGCGGCGGCGCGAGGTGGAGCGAGGCGAGGCTGTGGTGGTGGTGATGGAGATCGGGTGGAAGCTACCCAAAAAGAAAAGAAGATGGCGATGGACGATGAAGACGAAGAAGACAGGAGGAAGAAGAAACACAGTAGAGGGGGGAAGTGCTCGCGCGGTCAACAGGAGGAGAGAGAGGGAAGTAATGGAAGAAAGAGAAAAAGATAAGATGGGGATGAAGTGATGGGGAGGGGGCTTCACGTGGAGGGTGAGGTGAGAGAAGATAGGGAAGAGAGAGAGAGAGAGGATCACGTGGGGGTGGGGGAAAGAGGAGAGAGAGAGTGTGGGCAGAAGGGTGAGTGGACTAGTGGTTGGGGAAAGACAAGTGGGTCCCACAATCCACTCACCAATTAAAGCTTTTGTCCACAAGTGAGTAATTGAAGGGCAAGATGGTAATTTGACATTTTAGGACTGAACGAATTTTTGGCTCAACCGATCGGGAATAAAATTTGGGTTTTCACGGGCTAGGTTCGGTCCGGAAAAGTTTAGGCGTGAGGATTAAAATCCTAAGTCGCGTTTACGATTTCGAGATTCAATCGAAACCGAACGACAAATCGGGAAACGTCCAAAAATCGTCACTTACGTCCTTTTGATCCGAAATTTTATACCAACTAGAATTCAACAATAATCCTTTTTATTGAACTCGGTCTCTTAACAAACTACGAAATTCCAGGGCGTCACATTTCTTGACAAACTTAGCTGAATTATTGTTAATTTCATTCATCATACATCATTTCTACGTTCTTAACTTCACTCACCATGTAGTAGAGATTATTCTAGTCAAGAAAAATGAGCAAGTCCCCTTGTTAGGGAACGTTTAATTTGCTATGCAGAGGGGGAAAAAAAGTGACGAACAAAAACCAATACCTCAAAAGGATAACATGTAACTTTTCGAAATTCTTAGTGCTATCGTGCGACGTTGTCAAAGTTTGGGAAAGTAATTTATGACTAATACTTACGATAAGGCTAATCTTCGTCAACGCAAAGCATTCCTCTAGCGTTTAATTTTGAATGACATGAGCATTTTCCCTTACTCAGTTCATGTGTATTGTTTGATCATCGTAGTTGCTATGCAAATATTACTGACAACCATTGAAATTCGCGACTATGCTAAATGGATACATATACACCACATTTGAGATGAAAACTATAAATATAAGAAAGAGTGAAAAAATATTCGATTTAGAAAAGTATGTCGATACAACTCTAATCTAAATTTGGAAGATTCTTACATGGTTTATAACAATGACAACTGACGACACTCAACCATTTGATCCAAACCAAACAACAACACTCGACCATGTGACTCAAATTAACACAGTAAATGGCTCCAACGGCTGAATTCTGAAGATTCTAACATTTTTTTCTTCAACTTGGGATTGATATCGAGTTTAATTAGGTTACGGGGAGGATCGATAGGCAAATCTTCCAGAAAGTTGCAATTGAGCAAATCCAGAGTCTGAAGACTCGACATGAACTGGATTTCTGACGGAAGTCTAGATATACGAGTAGCTCGAAGCCTCAATTCTCTGAGATGACGTAGGAGCCAAATACCACTAGGAATGTCTCCCTCCAAACTCCTACACAAGGAGGCATGGACTTCTTCCAGGTTTGTCAACCATTCAATGTCACGAGGAAGTTCCCTTATGAAACAAGAATCCATCTTCAGCACTTTCAGATTCCGTAAACGTTTAGTCGAATCGGGCAATTGTGAAATACCCGTACCAGAAATATCCAACTCTTCTAATGAGTCGGCCAATTTGTCAATCGACTCTGGAAGCTTTTCTAGGCCACGACAATCCCTCAAAGATAAGCGTCTAAGATTCTTCAAGTCTCCAATTGACTTGGGTAGCTCAAGTATATTTGCGCCATCGAAGGCTAGCACTACAAGAGCTTCAAGTTTCCAAACTGAATCAGGAACGTGACCCAATGAGAAGCAATTAATGGCACTAAGAATTTGCAGATGAACCAAGTTGCCAATCGACGCAGGAAGTTCTCGTACGGAAGTGCCATCGATCAGAAGCTCTCTCAAAGCATTCATCCCACCCATTTCGGTTGGCAACATTGTGAGTTCGGAGCAGAACTTCAAATTCAGGGTGACCAAGAGCTTCAGATCATTAATTGAAGGATCTAAATGAACCAATCGAGAACATCGCTCGAGAATCAGCATCTCCAAATTGGGGCAACAGGAGAAGCTGGGAGTAACTATTAAGCCGGCACAACCAGTAAGATTCAAGACTTTCAATTGCTGCATCTGCAAAACATGGGAAAGAGTTCAGATCTCGTAGAACACCGAACGTACTTAAGAGCAAACACAAGCGGATCAACAAATGAACTATAAAATACCGTTCTTCCATTCCAACAATCCCAGGATTCTGTAACCTTACTCCACGGAAGTTCAAGAATAGCTAGGTTCTCATTTTCCTCCAACTGAATGTTGCTTGCATCTGGAGGGCACCCTTGCCAATGAAGCCACCGGACCTTCTTTAAGGCATCTGCAAATTTTCCACCATCATTGGCGCGACCCAAGCTGAGAAATGTCGTGTTCAGCAGTATCTCGTGGCCTGCCACTTCGGTGTTAAGGTGGTCTACTTTCTGTACGATAGAGCACAACAGTCAACAAAAGAAACGTGAAAGCCTTCAGACAATGAAATAATTACTATGGAGGCTCGAATTCCCTTGAGCTAAAGAAAAATGCTTCATCCATGAACCTTTTCCAACAAAAATACTTTTTTTCCCGACGTACCCTTTTCCCCTTGTTCGTGCCCTGGGCCATGGCAGGATCGTACAATCCAACGCCTGTTCCTGGATCATGGAAACCTTTACGAATAATCTCCCTGGCAAGGCATCTTAGCATGCTGTGCATGCCTACTTTATTTTCTTCCGTTTTTATTAGGGACATACGACGAAGCACCTCCATTACCTCATTAGGATGATCATAATCATGCCACATATACGAGGCAATCCTACAATCCACATCCGGGGGAAAACACGCAATATCAAGATACATCTGCTTTTGCTGTTCATCTAATGCATCATAAATTCTGCTCAGAATCTTTTGGGGATCTTCCTGAGATCGTTGTATGAGATCTTCAAATTCAATCCATTCTTCTAGTCCTTTATCGCGCAAAAAAGAGCCAAAAACTTCGAGAAGCAGTGGAAGTCCCTTCACAGCCTTTACTATGTTGTTTGCAATAGAAACATACGAAGGTAAATCACGACTGTTTAGTTCATCAATCTTTTCGATTGCGCAGTGCCAGAAAAAGTGGAAAGCTCGATTAGGATGCATTGGAATAACATGGTGAGACGATGGAGCCAAACCTCGATCAACAAACCCTTGGAGAACGCTTCTTTCTTTTGAGGTGACAATTATTCTGCTTCCAGAACCAAACCAATCAAGCTTAGCTCCTATGAACTTCTTAAGGAGGGACCCCCTTTCCACATCATCGAGAACAATGAGAACTTTCATATTTCTAAATATTTCTTTCAAAAGTTGTACTCCTTCGAAAGCAGAAGCAGCCTCATACTCTCGTTTCAAAATATCAAAGATCAACTTCGTTTGAAGATACTGAACACCGCCAGGTTGCTGCGTCGTTTCTGCAATCTCCGCAAGAAAACTGCAAGCATCAAAGTGAAGGGATATTTGGTCATATACGATCTTGGCAAGAGCAGTCTTTCCAATGCCATCTCTACCATGGATTCCAACAATTCGTACATCGTTTACTTCCAATTCCAATAATTCCTTTACTTTCGATTCTTGACTGTCTTCAAGCTCCTATAAAAAGGTACTTGAGTTTAGGAGAATGTCACTTAGTAGAGAGGGGAAGAGAAGTGAAGAAAATATACCGAGGTACTATAAGTTTCAGGTGATAACGCCGTTGTTGGAAACATGTGCCCTGAATGTTCCTGCAAATCAATCGCATGACCTGCTCGTTGAGATGTTGTAACTAATGTTTAGCTGACAAAGTAGATAGATTGTTGAAGATAACCTCCACTGAAGTTCCTCCAACACAATCATTCACTCCATGCATCCCATTTAAGCTAAAGAAACGATAGTATATATGCTGTCTCAATTATGGAAAAATCTATTTAGTAAATCTGGCTTACTAAGCATTAAAAAAGGCTAATCCGACTAACATACCCCGTTTCTTATCCTTTGTAGTCTGAAAACTACCAGGTTTATCGGGGACCACAACTTCGAGAAAAGTACACTAGAAGTGCCATAACTTTTGTACGGTGTTCACTTGAGTGCCATAACTTTCAAAACGTTCACTTAAGTGCCATAACTTTTAAAAATCGTTCACTTGAGTGCCATGTTGACGTGGCAACCGGAAAAGTTATCGTAAACGTCAGAAAAGTTACTGTAGCACGCAGGAAAAGTTACTGTAAACGCCGGAAAGATGACGTGGCATGCCGGAAAACCGACGTGGCACGCCGGAAAAGTTACTGTAGCACTCAAGTGAACGATTTTGCTCCGACGTTGCACTCAAGTGAACGATTTTTGAAAGTTATGGCACTTAAGTGAACGTTTTGAAAGTTATAGCACTCAAGTGAACGCCGTACACAAATTATGGCACTTCTAGTATGCTTTTCCCCCACAACTTCAAACTCCAAACCACAAAAAGAAAATGAAGAACCATAAGAAGTTTCCCAGTCCTCCGATATATTGAACTATCAGAAGTAGCAAATAAGCTAATACGACATACCCCGAAGGTGACGGCTGCATAAGGCTGTGGTGATGGGAGATGCAAAAAGGTGACTTAGTTGTTTAAGAAGAAAATAGTGGGATTCAGGCTATGAAATGAATACAAACAATGTAATCGCTTCACAACTATAAATACAAAAGTAAGCTTTATATAACCAAAAAATAAAAAATAAATAAACCAATTAAGTTTGCACTATAATGTCTCACATTTCATGAAAATATTATATCCCTTCTAAGCTAGGGTTTTGCAAAACTTTTTATTCCTTCTAAAATACTTACTCTTCAAAAAAAAATTTCCCGTGATAAAACTAAATCCCTTCTCCATTCCCTCAGAAAGATTTTTGAGTGAATGCCTCCGAGCAATATCATTTAAGGTCCTAACATTCCAAGAGACAATTTAAATGGAGAAAATTAACGAAAAGGTTGTGCCAATTCAACCTAAAGTTAGCAAAAAAAGCAACCGTAGCCTGTCCGGAAATGCACCAATAAATGTAATATTCTAGTTAGCAAAAAAGCAATTACTTTGTTGTTGATAAAAAAAATCCAATTGCACAGAATTTAGTAACTGATGATGCATACCATTTCTTGATACAAATTTTGGATGGTGATGTTGAGGTCTTCCTTCCAAAAATATTGGCACTTTGTTGGTCCATACCGTTCTCGCAAATCTACTTTTACTCTCTCCAGCTTTGGGGCCTCTATTGGCCCCTCGGAGAAGAACTTCATGTTGGGACATCCATTCACAATGACATCTTCCAAGAGAGGGAATATTAAAGCGCAGCCACCTGAGCTGAAACATTTCAACTCTATCAACCCATCAAGCTCCATACATTTCAAATGATGGAAAGCCACTTCAAGCCCCTCCTTACTTCCCTTGTTACTAATAACTTCTGTCAATATCCCGCAATTACTTATCCTCAATTTTGTGAGAGCCACCAAATTTTCAGCTATTGTCGGTGTAAACATACTTGATAACCCATCACAATCCGACACATTTAGAGCCTTCAAATGTTTAATTTGTCTTGAAAAGGGTAATATTACTTTTTGTTCTTGACTAGGGCCTTCCATGATTTCTACATTGCTGCTTGGCTCTTCTAGATAAGATTCACGTACGACTAGCTCTTCCAAGTTGGTTAAACTCTCAATAAAACGACTTGTGGATGTTGCAGATTCCTTGGAGAGATGACGAAGCTCAAGAACTCTAAGCTTGCAGAAGAATTCCTCATCATCAAAATCCCCATGCCATATCTCCATCCGTTGGCATAAATCCAATTTGACCTCTTGGAGATTGGGGAATACGCCCTGAGAGAATAATCAAATCAGAAGTTAAAGCCAGCTAATTTAAAAGACTACTCGGGTATTATGACTTTAGTCGTGAATAATCAACTCTTGGAGATTAGGATATGCACCCCGAAAAAAATAGTCAAATCAGAACCTAAAGTCACCTTAGTTAAAAATGTATTCATGTATTATGGTATAAGTCCCGCATATCGTGCATTTTAGAATATTGAATCTAAAAAAAAAAGAATATCAAATCTCTTGTGACTCAACGGAAAGATATGTGCCCTAATGAAACCAACACCGTCACTAATATTTTATATTTGACTTGTATCCATATTTAAACTTAAGTAACTCCTTACATTCATCTTTCTATAGATATATCCATTGTGAAAATAACATTTGCATCAATAACAGCCACAATTGCACGAATTTCAGTTGTTAATATTAATGGTAATGTCTCATCTTTCCGTTTTTACCATAATATCAATATCTATATAGGGTTCAAATTAGACAACACACTTCGTGCCATGGTAAGATTACACCACATGCCACATGTTTGCAATCTTCGCGGTACTTAAGAGAGAGCTAAATCATCGAGAATTGGCCTTTGTTTTTTAAGGGTTCGATGAGTATGCATTTGGTACGTCGGACATGGACAAGAATGTTTGGTCAACACTTGAAGAACATATGATGTTTCAATGTTGTAATATGTCTATGGATTCAAAGAGAGTCGTCCAGTTTACATCCTCGATTTTAGAGCTACTTTTATGAGATTCTTGGCTTGGATGTTAACAATCACTTCAAATATTCACCATGGAAGCTAAACAAATAATCTTGGGCCGTACCTTTTCTATCAAGAAGAGAGGTCATTTATGATGTGGTATCTCATTCTCAAATTGGGAAGCAAGTATCTCTACTTTGTTACAACCATCTACCCTCAAGGTCTTTAATGCCGGCCAATGGGAAGTATGTGCTCCGTCGTAGAGGCACGTCAACTCTGTCAAATGCTCAAGCTGGAGGGAGGTTAACTTTGGGAAATCAAACCCGGGAATTGGTACTCCTTCCTTCTCGAAGAGTTCTGCAATGCCACATTCACGGATCTCCAACTCTTCAAGTTGGGTTAGATCTCTAAATATCAACGCTGGAAACAGAGAGGTGAGGCTCTTACAGTAGGAAACGCTAACAGAAAGTAGATGCTGGAATTTAACTTGACGATGGAGTTCCTTATCCCATACACACTTTAGCTTTGGTAATCCCGATACCGTCGCCTCTTTTAATGGAAGAGCAACAAGTTGTCCATCTAGAGGAATTAGTGTCCCAAGTTCAAAAACAACTTCAAGTGAAACACATGCTTTTGCCTTCAAACTTTCCAAGCTCTTGAGCTGTCCCAGAACGAAAGAAGGAACAACGGTCACAAACTTATTGCATTCATCCACAGAAAGCGATTTTAGCTTGGGGAAAGATTCATCAACAACTTGATTTTCCCATATCATCTGGATGTTATCCAAGCCGTTGATACATAATTTCTCCAAGCTAGGCAAAGCAACCTGTGGGTATTCCCTCACGAAATTGGTGATTCAATTAAATTACGAATTCATGAACTTCCAAGATGTAAATATAGATGTGTCAAAAGATGTAAATTATGGATTCATAGAATTGGTGTTCTATCTTAAGTTGCACAAAAGGAAAAAAAGAATAAAATGAAAAATTAGCAAAACATCTCCATACCGATGTGGATGACTCTAGGACGAGAAGGGAAGGCTATTTGAATTACTCAAGACAAATACAAAAGTAGGAATTCTATTCGATTAGATTTTGTTGACAAGTGGTCAAAATTGTAATCCGGATATGCTCATATAACAATCATATAATTGCATTAGTCTAAGAGAAAGCAATTAAAAAAAAAATTATTTGGGTCAAAAGAACAAATCTTACTTGCATCATTCCACATTTGAAATAACTAAGTATACTTAAATCGATTGAATTTTCCCTTTACAATTCATTGACCTTTTACCGATCTTTGACGAGTCAGATGACTCAATCGAATGGCTGATCCGCAAAATGTATCTTATTTATTTAACAACAATTTCATAAGAATAATCTTGCAGTTCATGTAAAAACTAAAATGAGTGATTTCCTTTTGCATTTGCAATTAAGAGAGAGTAAAGCTTCCTTCGATTGGGAAAAAAAAGTGAGATCTTGTAAGTGCAAATGAAGTCAAGTGCGCGTCTTGTAAGCGCAAATGAAGTAAATTAATAGAGAGTAAAGCCTCCTTCGAACTCTTGAACCTTACCGCTCGCTTTCCTCTCAATTATTTTCGCAATTGCTTTCAATGCATATGTATTTGTGTAGGTACCATTAGAGATGTTCAACCGTCTTTATGGAAACAATTTCTAGAGAAATTAAAAGTAAGAAATTTGCAACTCATACTTGTTGGAAACTCTCAACACTAATTCTTATATGCTACTCATTCTCTTTTTTAAATTATTTTAATCGAAGTACACTTTGTAAGCAATTTAGTTAGTTTTTATTTTGGCTATGCTTTGTCTCGGGTATATTTGATCACCTACCTCTTGACTGAAGAGTGCAGAGGAGCGTGATTTGACGCGGTCCTGACTTTGAGTTTCTCGTGAACCTGTCATTGATTTTCCATTGGACGAAAAGAATGTCATCATTTGTATTGGAAAGATGAATATATCTACAAGAACATTTGCAATGATGAAAGAATAAATCAATCTTACACTTACTGTTAGAGAAACACATTAAACTTCCCAAATTACTCAAGGATAAATCGATTAACATAGGGAATGCTAGAGTTTCTGATATTTCCACTCTGAATCCTTCTTCCTCCGTAATGATCGCCTCCATCTTCTTGCAATTCCTTACACTTAGCTTTCTCGGTTGTGTGAGAGATTTAACCATGGATGGGGAAAACATAAACTCGGGATTGCCCAAGTCACCGACTTTTAATGTCTCCAAACTTGGAAAGGCAACCTGTGGAATTCGTTCATGAAATTGGTGATTTAGTTAAATCTCGAATTCATGAACTTCCAAGATGTAAATATAGATGAGTACCAAGGGATGAGGAGAATTATTGAGTTGCACAAAAAGAAATGAAAAAAAATGAACAAACGGACTAAGAAAATCACCATACTAATGTGGTTTCAAGTTCCAGTCTTTCCTTTGGTAAAGAACTTGCAATGCAGAGCTTAATTCGATTAGTGAGCCAGTTGTATTCCATCCGTAGAATCAAGGAAGGAAACCCAACGAAATATGCAATGCTTGGCCAATGTGTGTAATGAGAAGTACTAGTTAGTAGTTCCATTATCATTGAAACCAAGCTCTCCCCGTGGAAGCTCAAAGCGTGGAAAGAAGATTAGTAGTACTCAGGCATATAAGTGTGTAGGGCCCACACGAGGAAACAATCATATTGCAGGAGCCTTGGGCCCCATCAATTTAAACGGGATATCAAATGCCAAAAGTCCATACAAGTACATCTATCCATAATACTCGCGTGATAAACAAAAGCTAATTTACAATACAAAATGCAATTATATGAACCCAAAAGATAACTAATAAACTTGACCATCAATTTTCCAGTGACAACGAAAACTAGTCACCCATAAAGCGAAAGGAAAATAAAGCTTTCAAGGTAAATTACTTCCTCTAAGGTAAGCTCATATAACCCATCTTAATTAATCTTCCTCGTTGTCGTAATTTCTTTAAGGATGAGTCTACATACACAGCCTACACGTACGAGACCATAAGATTTTAGGTGAAAAGACCCAATTGTCCCTGCTCTACAATGGAAAGCTTTATTTTCTGTTTTTCCAAAGGTTCATTGCTAAAACTCTAGAAAATCCTTCACCCATCCATCACTCCCATCCATACAACAAGTTTTTGACTTTTTTTTTTTTTGTGTTTCGTTCATTGGACTATTGTCATCCCCAACAAGCATGTGGGACCCACGACTAAAATTTCCACGGCTCTTTGCTGACGGGGAACGGGCTCAGATTCCTTCTGCTGGTGCACCTAGGGCCAAGGGAGAGCAAAGCTTCCTTCGACCAAGAAATCAAAGGTAATAAATTCCAACTCGTATACTCTGAATACTTATGCTTGTGGGCTACTGATTTTCTCGTGAGATATTTAAATCATAGTAAAGATTATAAGTAAATTTAATTAGTTTTAATTTTGGCTATACTTTAACTTCTGGTTAATCCGAACTCTTGAACCTTACTGCTCTCTTTTCTCTCAATTGTTTTTTCAATTGCTTTCGGTGTGTTTGTGTGTGTGTGTATATATATATATGGGTAGGTACCATTTCTAGAGAAATTAAAAGTAAGAAATTTGCAACTCATACTCGTTGGAAATTCTCAACACTTAATTCTTTTTTCAATTATTTTAATCAAAGTACATGCTACTCATTCTCTTATCAATACTTTGTAAGCAATTTAGTTAGTTTTTATTTTGGTTATGCTTTGTCTCAAGTATAATTGATCACCTACCTCTTGACTCAAGAGTGCAGAGCAGCGTGATTTGACGCGGTCTGGACTTTGAGTTTCTCGTGAACCTGTCATTGATTTTCCATTGGACGAAAAGAATGTCATCATTTTTATTGCAAAGATGAATATATCTACAAGAAGATCTACAATGATAAAAGAATAAATCAATCTTACACTTCATGTTAGAGAAACACGTTAAACTTCCCAAATATGCTAAGGATAAATCGATTAACATTGGGAATGACAAAGTTTCTGATATTTCCACTCCCAATCCTTCTTCCTCCATAATGATTGCCTCCATCTTCTTGCAAAAGCTTACCCTTAGTTTTCTCGGTTGTGCGAGAGATTTAACCATGGATGGGGAAAACATAAACCCGACGTTGTCCAAGTCACCGACTTCTAATGTCTCCAAACTTGGAAAGGCAACTGCAGAAATTCGTTCATGAAATTGATGGTTTAGTTAAATCTCAAATTCATGAACTTCCAAGATGTAAATATAGATGAGTACCAAGGAGTGAGGGGAATTATTGAGTTGCACAAAAAAAAAAAAAAAAGAACAAAATAAATTAAAAAACGTACTAAGAAAATCACCATACTAAAATGAGTGATTTCCTTTTGCTGGTGCAATTAAAAGAGAGTAAAGCTTCCTTCGATAAACAAAAAAAGTGAGATCTCATTAGTGCAAATGAAGTCAAGGGCGCATCTTGTAAGTGCAAATGAAGTAAATTAAGAAAAAGAAAAGCTTCCTTCAAGCTCTTGAACCTTATTGCTCGCTTTCCTCTCGATTGTTTTCTCAATTGCTTTCAATGCATATATCTTTGTGCAAGTACCAGTAGAAATGTTCAACCGTCTTTATGGAAACAATTTCTAGAGAAATTAAAAGTAGGAAATTTGAAACTCGTACTTGTTGGAAACTCTCCACACTTATTCTTATATGCTACTCATTCTCTTTTAAATTATTTTAATCAAAGTACCACCTCAAAAGGGTAATCATCAATTAACGTTCAAATCATTGAATTGACGTGGTAAAAGAAAAATGCAGCCGAGGATAGCCTGAGGAAAAATATTAGCAATTAGAAAGAAAATGAGTGATTTTATCTACTACCGAATGCCTAAAAGTGATGCTAAGAGAAAGCAATTGGAAAAGGGATTGATAGGGTCGAACATACAAATCTTATTTGCATCATTCCACACTCTAAAAGAAATAAATATGCCTAATTCCCTTTAAATTTTCTTTAAGAGTAAGGATAAATCTGCAACTTGCGTGTCTGAGACCAAAACATTTAGGGTTAAGAAAAAACCAATTGTCCCTGTTTAAAATGGAAAGCTTTATTTTATTTTATTTTTATTTTTATTTTTATTTTTGTGTAAAGCGTAACTAGCCTTTTCCAAAGGTTCATTGCTATAACTCCAGAAAATCTTTCATCCGCAAAGTTTGCTCGCAATCTAAACAAGAAGCTTTAATCTCCTTGGGCCTTCACCCATCGCTCCCATCCATACGATAAGTTTTAAGGGTGAATCTAAATTCGCAGCCTACATGTCTGATACCATAACATTTTTAGGTGAAAAGACCCAATTGTCCCTGCTCTACAATGGAAAGCTTTATTTTCTGTTTTTCCAAAGGATCATTGCTATAACTCTAGAAAAATGAATGATTACGCCGCAAAGAGGACAAGTCAAGTACTCAGGCACACTAGCATGTGGGACCCACGACTAAAATTTCCACGGCTCTGTCCTGACGGGGAGTGGGCTCAGATTCGTTCTTCTGCTGGTGCACCTAGGGCCAGGGGAGAGTAAAGCTTTCCTTCGACCAGGAAATTAACGGTAAGAAATTGCAACCCGTACATGTCCGCAGCAACTCTGAATACTTATGCTTGGGTGCTACTGATTTTCTTGTGAGATATTTCAACCAAAGTAAAGATTGTAAGTAAATTTAGTTAGTTTTAATTTTGGCTATGCTTTAGCTTCTAGTTAATCACGTACCTCTCGGTTGAAAAGCACACTAGAGCGTGATTGGACGCGGTCCAGACTCCGACCTCCTTGTAAACCCGTCATCGATTTTTCATTGGATGAAAAGAATTGTTAAAATTTGTATTCCGGAGATGAATCCATCTACGCGAAGATCTTTGATGAGGAAAACAAAAGATAAATCTTACATTTTTTGAGAGAGAAGCATGTTAGACTTTCCAACTGATGTAAGCCTAAATCGGCCAACATTGTGAATGATAGAGTTTCTGATATTTCCACTCCCAATCCTTCTTCCTCCGTAATGACTGCCTCCATCTTCTTGCAATCGCTTACCGTTAGATTTCTCAGTTTTGCAAGGGATTTAACCATGGATGGGGAAAACAAAAACCCGGGATTGCCCAAGCCACTAACTTCTAATGTCTCCAAACTTGGAAAGGCAACCTCACGAATTCATTCGTGACATTGGTGATTTAGTTAAATCTCAAATTCATGAACTTTCAAGATGTAAATATAGATGAGTACCAAGGGTGAGGGGAATTATTGAATTGCACAAAAAAAAAAAAAAAAGAATAAAATAAATTAAAAAACGTACTAAGAAAATCACCATACTACTGCTGTTTCCAGTTTCCAGTGTGTAATAACTATGAGAAGGACTAGTTCCATTATCATTGAAAGCAAGCTCTCTTTTCATGGAAGCTCAAAGCATGAAAAGAAGATATAGTACTCAGGCATAATAGCATGTGGGGCCCACAATTTATATTTCCACGACTCTTTACGGACGAGGAAACGATCATGTTGCGGGAGTATTGGGCCCCACCAATTTAAACAGGATATCAAATGCCAAAAGTCCGTACAAATATATCTCTATCCATGTTGTACGCATGCAAATTATCTTTGAAGGCGAGCCACAACTGGAAAGGAGAACAGTCGTGGTCAGACACACTACCTTGTGGGGCCCTCAACTTACATTGCAGGAGTCTTGGGCCCCACCATCAATTTTTGCTAGACAAAATGGCCGCGTGCTTTCCTTAACTACGTAATTGTTTGTCCTTAATTTACTAACTTCTCTTTAATGTTAATAAATCACTATCAATAACCAATTTAACATGATATCATTTGTGTTTGTAATGGTGCTAAAAGTACGTCCAACTACATCTATGAGTACATTCGATATGAGTGGAGGAAGACCAGAGCTGATACCAAGAAGCGAGTGAAAGGCCGCTTTGTGAAGGCTAGTGAGGAAGCTCCTAATGGTTGAACTTACACATGAAAGGGCTGGTGCTTTTCCACTTATCAAAATATATGTAATCCTACTTTAATTAACACTACATAGTTCGAGTGGTATTTTTTTTTTATCACTTGACACGAGATGAATTTTTGATCGAGCAATTTCCGCCTACCTAACAGAGTTCGCTTTTTTTGGCTTCCGTATATTGTCAAGGTATCGCTGTATTTGTGCGATCTCAAAACTCTTGAATGCATAGATCCATTCTGATGTATAGTGTACCTATGGCGTGCACTACCCGACAAGTAGGTTGGTCATTGCAAATAATTGCGATGCGTATTTAATCAGATATTTAACCAAAGTAAAGATTGTATGTAAATTTTGTTAGTTCTAAGTTTGGCTATGTTTTAGCTTCGGTATATTTAATTGATGTAACGATGATCACGTACCTCTCGATTGAAGAGGACACTGGAGCATAATTGGACACGGTCCCGACTCCGACCTTCTTGTGAACCTATCATTGATTTTCCATTGGATGAAAAGAATTGTCAACATTTGTATTCCGGAGACGAATCCATCTACGCGATGATCTTCGATGATGAAAACAAAAAATAAATCTTACATTTTTTGCGAGAGAAGCACGTCAGACTTTTCAGGCATTCCAAGCGTAAATCAATTAACATCGGGAATGCCAAAATTTCTGATATTTCCACTCCCAATCCTTCTTCCCCCATAATAATCGCCTCCATCTTCTCGCAATGGCTAACCCTTAGCTCTCTCGGTTGTGCAAGAGATTTAACCATGGAACGGGAAAACATAAACCCGAGATTGCCCAAGCAATTGATTTCTAATGTCTTCAAACTTGGAAAGGCAACCTGCAAAATTTGTTCGTGCAATTAGTGATTTAGTTGAATCTCGGATTCACGTATTGCCAAGATGTAAATATATATAAGTGCCAAGGGCGAGGGGAGTTATTAAGTTGTAAATAAAAGGAGAAAAAAATCTTTGTATCAATACTGTTTCTAATTTCCCAGAGCATATATGTCTGTGCAGGTACCATTAGAGATGCTCAACCGTCTTTATGGAAACAATTTCTAGAGAAATTAAAAGTAAGAAATTTGAAACTCATACTTGTTGGAAACTCTCAACACTTATTCTTATATGCTACTCACTCTTTTAAATTATTTTAATCAAAGTACCACCTCAAAAGGGTAATCATTAATTAACGTTCAAACTTAGAAGTCACTAAATTGACGTGGTAAAAGAAAAATGCAGCCGAGGATAGCCTGAGGAAGAATATTAGCAATTAGAAAGAAAATGTTTGATTTTATCTACTACCGAATGCCTAAAAGTCAGGCTAAGAGAAAGCAATTGGAAAAGGGATTGATAGGGTCAAACATACAAATCTTATTTGCATCATTCCACACTCTGAAAGAACTAAATATGTCTAATTACCTTTAAATTTTCTTTAAGAGTAAGTATAAATCTGCAGCTTGCGTGTCTGAGACCAAGACATTTAGGGTTACAAAAAAACCAATTGTCCCTGTTCACAATGGAAAGCTTTATTTTATTTTTATTTTTATTTTTATGTAAAGCGTAACTAGCCTTTTCCAAAGGTTTATTGCTATAACTCCAGAAAATCTTTCATCTGCAAAGTTTGCTCGCAATCTAAACAGGAAGCTTTACTCTCCTTGGGCCCTCACCCATCGCTCTCATCCATACGATAAGTTTTAAGGGTGAGTCTAAATTCGCAGCCTACATGTCTGATACCGTAACATTTTTAGGTGAAAAGACCCAATTGTCCCTGCTCTACAATGGAAAGCTTTATTTTCTGTTTTTCCAAAGGATCATTGCTATAACTCTAGAAAAATGAATGATTACGCCGCAAAGAGGACAAGTCGAGTACTCAGGCACACTAGCATGTGGGACCCACGACTAAAATTTCCACGGCTCTGTCTTGACGGGGAGTGGGCTCAAATTCGTTCTGCTGGTGCACCTAGGGCCAGGGGAAAGTAAAGCTTTCCTTCGACCAGGAAATTAACGGTAAGAAATTGCAACCCGTACATGTCCGCGGCAACTCTGAATACTTATGCTTGTGTGCTACTGATTTTCTTATGAGATATTTCAACCAAAGTAAAGATTGTAAGTAAATTTAGTTAGTTTTAATTTTGGCTATGCTTTAGCTTCTAGTTAATCACGTACCTCTCGGTTGAAAAGCACATTGGAGCATGATTGGACATGGTCCAAACTCCGACCTTCTTGTAAACCTGTCATCGATTTTTCATTGGATGAAAAGAATTGTTAAAATTTGTATTCCGGAGATGAATCCATCTACGCGAAGATCTTTGATGAGGAAAACAAAAGATAAATCTTACATTTTTCGTGAGAGAAGCATGTTAGACTTTCCAACTGATGTAAGCCTAAATCGGCCAACATTGTGAATGATAGAGTTTCTGATATTTCCATTCCCAATCCTTCTTCCTCCGTAATGACTGCCTCCATCTTCTTGCAATCGCTTACCGTTAGATTTCTCAGTTTTGCAAGGGATTTAACCATGGATGGGGAAAACAAAAACCCGAGATTGCCCAAGCCACTAACTTCTAATGTCTCCAAACTTGGAAAGGCAACCTGCGGAATTCATTCGTGACATTGGTGATTTAGTTAAATCTCAAATTCATGAACTTCCAAGATGTAAATATAGATGAGTACCAAGGGTGAGGGGAATTATTGAGTTGCACAAAAAGAAAAAAATAGAATAAAATGAACAAACGGACTAAGAAAATCAGCATCACCATACTAATGTCGTTTCTAGTTTCTAGTCTTTCCTTAGGTAAAGAAGTTGCAATGCAGAGCTTAATTTGACTAGTGAGCCAGTTGCATTCCATCCGTAGAATAAAGGAAGGAAACCCAACGAATATACAATGCTTGGCCAATGTGTCTAATGAGAAGTACTATTAGTAGTTCCATCATAAGCAAGCTCTCTTCTTGGAAACTCAAAGCATGAAAAGAAGATTTAAGTGGTACTCACACATAACAGCATGTGGGGCCCACAATTTATATTTCCACCGACTCTTTACCGAGGAGGAAACTATCATGTTGCAAGAGCATTGGGCCCCACCAATTTAAAAAGATATCAAATGCAAAAGTCCGTACAAATATATCTCTATCCATGCTGTACCTGTTTATGAACATGCACGAAATTATGTGCTCTTACAATTTTGAGGCCTATGCAATGACTAAGTGCTTATTTAACAACGATACACAAAAAAATAAGCATCAATTAGGTTAGCATATTATGCATTTTGGGTATAATAACAAAGTTTCATACTTAAATTCAACGGAATACATTTCGAAATATTAAAAAATAACTTTACTTATGCAATTACTTTAATGCCAAAAAATCCCCATCAATTTTGCTTCGTGAAACACTATTAACATCTATATGCTTGCAAAATGTAAATTTAAAATATCTCGCAACCTATCACAAACTAAATTTACATGGATTTCATTCAATTAGTTGGATTTCTACTCAAATAGGAGAAACGGAAGATTTTGCTTTATCTAATTAGATGGAAGGCGTGAATGGACAGGGCGATTAGAAAGAAAATGAACTGAAAATAACAAATTGAATAAGCATCATAATATGCGTTACATACATCTAATTAGCAAAGGGAGGAAAAATTAATTAATAATTAATACTCTTTTAATAGAAAGTTACCTGCTGTCCATTGAAAAATGCAATTTGAGTGCCTACTTGGTCGTCCGATGTACTACTCGAGGGAGACGACCCGGCGGTGATAAAATTCTTGACATTTGGCAAGTCATGCAATTCCAATACACGCAACTTAGGCAACTCAAATTTGCCACGATCATCATCAGCCTCTACAATCCCCCGCATTAACTCACAACGGACGACTTGGAGCTCTTCTAGCTGTGGAAGTTCTCTCATCACTGAACGAGGAAATAGAACTTCCATCTTGTTGCAATCTTCAACTCGTACTACTTTTAATGTGCCGAAGGACTTGGAGTACGAGGCATGGCTGCAGCATATCTTCTCCAAATTGATGAGATTCCCGAGAAGCAATGACTCCAACGTCTTAAAAGCTGTATGGGATGGCGATTGGAGGATGTAATGGACGGAGGGACTGTTCTTGACCCATAGATACTTTAATTCTGGAAAACCTACTTGGGATAACGCGCAAATACTTCGGTCATTTCCGTACATTCCTTCTAATAGCAGACTGTCAGCTTTGCCCAAGATACTTTGTATGTATCCTTTCTGAAGAACATCGCTTGTTGGACCAAATTTGAGCTCCAACATGCTTGATCCTTTGTAACTTGACCTGAAACGCCTCCCGTCACCTATTTTAATTTTGTACTTGGTCAATTTCTTAACTTTTAGTTCCCCTAGCAGCACACTCGGATTGGGAATGGACACATGGAGAGTGTGGAGATTCTTCATGTCATTCAACTCACTTAGACTCGCATTAGTTGGTGGAGTTTGCCCCACGGCATTCCATTGGTCAAAGCTATTCTCCATGTACAACTCCTCCAATTTGATCAAGCTTCCAAGCACACCCGGTTCAATTACCTCGAGTTGTGAACAATCGCTCAGGTCTAACAACCTGAGCTCTACCAGTTGCCCAATTTCTTTCGGCAATTGTTGAATATTGGAGTTTTGAAGGCTGAGAATTTGGAGGCCTTTTAGCTCGCCAAGAATTGCCACATTATCTATCGAACAATCGTCAAGACAGAGAGCATGTAACTTCTCCGGGAATTGAAACGGCGAAGGCGGACGATTGAGACGTATCCCAGTGAGATTTAAGACCTCGAGTTTTCTCATAAAGTTGAAATATGAATCTGGGATTTCAAGAGATCTATAGTTTGCGAACAGCAAAAAGATGCGCAATTCCGGACAAACTAATTCTTCGGGAAGCTTTTTCATGTCAACATAGGGAAAGCATATCGCCCTGCAACTTTGGAGCTTGTCCTGGGACAACTTCGCAACAGACTCGTCTTTCAGCACAAGAAGAGGGCTGTCTTTTGAAATGATCGAAGCAACAAACTCACGGACCAAGTCAAGTATCTTGAAACCATCACCTTCTTCACTGGGTAACAACAGAGAGGAGTCCTGAAGAGTTTCGATCAGTGACTTCAACATTTTTCTAGCATCTTCCAGGCTACTTACTTTTCCAAATAACCCCAAACCAAAGCCGTACCTCACCAGATTTTCAAGAGAGGGATTAGAGACACCATAAACAGCAATGAGTTGTAACAATGACTTCGCCCCCTCTGATTTTATACGATCATAACTTAATCGGAGAGTCATGTTTATCTTCTCACCGGTATCTTCGCTCCAGATTTGCGTCAAAGCACGCTTACATGCAGAGTAAGTAGTGTCTATAAAAAGCTTTGATATTGCAACAATTAGGAAAGGCAAGCCTGCACAGAAGCCGAGTGCTTCCTTCACCAAGGGTTCCAACTCAACTTTAACTTTGCCTCCCACCATCTTCTCAAACAATCTTTCTGCCTCTACGTTTTCCAGCTCACCAAGGAGGAAGGCGCTGTCACAGCGCATTTCCCTTAGCAAAACACGTTGCTCTCTCGCCGTCAACAACAACTTGCACCCTCTAGCTTTGTTGTCAGGTCCGCAAGGAATGCCGACTGATTTCAGGTCGAGCTGTTCCCAGAGGTTGTCCAGTATTATGAGCACCTTCTTTTTCTCCCTCTCCTCCTTTTCCAACCTCTCGCGCAGAAGGTTCGCTCGCACGCTGACATTGTCTCGCTTCTCTAAGTCAGTAAGGCCCAACCAGTGCGCAATCTCTCCTTGAATCCTCTTGATGTCTGGATTTTCCGACACGTCGGCCTTGGCGACCCAATCGAACGATTTTTTTTCCCTTATTCTCTTCTCCGCATTCTCCAAAAGGGTGGACTTGCCGACCCCGGCCATCCCATAAATCCCAACCACACTCTTGGTGGTATGGGCAAGAGCATCCATGACTTCCTGCATCATCATAGCTCTGGATTCGAAGACGCCATCCTCCATAGGCTTAATCGACGTCGAGGCAGAAAAAACAGAGGTCGTCGCGGTGGGCCACTGGAGTCTCCCCGGAGCAGGACCGGTTTGGGAGATGTCGCTCAATTCCTTGAATTCACCGCCTTCTCTAGCGAGTTGCTGAACGACCTTGATCTTGGCCTCGGCCTTCGTGCTGAACTGATAGCGACATTTGGGGTCGGGAAGTCTCCCGTAGCAGCAACTCTTGGTCGCCCCATCGAAGGCGTCCAACAGGCCTTGCGCGTCCCTGGAGTTCCTCTTGGCATCATCCTCCCACCTCGTGAAGCCAGGGTACAAGGCCCGACAATTGTTTCTAGCCCTTTCGGCAAGACGGCCGACCCTCTCCACCTGTTCATCGAGCTTCCCGACCTCCTGCCGAAGATTGTCCGCCTCGCTCTTGGAGGACATGACGTATCCTAATCCACGCTTGATGGGATCAAACCCCATCTTCAAGACATCCCATACAATACCAATGGCACCACCGATCGGCATTTTTCTTTGATTTTTTTGTCCGATAAGCAAAGAGCGCGAAAACAGAGAGAGTGATGAAAAGGAGCGGCAGATACTGAAGAAGAAAAAGAAGAACCAGCCGTGGAGGAAGAAGAATGGTTCTGCGGAGGAGAAGAGCGAAACAGAGCAAAAGCGACGGGAGAAGGCCAAGAGATTTGAGTGCAGATGAGGATGAAGGAAGATGAGCAAGAACGAAAAAGAGAACTGAGCGAAACAGACTAAGAAGAGCTAAACAGAAGGCCAAGGGATTTCAGTTAAAAAGAAAAAAAGAGGATGAAGGAAAGGGAGCAGGAACGAAACAGAGATTTGAGTGCAAATGAGGAGAAGAGCGAAACAGAGCAAGAACGATGGGAGACGAACAAGGCCAGGAGATTTCAGTTCAAATGAGGATGAAGAAAAGGGAGCAAGAACGAAACAGCGAATTGAGTGCAAATGAGGAGAAGAGTGAAACAGAGCGAGAAGAGATTTCAGTTCAAATGAGGATGAAGGAAAGGGAGCAAGAACGAAACAGCGAATTGAGTGCAAATGAAGAGAAGAGTGAAACAGAGCGAGAAGGATGGGAGACGAAGGAGGCCGAGAGATTTTGAGCGCAGATGAGGACGAAGGAAGGGGACAAAGACAAATCTATTTAAGCGAAAAAAGAAAGGCCTCTAATCTAACCTTAGTTAAGGTCTCAATTAAACATCAGTTAATTACTTAGGTTGCTGCTTGCTAGAAGACCGCTCAAAAAAAAAATAAGAAAAGATGTTATTTTCAATAATGTGTACTTTTTTTTTCCACAAAAAAAAATGATGTGTGCTTTTTTCGTCATTGTCGTAGCAACAAAAGTCAATCAACTGAATAGAATAATGATTAATCAAAATAAAAGCCAAAAAATCGGATGTTTAAGACATTGATTTAGAATAGAAGCACACTTGGGGTGGTCATAATAGTCAAATCAATGAAGGTAGGTGTGGTTAAACTCGAATTTTCGGCGATTGAAGTTCAATAGAAGATCGTGTTAAAGAAAGTCGAATAGCTTAAACAGTAACATCAATAGACAATTTCGTATTTTTCCTCTTAGAAAGAAAGAGCAAGTTTGGTGCCAATAATGCATATAGTTGACTCAATGATCCAAACTCAGATGGGTGTCGAACGAACTCATCTTCTTTGGCGGAGACAGATAGGAACGTTATAGTACATGAAACGGAGACTATGTCGGTATTGACCCACAAAGTTGAAGTAGTTTGCAAACCATGCACATCATGCACGAATCTTTAGGGCAACATGTTTAGCACGATTCAACAAAACAAAAATTATAACACGATATACTTAAGTGATCGTTTAATTGCCATAACTTTTTAAAAGTGCTTTATCTAAAATGTCATACCAAGTTTAAATTTTCAACATTTGGAGTGAACGTTTAAAAAAAATTATTATACTTAGGTCACGAGCATTTTCGTCCAAAACCCTTTTTGTGTCGTGGTCTCTCATTCCTATTGAAGTTTCCCCCTTTTCTTTCAAATGCTTGGGTCTATTTTTTTTTTTTTTTTGGTCGAAAAATGCTTGGGCCTATTTGGAGTCTTCTACTTTTAATATTTACTTTTCAAAATTTGCAGTCATCCCAAACTGGTTTTAAAATTTTCCAAAAACATGCAATTATTGACAAGAAATGATATTCGCGTTTTCATCATTTACGAACCCAATTTTATTTTCAGTTTTAATTTTTTTCGAAGGACAGGGAGCATGGAAAAATCAGCAACCTTTTCCTGGAAAGCTTTGGTTTATAATAAACGGCTGAGAAGATGGGAATGGATGGAGCTACAGTTGGGAAGTTGAATGGTCAGCAGACAGCCCCAACGTAGACACTGGGGAACACAAGAAGTCCCCCTTCTAGAAATGCGTGGCTATGCGTGGCTTTTCTGCATTTTACTGTTGCTTGACTTGACCAGACAACATCACTAGTGTCCATGTCCACGTCTTATCGTCCCCCGCTACTGGACAAGCATGAGCATTCGTAAGGTTGCTGCAATTAGGGTAATTGTGACTGAGAGATTAAATGAGAATAGTTGCAGCACTCGATGCGACAAGTGGACAACTTCATTAAAGAGCCGGGAAATCTCGGTGATTTGCCAATGTAAAGGTTATATAATGAACATCAATTTTTGAGAATTTTCTCCTTATTCGCACATTAGATTTGGGCTAACTTAGACCCTTGCGTCTCACTAAAATTAACCATTAATTGAAAATAAATATTGATTTTTCAAGTATTATCTTTTCTAGATTTATTGATAGAAAGCCCCTCAAGTTGAAGAATCCCTTTAAGTGAAAAAAAAAAAACTCAGTTCACAAATAAACTTGTAGTTGTGTAATCTTTACACCAACCATAATTATTAGATTAGAATGTGAAATAACCATCATAAAACTGTCATATGATGGCGTGGTTTGAATTTGGTTATTGTCTCTTGTTCTTGCTCTTTTGAAAATTACCTATTGATATGAGTTTAATGTAAATTTTCCATGTTGTTCTCAAACGTCAGCAATTTTCTTTGATTTTTCTTCGGGACAAAGAAAAAGTTAAGTCTCACACTAATAATGCAAATTGGCCTCACTAATTCAGACTCAGATAGGCACACCTTTTGAGGATTGACGGGAACTTGACGGTACATCAAGATCAACGGTGCTCACAGCAACATGTGCTTGCTAACTGTGCACATCATGCACAAACCAACAGGCAACAAAAAAAATTTGAGAGACAGAGGGAGAACAAAGAAAGAGAAGGAAATAGAGGAGAAGAAAGAGTGAAACAAAGCAAGAACGAAGAGGGACGAAGAAGGCAAAGAGATTTGAATGCAAAAAAAAAAAAAAGGAATTGAAGGATTGCTTGCTGCATGAGACGGGCTTGGACCTAGCACCCGAAACTTTGATGATTCCTCTGCATATTTTACTGCCAAAGATCTCGTGATAGCCATCTTGGCTTATCATTAATCTATTGATTCATTTCAATATTGTAGCCAAAATCTCTTGCGTTTTGTGCTTCACTTTCTTCTATTTAACTTTTCTTTTTAAAAAGCATCTTTATTAAATATGGACTAGTGAGAGAGATCGGATATCCCACTTTTTAATGTCTAGTTTAATTGTTGCATCTTTTGAGCCTAAGCAACGTGCAAAGCTATTTTCCAACGACAGAGCTCTATCAGACAAAAGGGTACATATGGACCCCCACCTATTGCATGCATGGTTCAGTCATGGAATAATAACTTTAGTAATGATTTCGTGGAAAATGAAAGCATAGACTAAGAGACTTAGTGCTATCGTCAAATCATTCACCGTGTAATGCTCGTTAATAGGAACTCATATTTTCAAGTACCTGCCATTTGTAAAAGATGCGCTTTAATTCTGCACCAGTTAAAAGATAGCGATACAAGAAAAAATATGGCTTATAAAACAACAACCGACACAACCAAACTCTTTAATTGTAGTTCGGACTTGGCATAGAATAAGATAAATGTAATTTAGTCATCCGCTTTTTGACAAGATGTGATGGATCTTCGGCTTCACCGTACACGATTTGTCTTAATGCCCAAGAGTTGTAATTTGATTATTTCCATCGATATATATCTTGAAGACTGCAAAGAGAATTGTCTGCCTGCATGCATGTTTGAACAAGCAATGTATGAATGCCAAAGACCATAATATAAGCACACATAATGAGAAAAATAAGAAAGGATAGAAAAGATGAGATATTTCGACTTAAACAATTGTAAAAATAAGAAAAATAGAAAATATCAGCTTGACCTTGACTATAACCATAGCTTAGGAAAATCCATCACGCATGAGTAAAGGATGTTCCTTGTTGCAATCGAAGCCAAAATTTGAAGAAACAAATTTGTTTCTTTAAATGCATGAACCCAACCCTTATGAGCCAAATTGATCTCACTCTTTTTATTACGTGATATTCACCGAAGACTCAAATGATAAAAATTGAAATCCAAATATCTAGGATTAAGACTTTTACTTCATTAATATTTTATATTCTTCGTGTGTCGAAATATTAGTTACGATCGATGGATTGTAATAACAAATAGTGATCATTAGAGGTGATGTATTGCAATCGTTCAATTAAGAGTACATGTGAAACCTTGGTAGACCTTAAAACCTATGAGATAGCAGATTTCAGATTCCATAGCATGCAAGATAGGTTTCAGTTTCCAAAAATTAGAGAACCGATTTTGACAAGTAGGTTCCAGATTATAGGTGGAACTTAGATCGACCCAGAAACCGCTCACCCCTAGCCACACCCACCCATGCACGTGATAAGTAGCATATTTAAGTCTTTTACATAATATTAGACAAAAGAATACTTAGAGTGCCAATATTTGTGTATTGCACTCGCTTTAGTGCCAATATTTTTTTTAGATCACTTAAATACCAAATAGAAGAAAAACGATCATCTAAATGCTAATTTCGGCCAAGAATGATTATTAAGTGCCAATTCTAGCAAAAAAGATCTCTTAAGTGCCAATTCCAACTAAATAATACATGTTGTATTTTTTTTTTATCATTTTTTAAGATTACGTGGTAATTTTAAAAAAAAAATCTACTCACGTGGCGTCCACTTGAGTCCATGTGGACTGTTCAACTTAAAAATGGTTAATTTTTTTAAAAAATAAAATTACATAGAAAAATAATTTAAAAAAAAAAAAGGAAGCAGAAGTTGCTGCGGTGAGGGGGAGCCCAAGTCGCCGTCGTCCCATACCCTCACCGGCCATTGCCGCCAAGGGTCCGGAACAACGGCCGAGGGGGCGACCCCCGCCGAGTGCTTGCAAACCCACGGCAAGGTCGACCTTGCCCAAGAACGGCTCCCGATGACCCCCCTCAGCCGTTCCCGACCCCTCACTAGCCATTACCGACGATGGTGAGGTGGTGGCAGCGAGGGCTGTGAGCCCTCGCCCTGCAACTGCTCCCTTCTTTTTTAAAAAAATTTTATTTTTAATTTTTTTAATATTACGTGGATTTTTTTATTGATTTTTAATTTATTTTGTTGCTGACTAGGATCTTCCGGCGTGCCTTGCGGATACCACATGTGATTTCCAGCGAAGGTTATCGGAATTGACACTGAAATAACCGTTTTTAAAAAAGATTGGCACTGAAGTGATCAAAAAAATATTGGCACCAATATAAATGCAGTACACAAACATTGGCACTCCAGATGTCCTTTTGCCTATATTTTCGTCCATATTTGTATGTGGGCACTTGTGTGATTCAACACAGAGTGATGATTAGAATCTGAAACGCATATAACACCTGTAGCCAAAGCACAATTATTAAAACGATTCGACTTAAATCATCACTCATCTAATAAGTACTTTATATAGTTTGTCATTCTTTGATATAACAAGTGTATTTAATAAAGAGAACAAAAAGATAAGGACAGATTATACCTGCGTGACTTGTAGTTCTATTCAGAGGTGGCAATATGTTTCAGAAACCCATAACTCAATTTCAGTGTGACGAGGTGTATATAGGACAGTTAAAATTTTTAAACCAATCGAAATGAGATTAAAAAAGAACAGCCAATTGCATGTGGGTCTACGTCGGTTGGCACCAAACTTATTTTCAACCCATAATGAGTCTAGCATAATGAGCAAATAAATTATTGTTGCTATAATGGGGGAGATCTCCTTTTTAGTGTCTCCAAGTACTCTTTCATCAAAAGTTGAACATGGCAATAGTAATGGTTTTCTTGTTTTTTACTTGACAGGTCAATATCACCGATATGTAATCCACGTTCTTACCTCCATCTCTAATGAACAAGCATTGATTAGGTACTAGTCCTAAACTCGCTCCTTGTACTGATCAATGAAGTCATATTGAAAATATAGAAGTAACATCATAATTAAGCTAATTGAAAAGGAAATTTTTTTGAAAAGTTTAATTTTCGAAATGTTATACAAATCGAAACAACTCTGAAGCAAAAAATGGCGGTATTTTTTATATACGTACTGAATATCAATTTTTGATTTCCCTCAATATATCCCTTGAAGAATGCAAAGAGAATTGTTTGCTCGCGTGCATATTTGAACAAGCAATGTATGAATATTAATGATCATAATATAAGCACACAGAATGAGAAAAATAAGAAAGGATAGAAAAAGATGAGCTATTTCGACTCAAACAATTGTAAAAATAAGAAAAATAGAAAATATCAGCTTGACCTTGACTATAACCATAGCTTAGCAAAATCCATCACGCGCATGAGTCAAGGATGTTCCTTGTTGCCATTGGAGCCAAAATTTGAAGAAACCCATTTGTTTCTTTAAATGCATCAACCCAGTCCTCATGAGCCAAATTGATCTCACTCTTTGTATTACGTGATTTTCACTGGAGTCTCAAACGATAAACATTGAAACCTAAATATCCATGATTGGGACTTTTACTTTATTAATATTTCACATTTTTCATGTGTCTAAATACGAGTTGCGATCGGTGAATTGTAGTAGCAAATGGTGATCATTATAAGTGATGAAACATTGTAATAGTTCGATTAAGAATGCATGTGAAACCTTGGTAGATCATGAAACATGTGAAATGGTACAGCCATTAGGTTCCAACCAGTAGGTTCCAAATTCTAGGTGGTGCCTAGATCGATTCTAGGACTGCTCACCCCTAGCCACACCCACCCATGCACGTGATAAGTAGCTTCTTTAAATCTTGTTTATAATATTAGTATTTTCATTTATATTTGTATGGGGGCACTTGTGTGAATCAACATAGAGTGACCATTAGAATCTGAAACGCATATAACACCTTCAATAAAATGCAATTATTAAAATGATTTCACTTAAATCATCACTCACCTAATAAGTAGTTTATGCAGTTTGCGATTCTTTGATATGACAAATGTATTTAATAAAGGGAGCAAGACGACAATGACAGACCATACGCGCGTGACATGTAGTACTATTCGGAGGTGGCAATATGTTTTAGAAACCCATAGCTCAACTTCAGTGTGACGGGGTGTATAGAAGACACTTAAAATTTTTAAACCAGTCGAAATGAAATTAAAAAGAATAGTCAATTCCATGTGAGTCTACGTGGTTTGCACCAGACTCCTTTTCAACCCATCATGAGTCTAGCATAATGAGCAGATGAGTTATTGCTACGATAATGGGGAGATCTCCTTCCTTTTGATGTCTCCAAATACTCTTTCATCAAAAGTTGAATATGGCTATAGAAATTGTTTTCTTGTCTGTTTACTTGACCAGTCAACATCACCGATATGTAAGTTCCCACATCCTTGCCTCCACCTCTAATAAACAAACATTGATTATATACTAGTCCTAAACTCGCTCCTTGTGCGGGTTAATGAAGTAACACGACAATAAGCTAATTGAAGAGGAAAAAAAATTTGAAGTTCATTTTCGAAATGGTATACAAATCAACTCTAAAACAAAAAATGGCCCTATTTCTTATTTACATACTGAATAGCAATTTTTAATAATCCACTTATTGACATAGTAACACTCGTGCTAACTTAGACCCTTATATCTAATTAATGTTAACCATTAGCCAAAATAAGTCTTACCTGTCATGTTTTATCTTTCAAATTCTCACAGGTTTGCTGACAAAAAGCCCCTCAAATTATCCCTTTAAGTGAAAAGAAACTCACAACATGAAAATGTAAAGTTATTCCTAAACTTGCATATTTATTATGAACAATTTATAATACAAAATTTCATGACTTATTAAATATCAGGAAGGGCGTTTTCTTTGTAATTAAGTTGATAAGGATCTTTTGTGGGATAACTATCTAGTTTATGAGGAATAAGTGCATATAATCCTACAAACCAAACAAGTTAAGCATGCATAATTTTTTTATCGCAAAAAATAAGTTAATTTTGCATTACGTATTCTTTCTTAAGAAAATAACAATATCAAAATAAAATTATCATATTATTCATGTTCTATAATTGCAAGATAGAATGTTATGTAAGTATAATTTACATGTATTGGAGAATAAGGGTCATTACAATTTTTTCACATTTTCTAAGAAAAGATAAGAGATTTAAGGAATATTTGACAATTATTTGACAACATTAATGTCGGATAAATTACTTGTGACTTGATCGAACGATTAGGTTGCATTTTCCCTTGGAAATTTAGGACTACATTGATTCAAAAAACTGGTTTAGGACTTCCTAACTAATTTTCAAAGGTTCTGGTGGAACCGAAGGCCAACTATAGGGAATTTTTTTTTTTTTAATAGTTTGGTAAGGTTTACCTATCTTTCCAATGAAGCAATTATGAGCGGGAGATTAGAGATACATATACAATATAGTCATTGATTATGTGTCAGAGGCCAACCTTACTCATTGTTAAATTCCGTAGCAATCCAAGAAAATCCCAGTATGACATCCGCTCAAAAAACAAGTGTGATAATTTTTATACAGCGCTCACTTACGTATCATAACTTTTTTTTCGATTGCTTGAGTATTATAAGATTTTAAAAGCATTCATCTTAAGTGTCATGCCTCATTGGATATTCGTCGTATGGCATGAACGTCTTAAAAATTGTATAATACTTGAATGATCGATTGTTTTGAAAGTTATAACACTATCACCAATCAATAGACATAGAAATGGATGATTTTTTTAGCAAAGACCCAAACTACAAGGAAGAAAGAGCAGATGGGATACGGACTACGGAGCTCGTTAACCTAACCTTACTTAGGCCTTAACTAAACATCAATGAATTCCTTGGGCATAGACATGGATGATTTTCTAACTAGTCGCCATCATCAATGTCCATGTTTATATTATTTCTTACGTTACTAATGGACAGACATTGATGATTTCTCTGTCCTTTCACCATTTGCCTTTCTCTGTCCTTTCACCATTTGCCAACGCAAATGGTCCTTTCATAATTTTTCACCACTAATGTACTAGTCCTAGTCCATCCTTTTCATCCTTTCCTTCATCATTAATGGACAAGCACTAATTAGGTACTAGCTCTAAACCTGCTCTTTGCACGGACCAATGAAATCATATTTAAAATATAGAAGTAACATCATAATTAAATAAATTATTGGATTAGAGTGTCAATTGTACTTGTTACATCTAACGTAACTTCAATCTGAATTGTTATATCAATACTTCTAAGTAAATTAAACTTTTGCCAATCTTTATTAACATTTTTAACTAGTTTTCTTTTTTGAATACCGGTACTCTTCACAGCACAAAATTAATATGGGAAAAGCTTCCGAGTCACCACTAAACATTGTTTTGTGGTCTCTCATTCCGATTGGAGTTTCTCCCTGTTCTTTCAAATGCTTGGGTCCATTTGGAGTCTTTTACTGTTAACATTTACTTTTCAAATATTGCAGTTATCACAAATCTTTTCTTTCAATTTTAATTTTTTCAAAGGATAGAGAGGGTGAAAAACAGCGACATTTTGCTGGAAAGTTAAAAATAAACGGCTAGGAAAAAATAGAAGATGGGTATGGACGGAGCTGGACATGATAGAAATGGATGGCTTTTTTTTTGGGTGCATTTTACCGTTCCTTGATCGGTCCCCATCGCTAATGTTCAAGTCCCCACGTCCTTTCTTCCAGTGCTCAAGGACAACCATGTGAAAAGGGCAGAGTCGTGCGAGACGGAGGGAAAGAGAGAGTAAATGAGAGTAGCTGGGGCAGCTGAGACATGGCCTTTAATGCGACAGCTCCCTCTTTCTGTATTTTACTGTTCCTTTACTTGACCGGTTCCCATCGTCAATGTCTATCTCCACCTCCTTTCGTCCATCGCTACTGGACAAACATCTAATACACGTAAGACTGCCGTACTTGGCGTAGTTGTGAGAAAGAGAGATATTTAAAAGCGCGTTATATTTGATAACCTTTTTAATTTTCTATTTTTCTGTTCTTTTATTTTTTGAAACGAAAAAAAAGAAATGCATTTATGTACGTCGATTGATTTTTTGTTTCCGAAAATAAATCAGTGACCATGAAATAGATTTAAAATAAAAACAATGTCATTTAAAAAAAACAAGTTCAATGTAATTTAATACTTGTCTTTGCAATCACGAATCCACCATCGGTTACCCGCCGCCGCTAATTGTCACCGTCGCCGATCACCGCTTGCCATAAAACCAATGGGGGTCCGTCAGTCGTCGCTCACCGCCGTCTGTCACCCTCGTCGATATAATTATTTTAGGGACGTGCCAAAGGCATTTAATTTTTTTTCTTTTTCAGAAATAAAAATTTTATACAATTACCAAATGTGTTCTTTTGCTTAGAAACTAGTTCATAAAATAAAAACAAAAAAATTATTTCTAAAAATAAATTATTCTAAAAAATAAAATATTGCCATACGCACCACCTAAATGAGATGGCGTTTCATGCCACAACTTCATCTTCCAGCATCCTCATAAATGTATGACAACCGATTGGAAGGAAGCTTACCAAACTTCAATTAAGCCTTAGCCGCGTGAGGGCATGGGGATGTCCCATTGAGAGAAGTAGATGGGGATCTCGATGATTTGCCAATGTAAAGATTACACATTGAATAGCAATTTTTGATAAAGTTCTCCTTATTGGCACATTAGACATGGGCTAACTTAGACCCTCATATCTCACTAATATTAACCATTAATTGGAAATAAATCTCGACTTTTCACGTAGCATCTTTCCTAGATTTGTTGAAGAAAGCCCCTCAAGGAGTCCCTTTAAGTGGAAAAAAAAATCAGTTCACAGAATAAAATTGAAGTTGTGTAATCTTTATACCAACTATTATTACTAGATTAGACTGTGAAATAACAACCATAAAATTGCCGTTTGATGATATGGTTTAAATTTTGTTATTGTCTATCTGTTCTTGCTCTTTTAAAAATTACATATTGATATGAGTTTAATGAAAAATTTTCCTGTTCTTGTCAAAGGACAACATTTATTCACAGTTTTATTTGCTTTTTCTTCTGAGAAAGAAAGGGCTAAGTCTCACTCCAATAATGCATAGTGAAGTCTATAATTCTGACTCGGATGGGCGTACCTTTTCAGGACATCTGCTTCGGCAGAGACTGATGGGAACTTGATGATACATCAACGGGGCTCGCAGGGACATGTGCGGCATTGGCCCACGAGTGGCTGTAGTTTACAAGACATGTGAGTGTAACTCTTGGGCCATCCAAGCTCTTCGAGATGCGCTGCTAATGTCCTTGAACAGATGACATAATCTCCTCTTCACTTCACAGCACCAATTCTTCAGATAAAACCTTGGCCACCTACTTCGATTGGAACTCGGTAAGTTGTGGCGGAAAAGCCTAATCACTGTCGCGAGCGATCGAGATAATGTGAAAATAGGGAATTAAACCGAAAAGTCAGCGAACTGAAACCCTAGCGAATACATTTAATTGCTATGACAATTCTAAACTCGTGTTTTCATAAATTTAAACTATACGTATGGCATAAAACATCCAAAACTGAAGTGTTCTCTTTCCCATTTTCTCTCTTGGCATTTTCACCTGTTGCGAACGATTAATTCTTACATCTTTCAACTTAAACATTAGTTAATCAGTAAGCGATTCTCTAAGTGCTGGAGAAGAAGTTGTTTGTTTGGCTCAAAACATGTACGGGCGTTACCTTTTGCTATTATACATCATTTAACTTTCTGCTTGCAAAACCTTAATCTCTAGTTAGTCTACATGATGGGAGGAACAAAAAATTCATGAAAAGAAAATACCAGAGAGGTTATGCCAATGAAAGAGAGGCGAGGAGCTAGGCTTGGTGCGAAAACATGTTCATGTGAAGGCCTAGAAATATCTTTTGTGTTGTTCCCGAGATTGCATTCGAAATCTTTCTTATTCTTTATTTATGTTGAACAACTCATGCCCGTTGCTTGTGTGAGACAAGATAGAAAAGATGACAGATTTCGACCTAAACAATTTTAAAGATAACAAACATAGAAAATACTAGCTTGACCTTGATTATAAGCATGGATTAGAAAAATCCATCACGCGTGAGTGAAGGATGTTTCTTGTGAGCCAAAATTTGAAGAAACAAAATTGTATTTTTAAATTGCATGAATTCAGTCCTCATGTGCCCAAATGATCTCACCTTTTTGCATCACGTTATTTTCATTTGAGTCCCAAATGTTAAACAACGAAATCCAAATATCTCCCAAATATCACTTTATCTAATTCCTTTAATAGCGTGGAGTTTGTAATATGTGAAAATAGAGATTCACGATGAAGGGAGGGGATCAAAACTGTCTAGGCGCAAATGATTAATTTACTCGAGAAATAACAAAATATACGAAGTTAAAATTCGATCATGATCAAGATGGAGACATCCACAATAATCTTCTATTTTCATCCAACTTTGAGGTACCGGTGCTTTAGTATTGCTGGGAAATTGCATAATCGGTATTGAACCTAACGTATTCGAGTTCCGAACTTTTTAATTGGACTAATTTAATTCTAACTTTTTGAGGAAAAGTGCAATTACGTCCTCTCGATCAAGCTTCACGTGATTTATTTGACGTGTCAACCTAATCATGGATAATTGACTTAAGTGTGAGGGCAATGGTGCGACGGGAATTGAAATTACATAAAAGAAAAGTGTTTGTTCTTAGATAAACTGCGTCCTTGCTTGGTCGAGCCGCTGAAGCCTCACAAATTACCAATGAACGAGGTGGTAGTAGATCCTGCCATATCTTGATTGAATGTGGATGCGAGAGGGAGTGGGGACATCCCATTTATCTCGTGTCTTAGTTAAGTTATTGCATCTTGTGGACCTGAGCCACGTGCACAATTTTTTTTGCAATGACAGATCCCTATTGATTGGGAATCCTATGCAATATCCGTGTATCATTACAGTCTGAAAAAAAAGAGCAACAAGTGGTTCCAGGAACACGGACCACCCGGGAGATATTTAGTCCAATTTACTTTGTCGTTTCTCATTGGATGAGCTAAAGAAATTAAAAAGTATGTAGTATTAAATCATGAAATAGTATGGATCTTGAGAAACATCTGGTGTAACTAATATGGGTAATTAGGGAAAAGTACACTAGAAGTGTCATAACTTATGTACGGCGTTCATTTTAGTGCCACAACTTTCAAAACGTTCATTTAAGTTCCATAACTTTAAAAAATAGTTCACTTAAGTGTTACGTCGGAAGAAAATTGTTTACTTGAGTGCTTCAATAACTTTTCCGGGGTGCCATGTCAACTTTCCCGCGTGCCATGTCAGCTTTCTGGCGTCCTATAGTAACTTTTTCGTGTGTACCACGTCAGCTTTCTAAGTGCCACGTCAATTTTTCCCGCTGCCACGTCAACGTGGCACTCAAGTGAACGATTTTTGAAAGTTATAGCACTTAAGTGAACGCCGTACAAAAGTTATGACACTTCTAATGTACTTTTCCTGGGTAACTATATGACAAATCTCATTGGCTCCCAAATAACGTTAAGTATAATTTAGTGCATCCCCGTTATCAGACTTTTTTTAAGTGTAGTGTATCCAAATTTATGTTGAGTTAGCATACATTTCATGGATGAATTTTGGCGATTAAGTCTATTTGTACTGTTCAATTATATCTAGAAAAATTAAGATTTATCTAATGTAACATAACTTAATGCAATAATATATTTTTAAATGCTCATAAATTATTTAGCAGCTAAGCTAATAAAAATAACATAGGAGTCACTGTACATTAAATAAGACTTTCCTATATCTTCTAAGTATCCATGACTTTCTCGGCCTCATATCAAGACTTCTAAGGGTCTGTATGGTAACGTTCCTGGGAACATATTTAGAACAGAAACATTTTTTTGTGTTTCTGTTCGGTAACGTTCCTGGGAACATATTTGGAACAGAAACATTTTTTTGTGTTTCTGTTCCCGGCTACGATTTTCAAGAACAGAAACGCGTTTGGCAAATAAAAAAAAAATACTTTTTTTACCAAAAGGAAGGATTTGCAACCGGTAACCGGCGGCCGGCAAGGGCGGAGGCCGGCGATCAGCGGCGGTGGTGGCGGGCGGCGGCCGGCGGCGAGCGACCGGCGGCGGGAGGCTGCATCAACTCCTCGCGGACGATGGTGGGCTGTGGTGGCTTGCACAAGCTCGCTCTCGAGTTGTTTCCAAAAAGTGTTCCGAAGAACAAGAAACAAGTTTTTTTTGTTCCTTGATTTTGCTTCAAAAGTGTTCTTTTTTTCAAAAATGTTCTTCGGAACACTTTTGGAACATTTTTTTATCATACGCATTTCTGTTCCGAAAGTGTTCCGGGAATACTTTCGGAATAAAAACACTTTCCAGTGAGTGTTACCATACAGACCCTAAATGACTAACCTAAAGCACTCATTGCATGCTATTCTTTCTTTGCTCTAAGGGCCATTTTTAACCATACTGGGCCAACCAATGGCCATTAGCTGTATCATGCTCAGGCTCAGCTTTTTACTGGTCAATCTGTTTTGACTGCACTTAATTAGTATTGACTTAAAAGATTCCATTGAATTAGAAATTTACTTATCTGATACGAAAAAGAGGTTATTTAATTTATTCAAACAATTGATAGTAGACAGAATTTTCCAATTATATGGTTATTGGCCTACCAATTATAGGTATAATACCCAAAAAAATCTCCAACTTTAGCATTTGTGACAATTATATCCAAAACTTTTTTTTTATCTCATAAAAAATCATCAACTTTTACTTTAGTCTCAATTCTAACACCGTCAGCCTTCCATTCATAATCACCTTTAGTTAATCCTACGTTACTCGAATTATCTTGCCGAACTTACTAATGAATCTTCGAAATTTAGAAATAATGGATTTCAAGGATGATGAGATTTTAGATAGTTCATCTTATTATCTCCGCCATGACTATACAAATAAGTTCGATGTTGGTAGCTGCAACCAATTGTGTGATCTACCTGATGCACTCCTCCAATACATCCTTGATCTTCTTTCTCTAAAATATGTTATCAAAATATGTGCATTGTCGAGAAAGTGAAAATACTTTGTGGGCATTAGTTCCTAATTTCATGTTTGATGGGTGGCCGTTCTTTGGGCTATAGAGTGCCGAATAGAATACGAAACTTACCATATATCCCAGTAATATATAGGGGAAGCAAACAACACAAGAAAAGTTCAGATTAGTTATTTCTTTTGGCTCTGCACTTTCCGCTCCACTTTCGGCACGTCCTCCTGTCTTTGGACGGTTTATGCTGATGTCATCATTGACGGTTTCCTACTTTGCGTGCCATCTTCTGAGGTTTATCTCTTTTTCACGCGTTTTTTTTCTTGCTCTGAAAGGAATGGCGCCATAATTTACCATGACACGTGGCGTCTTTCCGACTGATCTATATCTAGTTGTAGTACACCTCTCCATAGCTGACCATGACTCCCTCACGTGCTTGCCACGTGTCTCCTTGTATAATTTTTGGTGTCAACAATATTCAATCGAAACCAAGGGAGCCGGATCGGAGACCGCATATATTCAATCGAAACCCAGGGAGCGAAGTGTACATTCTAGCGAAGAATCTTTACACTGCCATCTTGCAACTTCCTAAAAAGGCCACCAAGATGATGCAATGAGTGAACTGTAGAACTCGAATTGGCCCTTAGCCTCGCCGGCCTTGGGCGAAATGGAGATCACCGGGAGCGGCCGAGCCTCCATCTCGCCAGCCCACGTCATGGCCGATCACCGAGGTTTGCAGTCGGCGGAGGAAGGAGCGGTGAGCCGAGGAAGGAGGGAGAAGGATGAGGAAAGAGAAAGGAGAAAAGAAAAAATAAATAAATAAAAAGAAAAAGAGAACAAATGAGATAAAAAATTGAATTTTTAAAAAATAAATAAAAAGTAAAAAGAATCATTTGAGATCCTTAAAAGGATAGGAAATTGGGCGTACCGATTAGCCTTGCTACCAAATTTTGTCGAATATCCAGGACGTCTTTCATGTATCTATATTAAGGAAGTAAGAACCTGACCCAAAGCACATATTAGACTTTGAAAACGATGAGTAAAAAGAAGTGTGAGAGATAGCATAAAAAAAAGAGGAGAAAAATGTTTTTCTCCTAAAAATGAGGAAGATATTTTTTTCACTTTAGAAGGTTTTTTTTTTATGTGTGGAAAATATTTTTCGAGACTAATTTATCTTTCGCGAATCAAGTGTCGAAAAATCTAAAAAATATTTTTTTAAAATATATATTTACGCGAAATAAACATAACTTTAAAGAAAAAATTAGGAAAATAGTAAAGCAAAATTTTCAAAGGAAAATAAAACCCCACGATGGGACACGATGATTGTCCAATTTATTGATAAGGATTGCTGGGTACGTGAAATCTGGCCTTTTCTGGGATGCGTTAAGAAAATGGCGATGAAAGAGTGTGTTTCGTATACGACAATAACACCGAGGCCCGCGTGACCGCGGGCCTCGCTGTCAAATTTGTCGGATATCTATGACGTCTTTCATGTATTTATATCGAGGAAGTACGAACCTGATCCACAGCACGTACTGAACTTTGAAAACGATAAAAGTAAAAGGAAGTGTGAGAGATAGCAAGAAAAAAAGATGAGAAAAATATTATTCCTTGAAAATGGGGAAAATATTTTTTTTACTTTTGAAGAAGATTTTTTTATGAATAGAAAATATTTTTCGAGGTTAGTTTATTTTTTATGAATTAAGTACCAAAAGTTTTAAAAAATATTTTTTCGAAAGTTATGTTTTCGTGAAATAAAGAGAGCATGAGAATGGTAAAGCAAAAATTTCAAAGGAAAATAAAACCCTAAGATGGGACAACATAATTGTCCAAGTCTAGCCAGTCAATGGATGCATAATGGCAATGCCAAAGGAACAGGCTTCGACCTTCATCAGTCGCTCACGCACTCCACAGTGCACAAAAGGAAGCAGACGAAGTGACTGTCGCCTCCTTTCTTCCCTTATCCGACATGTTCTGGCGAATCTTGGGAAAAAAAAGATCGGATATCGCGACACGCGAATTAAGACAAAATATTACTATGACCGAGGATAAATCATTTAGAATGACCAAAAGAAGTCTTGGTCAATGAATGGGAAGAACTGTTTTATGAATTTATTTAAATATTGGTCATCCAAAAAGAAAAATAATTGAAAAAAACAAATGACCACTACCGAAGTAATACGTTTTAAACTGACCATACTAAGTCTGCTTAAGAGATTGGGCAAATTACTTTTTTATTTGAAAGCCACCATTTTGCGGCATTATCTTGGGCAAAGACACCTTACAAGATTGCCCTACACTGCTTAGAAGACGAAACAAGCCAAGAACATGGGGATCTAGGTGCATCTCCCCAATTAAATTCCTCTCGGACGTATTCAATCATGTTTCTTGGGCTGGGTTGGGTATGAGAACTCATCTCATCTAGCCAACCAGAAAGATAGCTCGAGGTAAAAGTCCTAAAACTTATTCAAACTACTTACATGCATCTTAAGCGGAGGTCATGTTCCCTATAAGAATTAGCATTGATTGTCACTTAGGGGTGAGTGACTTCAAGGTTGGTCCAAATTCCATCTGGAACCTACTCGTCAAAACGCATTCTTCAATTTTTAGAACCAGGAACCTACCCTACATATCATGATACTTGAAATCTATTATGTCGCAGATTTTAGGGCCAATTTTAGTGTATACTACCTGTATTCTTAGTTGAACTGTTACAATAAATTATCACCTTTAATGACAACCGTTTGCTACTACAATTCACTGACCAAAAGTCACATCTGTAGGCCACGAATGTGGCACCCTCAATGGTCGCCATAGCCAGAATCAGAACCACTACATGATTGCCGAGAAGGGATTGGCGTACCTGGTTTGGAGTCGATTGAACTTGATGCGGAACGGCGACGATTCGGAACTCGAGTGTTTCCCCTCTATTCCCTCTCTGTTACATTGGCCGAATGAGACAACCACTCTTAAGAACGAAAAGGTACGTTCTGAATTTGTACGTTAGAGGACTAGATGAAAGACCTAAGCCATCACATAGAGTTCCCGAGCGCGGGCCCTATCATTATGGGTCAGGCCAAACTCGGTCCATACTAGCCAGCTAATACAACCACCCTCAAGAACGAAAAGGTACGTTCTGAATCATGTAACTTGGTTTGGGTTGGATATGAAAACTCATCTCATCTAGCCAATCAAAAAGATAACTCGAGCTAGAAGTCTTCAAACTTATTTAAACTACTTACACGCATCTTAGACTATGTTTATTTCGAGAAAAATAAGGTGTTTCTGAAAAATGATTTCCAAAAAGTCATTTTTCAAAAAAATTTTTAATATTTTTCGGTGTCCTGCTGATACCTGAAAATGATCTACCATTCAATATGGAAATCGGTTTTCACCTTGTAGTCCTTTTAATAATTTTATTTTTATTTTTTATTCTTTTATCTTCTCTTTTATTATTTATTTATTTATTTTATTTTCCTTTCTTCTTCGGCCGGTTGTTGGCCGTAGACAAGCTAGAGCCTTGCCAGCCTCGGGTAAGGCTCGAGCTCGTCGGCACGCATCCTGGCTAGTCGCCGGGCTGCCCGCCCTAGTCGAGGCTCATGGCCGGTGGAGGAAGAAGGAGAAAGGAAAAGAAACAAAAACAAAATAAAAAAAAAAATATAAAAGAGTCCATGGAGGAAAGAGAGGGAAAATGATTTTTACTTTTAAAAAAAATATTTTCTCTACTTTTGAAGGCATTTTTTCCATTGATGGAAAACATTTGCCTTAAATAATTTATTTTCCATGGATCGAATGTGAGAAAACTAAAAAATTCTTTTTTTGAAAATTTTTTTTCACGAAATGAATGGAGCTTAAGTGGAGATCAAGCTCCCCCCAAGAGTTGGCGGTGATTGCCACTACCCAGCCTCTTCTTTTTTCCTTTCCTCTGATTTTTCATTTTTAAAAAGTAAACTTTCTGATTTCTTTTTTAATTTTTTTCCTCTTGTTTTTTTCAATTCTTAGGGGGCTATTTAACCCTTCATTTGGCTGGGCCGATTAATTTTCGTCAATATTACACTCCTGAGAAGGAGGTACTACTAGAAATAACATTTTTTAACACCAGTGATTGTTTTTATTACACACAAACCAGTCTACTACAAATGAGAAACTGCTTATGTTTAGTATGTGTTTCAGTAACTTTACCAGGAATAATGGTAATTTGGTCAATATTTTAAAAATGGATGGTAAAGCTTGATTGTACTATATTTGTCGAGAGATGTCACTTGGGGTTAAGCTCATTAGAGGACCTTTTGTGCAAAGTCAAGATTCCATAGCTTTGATCTGTAACCAGACCAGATCCTGTGAGTTTGTTCTCTTCCTCGAGCTATCGCTCAGTTGTCCCCCTCCCGACGAAAGAATTGGTCTTTGCACCTTTTTCTTGAGCTTCTCACTCATGGCTATCTGCAATAACCACTCGTCGTCTCCATCTCCTAGATGGCCCGATGATGGCCGCTTCGAAATCTTTCTCAGTTTCAGAGGAGGAGATGTTCGGAAGGGCTTCATTGAATTTCTATACCAAACCCTCGCTGATTCAGGGATCCACACATTTTTAGATCGTGATGGGATCGAGGTCGGAGAAGAGATCATGCCTAGGATTTTACAAGTGATCAGCCAAACGAAGATATGCATTCCCGTCTTCTCCAGAGACTTCGCTTCCAGTAGGAGCTGTCTAAAAGAGGTGGCGGAAATGGTGAGGTGTAACAGGAGAATCATGCCCATTTTCTATGACGTGAGCTCCGATGTGGTCGGCAAACAGGAGGAGAGTTATCAGAAGTCTTTCTGCAGCCATGCGGCCCTGGGGGTGGAGTCAGCAACTATAGCCCACATGGAAGGAGGCTCTGCACGGGATGTTTCAAAAATTAAAGGATGGAAACTCAAGGACTTTAATAACGTGTAAGTGAGATCAAGATGTCGTTGCTTTTTCGACTTTTCCTAGCAAGTGATGATCGAGTACGAAATTAAAGAAAGAAGAAAGTCAATGCATCTTCTCTTTTGCCTGGTGTATTATCCGACCAGTTGTTCCTTTTCATATCTTCCTCTTTCCTTCATTTCCCGTTTGGCAGGGAACATGGTCTTATAAGGGATGTTGTTTCCACGATCCGCCGGCTGTTGAAGAAGGATGACTTAGACGTGACAGAAAATTTAGTGGGGATGGGTCACCATGTGCGAGAGATGATGAGAAAACTTGATGTTCGCTATGAAAATGACCAAGCGGTTGAACGGCAAAGGCTGACGGGAAAACGTGTGATTGGGATATCGGGCCTTCTGGGAATCGGTAAGTCAACTCTTGCCAAGATTGTCTACAACAAAATCCGTCATCTCTTTGCAGAATATAGCTTCCTTAAAGTTGAAGGAAAGAGTCTCTCGTCTCTCAAAGAAGATTTAATTAATGACCTCCAAAAGAATAGATATGCATCCATTCCTCCGCCTCCAGATGCCAAATTTATCAGGTACAAATTAAAAGATCAGAGGGTCCTCCTTGTCCTTGATGATGTGAGCGATTTTAAACAAATCCTATCGTTAGGCATACATCTAAGTGAGTTTGGTCCAGGAAGCAGGATTATCCTGATCTCTAACAGCGACGTTGTTGACGAGTTTATTATGGATCTTAAGACCTCCCAAAAAAGTGGTGACTGTCGTGATGACATCCTTATTGAAAAATACGAGCTAGACCGAATGAATGACAACCATGCTTTTCAACTGTTCTGTAAGTGTGCTCTTAGAGGACAATCTCTTAAAGAGGAATTCTCCGATTTGGCTTGGGACATTACTTTGGCTGCTCAAGGGCTTCCTCTTCTTATTGATGCTATTGGTTCATCTTTATTCGGAAAGTCCAAAAAATCATGGGAGGATCAATTCCAAATAATGAAGCAAAAGACTTTCAACAAAGATATCAGAGAAATTATGAAGACAAGATATGACGCGTTAGAGGATGATGCCAAAAAGATATTTCTTGATGTAGCATGTTTTTTCACGGGAAAAGACAAGAGAATACCCTTTTACATGTGGGAAGCTCGTGGATACAATCCTGAGACACGTCTTGACGAGATTCATAGCAGTGTCTTTGGTGAAAACCATAGAAAATCATGAATTGTGGATGCCTAATCAAGTGAAATTCCTCGGGACAGAGACTGTCATGGCGGAAAATCCATGTAAACCTTCCAAGCGTAGCAGGCTATGGATTAAGAAGGATATCCAAGGAGCATTGAAAGAACGAAAGGTAAATTCTGAAGACAAGAAAGTCTGTCCTAGTTTGAATCAGAGTACTTCTATTGATAGTTTTTCAGAGTTGATGGTGGATAAACTTTTATTTCACTTTCTTCTTTTACCATTTTTTCATGATTGGCAGGTCGCTAAAACGGTTGAAGCCCTCAGTGCCAGTTTCGACGAGCCCCCTTCATTTGATGAAGATAGATTTTTTCATAATTTTCCAGAATCTTAGTTATCTTAGAATGAGCCAAAATATTTTCAAACAAAATGAGCAGAGTGCAAGGAACTCCACAGAGGACGTTTTCCCTTCCAGAATTAAAGTGGCTTGAGTGGCAATGGTGCCACGATATCTCTGGTCTAGTTGCTTTCGGACTGTCAGACTTGCTCGTTCTTGATCTGTCTTGGAGTACCTCGAGCACTTGGTGGCACTGGAAAAAAATTATGGAGGTATGATGGCACACGTGCATGCTTTAGCTTCATGTTTGACAATACCTTGTAGTAAATAAGTCTTTTATATTCTCTTGTTTTGCAGAAGGCGCAACAGTTGAAAGTTTTGATCCTAAAACATTGTAGGGGGCTAACTGAATCTCCGGTTTCCGATGCACCCATGGACTTAGAAAGACTAAACCTGGAAGGTTGTTCTTTATTACCGGGTGTTGGCATATCCTTCAGAAATCTAGGGAAATTAGTTTCTTTGAATGTCAAGTCCTGCAGCTTCGTGGAAAAGTTGCCAGAAGATATAGGATCCTTGGTAGCTTTGGAAGAGCTTTACATTGATGGAACTTCCATTAAAGCAATTGAATTCCCTGAGGGTTCATGTGGGAAGCTTAAAATTCTGAGTGCTTGCAACTGTAAATCCTTGTCCCTATCCGGTTCAATTGGTAACTTGGAATCTCTTTCAGACCTAGCATTGGATGGCACTGAACTGAGTGAGCTCCCTAATGAAATAGTATTGCTGAAGAATCTTGAGAAGCTATATCTGAGAAACTGCAGGAAATTGGAGAAACTGCCAGAGGCCATTGGAAGACTCGAGAGGCTGCAAGTCATGGATCTTTCGGACACGGTAGTTGACGAAATACCTCCATCTGTTAAGGATTTGCGAAAATTGAAAGTGCTAAAGATGCCTCGCACTTTTATAAAAACATTTCCTGAAGGCATTAGGAACCTAGAGAGGTTGAAAGAGATAGATTTCACCTTCTGCAGATGTTTGATGGGGGAATGTGACATTACGGGATTGTCCTCTTTGCGGGTGTTACTTCTTGAAAAGACTAAATTTTCTGAGGTGATTGGGACGAAAGGTCAATCCTATGATTTCCCAAACCTGGTACGAGATGGCAAATTTCGCATCTCGGAAAGACGACGTTAGCAACTACGACATTGCTCCAGGCTGACGGACGTCCCATCAGCATGCAGACGATGAGTCAGTGACCGAAGCTAGGCGGTGGTTAGACAGAAGAGAGAAAGTTACCCATGAGGAAGTTAGCTCTCATGTCTCTTTAATTCAAATTTGTAAACTGATCGAACATGTTCAACTGATTTTCCTGCAATAAGGGCTGTTAGAATTTCGATTTTCGCATTATTCTGAATTTTATATTTTCGTTCTTTCTGTCTTTTCCTTGGCCATCACAATCAGCACACTCAGGTGTGTTTTGTCGGAATCAGTTTTGGTTCCTTTCTTGATCCTCTATAGTCTACTCATGGCAAGAGCACTGCCATTGGATTCTATTCTCCAATTTGACGAAGTCGACTACCATCAAATTGACGCTTGTTTATGACGATTCGAATATCGGAAATTTGACCACGGAAAGTTTGCTCTCCGAGTAGGAATAGTCCACGATGAATCATAGATAATAAAGTGAACGGAGTGAGAATAGCAAAAGGGTGACGTGACTTAATTCATAATTTTTGCACGAGAAAGGGCTAAACCAGAACATAAAAATTTAACTTCATAAATTTGTTATCCTTATTTTATCACCTAATAAAATATAAAGTAACTCTCCAGGTGGTAATAAAAAGAAGCTAGTTTCCACTATTAACAAGCTAGTCAAAGCAATTTCCTTTCCAAAAAATATATTGCACTTTGAATTCAAAGTGAGAGCATAGCAGTCTTATGATATTTTCAAGCAAAGTAGGTCAGCATTATCACTTGTAAACTCTGAACAAATAAGATTAGTGATGGATTTAGAGTCGATCTCAATGATGATCTTATGAGAATCAAGTTATTTTGGGAAGTTGAGTGGCGAGTTGGCGGGTAAGTTCTTTTTGTTATTTTCATCTTTTGTTTTCTGTTTGGTATTCGAGTTAAGGTGATATTTACGACTAGTTTTGTCTCAAAATAATCCTAGATCAATGTAAGTGAATGGAATCTAGCTATTGTTCCTTTATTTTTTGGTCAATTTTTAAATATTTTGGTTATACATTCGACCATCCAACATATATTCTTCAAATACAGTATGTTTATTATTTTTCTCGCACCTAAACTACCAAATGGAAGTGGTTATTTCTTGGTTCTCTTTATCATTAATTCAATGTGACAACATCTGAAAATATACATGTAATAATCTAATTATAAGTCGATATACGTGTGTCAGTCAAAAGATATCTCCCATAAAAAATTGAGTTCACAAGCACAATAGAAAAGAAACTAACTTTCTCAACGGTAGTATTTGGCCGATTTAATTAACAAGAGTTTAGTGTAATTTATTTCCAAAATCCAAAACACAATGGCCTTAATGATTCTTATAACCAATGGAATATCCACAACAGAATTAATATGCCGACTTTTTCCGACATTTTTAATATTTTTTAATGAGATTTTTTGGACTGTATATTGTTTTCTTGTTGACAATTAGGCTCACAGTATTTATGATAACTTGTTGCTATATACCTATCGGAATTCTAAAAGAAAATTTGAACAATGAAGTACTTTAACTCTTTCAAGAGTTCGAAATAATATAAGTTAGAAATTTCTAAGTTTGAACAAATATAGGATGGCTTGCGATCACGGATTGTTGTCGTGTCGCGAAGCTTTGGTGAAGGATAGATGAAAAGATGTGATGTGGAATTCCTCCAAAGGCTTCCTAGATTGCAAGATTTCCTTTCCTTTTCAAACTTGAACCAAACTTGCGGACGGTGCTTCGAAGATCCTGGACCGGCAGCTAGGACTCCTCACGTGCACTAACAGCAACTCCGAGGACTTTCCTTTGACAGCAGAGAAATTGGACTAGATGACCACTGGCAAACAGCGATGAGAAAACTACTTCCAACAGCGACCAAATTAGCACCGAACAGACAGTGAAGTCAGCACTGATCAGCGGCTAAATCCTGTTACCAAATGACAACAAGACAAATGAGCAAAGTTCTCAGCACAGCAGAGGGATCGGTGGTCCTGTTTCCCGATCGGCACAGCAATGGCAAATTCGGATTAGCAAGGATTAGGCGTGAGATCAGTGGTTTGAACCGACAAAAAATGCAGCAGAAAAGGCCAAGAGATTCTCCGGCTTGCTGGAACTTTGTCGCATAGGTTGAACGTCAGTGGGGGCCACGCTAGTCTGCTTCAAGGCTGGACTTATTCACAAAGGCAACAAAAGCTGTGATAAGAGAAAAGCAAACAGTTGTAGCAGGCGGCAATAGCTTTTGGGCGAGCGAAGCTTCAACGTCAATGGTGTCTCTACCAAAAGTTTAACCAAAAGGGCTCTCCCCTCTTAGTGTTCTCACGTGTTTCTCTGAATTTTCCCTGAATGAAAGTGCCCTCCTCTCTCTCTTATTTTTACTTTTTCTCTCTTTTTCTCTGAAGGAACTTTCATACATTGTCCTAGTACTTACGGACGAAACAGGCCAATTGGTGTAATGGTATCTCCCGAGTTAAGTAAGGGGATCCATTTTAATTGATGTACTGTGCGTAAAAAACAATTTGATGTTCAATTTCTTTTATCTGACTAAAACTTGGCGAAACATAATCAATGGATATATATCAATATATAATATGAAGACAGAACTAATCTTCCCATGTGTTCCATGGACATGGAGATTGGAAATATTACCAAAAAATTCATAAACCTATTATATGGCAGCAATTTAGTCATAAATCTTTTAATTTTACTAATTTAGTTTCAAAGCTCTTGATGATTTGACAATCTAATCCCGCTAAGTTTGACAAAAAATCACCGATGAGGACATTGGTCATCTAATGTGGTATGGCTGGCGCTTACATGGTAATTTTGATTTTTTTTTATTTTCATTTCTTTTCTTTCTTTTTCTTTTCCAAACTCCGGTGTCACGACCTAAAAATTGAAAATTCCATGTTAATGGATTGTTAGGTTAATTAAATTAACTAACTAGCTCGAGTTCTCTCAAACTCTACCAAGTCGGCCGACCCTCGTGTGACTCTCATTGGCCAAGGGCAAGGGTTGTGACCCTTCCCTAGTGGCTATCAAGAGTCACCAACTCGGAGTTGGAAAAAAAATAAAAGAAAAATTTAAAAAAATTGTAAACGTTAACACCGGTCGTGCTACGTATACAAGCGTCATCCATGTCCGCGAATTTTGTCAAAATTAGCCGAAAAGAAAACATTGGCAAATCGTGAAAATGTTTAGGATTGAATTAGCTAAATTAATTTGTTTATGATTGAATTAGCCGTCGTACAATAGATGCAAGACTTTATATATATATATATATATTATTTTCCCATGGAGGTCTTGATTCTAAGTCCATTGTAACAAAGACTGCTCCTTAATGTACTAGAAGAAGATTAAAAAAAAGTCGATAATGTTGAGATGGAATGTTGTCCTCTCTCTCTCTCTCCTTTTTTTTTTTTTGCCAATCTTAAAACTAAAATATTAATCACCTTGTCGACGACTCACGTTTGCCGGTCAATTCCTAAACCTTGATGGGTTTAAGATCTGCCATGTCTTACTCAATAAGAAAGATACTAACTTTTTCACAGTAGTATTATAGTCAATCTAGACAGCAAGATATCACTGTGCTTATAATTAATAAAACCATGTACTATAGAATCAATAGGCTGACTATTTTGTACATGTTTAGTCTTCTCTAATGAGATTCTTAGGACTATATATCTTTTAATAATTCGACTCACGTATATGTATGATATTGGTATCATCCGATCCTCAACTATTTATTAAAAACTTACTATATTTTAAATGGTAATTTTGATGGATTATGTTTATCCAACTCTTTCAAGTTTGAAACGATATGAATGAGTCAGATTTTTAATCATGTGACCGAAGCAATTCCATTCCCCAATGCTTTAGCCCCATCTTTTGATTGCTTTAGAGTGATATAAATTTGAATAAAAATAACTAATAAATCGGAATTGACAATGTATTCTTAATTATTCATCCTTCATGTATTAAACCTATGCATTAAAGGTACGAATATTTGTAATTTCCTTCGTAGGTACGAATATTTGTAACTTCATTTGTATAATAATATCTCTGGACCGCACGGAGTATTATGAGATCACTGGCTTCTCTATTCACCGCATCGAGAAGCCAGCAAACCCCATTCCATCCTCATTCCCAATTAAACCTCTCCCAGTTCAAGTGGTGAGATCCCATTTGCTTAATGATTGCTCATAAAATAAGCCACGTTATATAGTATAAAAGGCAAACTACCAAGAGTATCGATAGTTTTATAATATTTATCAGTTGTGCAACATCGTAATTAACAACAAATGACCATTACCGAAGAAAAAAACTATTTAAAATGACCAAAAGATGTCTATGTCATAGAAATGGGTCTATTGTTGTATATATTAGGTTTAATACCACGAAAAACCCCAAACGGGTACACCTACAATAAATTTATCATAAACTATTTTTTTGACCAAAAAAAATCTTAAATTGGTACACTTGTGATAAATTTACTCCAAACTGGTACACCTATGATAAATTTACTCTCCATTAATTTTCATTTAATCTAACCATCAATTTCTTGAGTTGGATGACACGTAACAGTTAATAGGGATACCAATTTGGAGCTTTTACCATCTGTTTGTTAAAATTGTATTAATTTAAGATTTTTTGTGGTAAAAAAATTAGTTTATGGTAAATTTGTCACATATGTATCAATTTAGCATTTTTGGTGGTAAAAAACGTAGCTTGGAATAAATTTGTTACAAGTGTACCAATTTAGGATTTTTCACAAATGTACCAGTTTGAAATTTTTTGTGATATTAACCTTATAAATTAACCCACAATGACCATTGGTCATCCAAAAAGACAAATATTAAAAATAGAAAAAGACCACTACCTAAGAAAAATGTTTTAAAAAGACCGAAAAAAGTATGCGTCGGGGATTAGGTAAATGGCGCTTTTGAAAGCCAACCACTTTGCAATAGGCAAAAGGACATTAGGAATGCCAATATTTGTGTACGGCGCTCACTATAGTATTAATATTTTTTTTTATCACTTAAGTGCCAATTTTTTGAAAAACGGTTATTTCAATACCAACTCCAATGAGTTTCGCTGGAAATCTGATGTGGCATCAACGTCGCTCGTCGGAGCTTCCAAGTAAAAAAAAAAAAATTAAAATTCAATAAAAAATTCACATAATGTTAAAAAACCAAAAAATAAACTTAAAAAAAAAGTGGCAAGCAAACGCAGGGGCAAGGGCTCACATCCGTCGCCATCGCCGCCCCCCCCCCACCATTGCCGGCAAGGCGAGTGGTGGGGGACGGCCGTGGGGGGTCATCGAGCCCCAACGAGGGTGAGGTCGAGCCTCGCCATGGGTTTGCAAGGCCAGCCACGGCCGGGGCTTGGCGATCCCCCTCAATCAATCCCCACCCTTGCTGGCAATGGCCGGCGATGGTAGGGCGATAGCGAATGCAAGGGCTGTAAGCCCTCGTCGCTGCAACTTCTACTTTTTTTTTTAAAGTTATTTCTCTATTTGATTTTAATTTTAAAATTTTTTACCATTTTTAAGTTGAACAGTCCACGTGGGCTGATTTTTTTTAAAATAATTGCCACGTAATATTAAAAAATGTCACGTGTCTTGTTTGATTGGAATCGACACCTAAATGATCGTTTTTAATCGGAATTGGCACGTAAGTGATCATTTTTTCTTCGATTTGGCATTTAAGTGATCTAATATATATATATTAGTACTAAAGAGAGCTGTACACAAATTTGATTCAGAACTTAGAGGGCAGAGTAGAGGTAACAAATTTCAGAGCACAGCAAATAGCCATTCTTTCAAAATGAGATCACAACTAACCCTTATACTCTCAATATGAATTCCTTCCTTGCTTTCATTTAATCCAGAATAATCACATGGACCGCACACGAGAACAAATTTTGCTGATGGACACAATCTCAATTTGGCCATTGAGATGGAAACCTAGTAATATAAGAAAGAGGGAAACAATATTTGATTGAGAAAAGTAGGTTGACACAACTCTAAAGTTTGAAGATATCTTACATTTTTAGTAACCACGACAATTGACAACACTCAACTATCGCATCCAAACTAAATGACAACACTCGACCATCTAACCCAAACCAACGCTGTATTATTTATTGCAGTAAATGCATCCAGTGACTAAATTGTGAAGATCCTAACATTTTTTGCTTCAAGCAGGGATTGACATCGAGGTCACTTTGGTCAAGGGAAGCAAGGGTAGGAAACTTTTCGAGAATGTTGTAGTGGAGCAAATCCAGAGTCAAGACTTGACATGAACTGGATTTCTAAAGGAAGGCTGGATACAAGAGTACCTCAAAGCCTCAGTTCTCTGAGATGACGTAGTAGCCAAATACCACCAGGAATGTCTCTCCCCAAACTCCTACACAAGGAGGCATGGACTTCCTCCAGGTTTATCAACCATTCAATGTGATGAGGAAATTCCCTTATGAAACAAGAATCCATCTGCAGCACTCTCAAATTCAGTAAACGTTTAGTCGAATGGGGCAGTTGTGAGATACCCATACTGAAATATCCAACTCTTCTAATGAGTCGGCCACACCAATCGAGTCCAAGCGTCTAAGTTTCTCCAAGACCCAATTGAGTCGGGGAGTTCATGAATTTTCGACATCAAAGGTTAGTACTGAAAGAGCTTCAAGCTTCCAAACTGAATCAGTAACGCGATCAAATGAGAAGCGATTAGTGGCGCTAAGGATTTGCAGCTGAACCAATTTGCCTATCGACACAGGAAGTTCTCCCACAGAAGTGACATCGATCAGGAGCTCTCTCAAAGCATTCATCGCACCCATTTCCGTTGGCGACATGGTAAGTTTGGAGCAGAACTTTAAATTCAGGGTAACCAAGGGATCCAAATGAACGAATCGAGAACATCGCTCGAGAATCAATATCTCCCAATTTGGGCAACAAGAGAAGCTGCGGGTAATTAATAAGACCGCACAACCTGTAAGATTCAAGACTTTCAATTGCTCCATCTGCAAAACAAGCGAAAAAAATTCAGGTGCAGTAGAACTGTCAATTTTACTCAATGACAAGAAATGAGCTATAAACCACCACCTTAATTCCTTTCCAACCTCCCCAGGATTCTGTAACCTTACCCCACGAAAGATCAAGAATAGTTAGGTTCTCATTTTCCTCTAAATGAATGCTGATTGCATATGAATGAAGCCACCGAACCTTCGATAAGGCATCTGCAAATTCTCCACCATCATTGGCGCGACCCAAGCTGAGAAATGTTGTGTTTGTTGAAATATAACGCGCGGAAACTAATCCAGATCTTGCAACTAAATCAATGCGAAAAGCTCAAAGAAAAAACGATGAATAATAAAGGACACCAGAGATTATGTGATTCGGTCCGAATATCGGTACTTATATCCACGGGAGAGCCAAGAACAACAATCCACTATAATCGGAGAATCGAAATTACAATCGCTCAATATGCTCGTATTTCCCGCACCTAAATTATACCCAAATCAAAGTATTTACAAATAAAATAACTTAATTGGATAAAATAAATTCACGAAGCATAAAATTGAATTGCGTTTAGAACTCCTCGCAATAAAAAAAGAGAACCCAAAGAAAGAGCGTCGTCTTCTTATCCTTGCGGCGCGAACCTGCGGTGCAGCTCCTTGTCCTGTCTCGTCTTAAAAACAAGCCCACAAAAGTTCCTTTCCTTTTGTACGGCTTCTGCAGGCAACGCTAGTGGAAGCCACAAAAAAGTAAAACCCTACTTTTTACTTTCCTTCTCTTCCTCCATCATAAAGACTCTTTTGCCCCCATAACATATTGGAAGAAAGAATATGTGAGTCCTTTTTTTTTTTGGTCCTGTAGCGCCGATACTAATCTACAGCAGAAGTAGTCCACCGCACGCCATGTAAAAAGATCTCCGAAGTCAAATCGTTCAACACGTGAATATCTTGTTCAACAAAATCAAAACATATCCTTTACTTAATTATTTTTAGGCTCAAAATCGAGACATAAATATAACAGTGTTCGGCGGTATCTCATGGCCTGCAACTTCAGTGTGAAGGTGGTCTGCTTTCTGTATGCTGGACCACAAAAGTCAACAAAAGAAACGTGAAAGTTTCCGGACAATGAAATAATTACTATGGAGGCTCAAGCGCCCTTGAGCTAAAGAAAATTGCTTCATCCATGAACCTTATCGAAGAAAATAGAAAAAACAAATTAGGGGTGGGGACGCTAGTACCATAAGTACGAGGTACAATTCCTACGATCTGCCGATCGTGTGGATAGCAATTTCTTCCTCTCCTTAAATATTTGCTTATAAAAAGTAAGATTTCCTGTGCCCACTTTTCGATACTTATACCATGCATGATTCACAAATATCTAATTTCATAGAATTGTAACCGAAACTAATGATGTGTCATAAATTCTGTTCAGAATCTTCTGGTAATCTTCCTGAGATTGCTGTATGAAATCTTCAAACTCAATCCATTCTTCTAGTCCTTTATCGTACAAAAAAGAACAAAAAATTTCAATAAGTAGTGGAAGTCCCTTCGCAGCCTTGACTATGTTGTTTGCAATATAAGCATACAAAGGTAGTTCATCACTCTTTCCGATTGCACAGCGCCAGAAAAAGTAGAAAGCTCGATTATGATGCATTGGGATAACATTGTAATACGATGGAGCCAAACCTCGATCCAACCCTTGAAGAACGCTTCTTTCTTTTGGAGTGACAATTATTCTGCTTCCAGAACCAAACCAATCAAGCTTATAGCTCCTACAAACTCCTCAAGGAGGGACCAACTTTCCACATCATCGAGGACAATGAGAACTTTTATATTCTAAATATTTCTAGCAAAAATCATACTCCTTTGAAAGAAGAAGCAACCTCATACTCTCTTTTAGAAATATCAAAGATCAACTTTGTCTGAACGTATTGAACGCCACCAGGTTGCTGCATCATTTCTTCAATCTCCACAAGAAAACTGCAATCGTCGAAGCAAAGGGATATTCGGTCATATTCTATCTTGGCAAAAGCACTCTTTTGAATGCCATCTCTCCCATGGATTCCGACAATTCGTACGTCGTTTACTTCCAGTTCCAATAATTCCATTACTTTCGATTCTTGACCATCTTGAAACTCCTGTAAAGGTATTCAGGTTCATATACAGAGGTACTGTAAGTTCCAGATGATAACACCATTCTCTGAAACATGTGCTTTGAATGTGTCTGCCAATCAATCATATGCCTTGCTAGTTCAGATGATGTAACTAATGTTTAGATGACAGAGTAGTTAGGCTGTTGAAGATAACCTCCACTGAAGTTCCTCTCCAACAAAATCATTTAAGCTAAAGATAGGATAGTAAACCTTCTGTCTCTATTGTGGGAAAATCTAATAAGCAAATCTGGCTTACTAAGCATCAAAAAGCCTAATCTGACTAACATACCCTGTTTCTTGTCCTTTGTAGCTTGAAAAGGAAGCACAGAAAAGTGATTACCAGCGGAGACCATCTCCGAGTTGCCGCAGTGACAAATTCAGTAGGAGTTTATCTTGAGATCTCATACCCTGCACGTGTAATGCATATGCAATTTTCGGTTATGGTGAGGACTCAATGGGCCTGGCCGAAATTCTCTTGCTCCAGTGGGGTTTGTTCAATTAATTTTAATTAAACCCAGAACCTTCCTGCCTAAGTTGGTCCAATGGTAATGCAGTTTATGTGGGCTTATTACTACTAAATGATTGTGCTCCTAACATACAAACTAACAATATATTTTTTTTGAAGGATCGGGATCGATCTCAATTTTTTGTGCAATGACTGATATTGCCAAAATTTAGGTATCGACAGAGTCAAAATATTATCTTTTCTGTGAAAGTGGTGCGCAAAGTGAATTCTACAAAAGGAAGCAAGACCAACACTTTCATGCTGATACCCAATGCGGTTTTTAAGCTTAGGCAAGTTTATCTTCTATGCCGAGATTCACTCTGGAAAGTCTGGTATCACTAACTGGGGGACCGACCACTCCTAGCTCAAATTGAAACATTGATCGACAGCAAACACGTATAATGTAAAAACCAACACGTGAGCTGCGAATGAAAGAACGCAGCTGGTGCAACTCGGATGTGTAGTCCCAGTTCGGTTTCAAACACAAAGGATATTGCAAATGAAATGTTTCAATCAACAAAATGATGGTCATTCGTGAGGTTAGTTGCTGAAGACGAGGATGGGAATTGGAGAAATTCCAACACGGGTAAATTTAAATCGAGATTTCGATGCTTTTCCACATCTCCAGCACTAGTGATGTAATTGAAATCAAATGAGTGGATTATCTGACCATTTGTTCCTTTTCACGTCTTCCTCTTTCCTTCTTTTCCCAATTGGCAGGGATCATGAACTTATAAAGGAGGTCGTTTCGACTGTCCGCCAGCTGCTGAGGAAGGATGAGTTAGATGTGACAGAGCATTTAGTGGGGATGGATCACCATGTGCAAGAGGTGATGAGAAAACTTGGTGTTCAATATGAAAATGGACGAGTGGTTGAAGGGCAAGTGCTGATGAGAAAACGTGTGGTTGAGATATTGGGCCTCTCAGGGATCGGTAAATCGACTCTTGCCAAGATCGTCTACTACAAAATCCATCCTCTCTTTGAAGGATGCTGCAGCTTCCTTACCGATATCCATGGAAAAGTTGAGGAAAGGAGGCTCTAGTCTCTTCAGGAAGATTTAATTAGTGACCTCCAAAATAAAAGATGTACACTCAAATCTTCCGCCGAAAGTACTGCATTTATAAAGTACAAATTTAGAAATCTAAGGGTTCTTATTGTCCTTGACGATGTTACTGATTTTGAACAAATCAATTCATTAGCCCAAAAATCTAAGTTGGTTTGGCCTAGGAAGTAGAATCATGGTTATCTCCATGAGAAGCAATCTTGTTGACAAGTATAGTCAGTTGCCGGTTGAAAACTACGAGTCTCCAGAACCTGGTCGTCCAAGTGTTCTTGGACCCGGAAGCCAGATGCTCGATAGAAGAAGCAGCGTTGTTGACATTTGTAATGACATCCTAGTTGAAAAATATGAGCTTAAGCCAATGAATGATGGACACGCGTTTCAATTGTTATGTAAATATGCTCTTAGAGGAAAACCTCTTCAAGAGGAATTGTCCTCTTTGGCACGTGACATTAGTTTGACTACTGGAGGGCTTCCTTTTGTTATTCAGGTTGTTGGTTCATCTTTATATGAGAAGCCCATTGTTGACACCTAAATTTTGACTTTCCTTTTTAGTTATTTTTGCATAAAAATTAGAGCTAATTTTAGTTGTAAACAAAAAAAAAATCGATTTTTTATGCATCACATTAGTACTCGTTTGCGTCGATGGGAAAAAAAAAGAAAAGAAAAATGATGACAGGTGAGAATTCGGCTAGGAGGAGGGTTCCGAAATTGCAAGGCCATTGGGGCTTGTTTTAAGTTCAAATCAGCCCACTCGTGTTAACCATGAAGCTTTTTACTAAATCAGCTAATTAAAAGGGTAGTGGGTTTAAGATTTAAAAAAAAAAAAAAAGACAAGCCCAGCTGGGCCTGGCAGAATTCCACAATGCCTTTGGAATAAGGCTAGTCGAATTTCTGATCATTTTTTTTTTAACTAAGTTTGTGCAAAATTGGACCCTCGGGCCTGTTATCTTAAGTCATATTTTATTATGGGGCTCTATTTTGCAATAATTTAAAACTTTAAGCCCCGACTTGCAAAGCTCCAATTTATAAATACATAGCATTGTCTAGGTTGGGGGGACTTTTTTTTTTCAGAGAGAAAAATCAGAAAATTAGAGAGCGATACACGTGAGAAGAGGAGTGAAAACTTTGGCCGAGAAGCTCTCCCGCGACCCAAGATTGTGCTGCAAATCTATACTGGTTCTGCATCGCAACATTGTCGCCGACTCTCCGACCCACGAGCTGTTCTTTCTCGACGAAGCAGTCCTTCAGTGCCCAGCAGATAAACGTCAGGATCTTGTCGCTTCCTAGAGATTTTTGCTCACGTTCCACAACGAGCTGTTGGCGTTTTACTGTAGACGTCCACTATCACAATTATTCCACGTGTATGAAGAGGTGTCCTTGTCTCCTTGAAGTCCATGGTGAAGAAAGCAACTGGAGTTCCTTCCGATCAAGCTTGAATTCTGGTTTTGTCTTCTTTTGTTTCCTTCTTGGCATAATCCTCACCAGTCTGTCTTAAAGGTTCATATTTGGCACGTAATTTTCACTCAAGTTCGAGAAAGAGAGGAGAGTGCAAAGCTCGCAACCAAGGTAAATCACCTAACTTAGATATTATGATTATTTGTTTGCGAATTTTGATTGATTGAGTCGTTTGTCCTGAATTGATGTTCGCGTTATCATGAAATTGCTTGTCCCAATTAATTTCTGAATTGGTTTGCATGATTCAAAAGTTAATTGGATAATTTTGAGCTTGGACAAAATAACACTCAATTAGAAAGATGCATATGTTCTTCCGAAATTTGTGAGTAAATTGCCAGATTTGATATGTTCATGATTGGATTGGGATTTATCCTAGTCTTTTGAAATCTCCATGAGATAAAGCTCCTCATCCAAAGAGGAAATTGAATTTTGATGCATTAGGCAAGATAATCTCTTTGGAATCCTCAAATATAGTCTCATGATTTTCAAAATTTTTGAGATAACTCTATGATAGATTTTGTCTTATGACTTTGTGGATAATTGCATATATCTTGAGCATATCTTTGAACTTGTGGCACATCTTTTGATATTTTTTAGCATATCAGATAAGTCTATATCTCATTTGAATAATATCTTTTAAGTTTGGATAGTTATTTAAAAATTCATTTCAAATCTCAAGAGATACTCTTTCCTATTTTAAAATATGTGAATCCTTTGTGGATAGGGGCCTATCCCCTTTAAAATTTTGGCACCTACCTCTAGTTGGCCCGAGAAATTCATTTTCTTTTACACTTTAGTCTAATTCAAATATTTTTATAATCTACCTTGAGTATAATACACGCTCCCTTGCGCCTTATCCCTCGAAATATGTGCATTATGGATGACTATTTGACTTCACCCTCGAAGTATGACGTCATCCGCACATGAATTTGTCTAACCTATCCTATAACTTTGGGACCGGAGTGACAAATTTCATAATATATAAATTCACTATTTGACCCCGCCACCGAGGTACGACGTGAATAAATTACCTTCTGACCCCACCTCTCGGGTAACGAGCGAATTCATCAGAAAAATTCGGATTATAAGGTGTATTATGCTCAAGGTTTATTATATTCTTATTTGATTCATTTTTTCATTAAAAAAATCATAAAAATCATTAAAAAAATCATCATATCTTGACCTTAAATGAATTTTTTCAGAAATTATATCTTAAGATGACTCTTAATATAAATTGGAGTTTGATTAATCAATTTGTGTTAATTGTCGGACCAAAAATCATAAAACCGAAAATTCATTAAAGGGTGATTTGCTTTTTCTAAATAAACGTGAAAGTGATGTTACTTGGTTCTATCTATTATTAATTTGATATAACTAAGTTCGACATATATATGTAATAATCTAATTAAAAATCAATATGTGTGTGTCAGTCAAAAGATATCTCACATGAAAAATTGAGTTTAAACGCACAACAGAAAAGAAACTAACTTTTTAACAAAAGTATTATTGTCGATCAAATTAACAATAGTTTGGGGTGCTTTACTTTCAAAATCTAAAAAGCAATGCCCTTGATGATGCTTATAATCAAAGAAATATCTGCTACAAAACTAATATGCCAACTTTTTCCGATATTTTTAATCTTCTCTAACTAGATTTTCAGGATTGCATGTCCTTCGATAATTCGAATCACATGCATTTATGATATGTTGTTGGTATTTAACTATCAGATTTTTTTGAAGAAAAATTTGAACGGGTATATCTAACTTTTTCATGTATGAAACAACTTAAGTAAGTTAGATTTACTCTTGTCCTCTAAGCAATTCCATTTTCAGCTCCTTTAGCCCAATTTTCTTTTTACTGCTTTAAAACGAAATAGAATTGGACAAAAGCAACTGATTTGAACTTTAATCGGAAATGTCTTGTATGTCTTAATTATCTATCCTTCATATGTCTCATGTATATTTTCAAGATGTGAAATTATAGAAATTTTATTTATAGCATTAATATCTCGGGTATTGCACGGGATATTATAGTATTTCTGGCTTCTCTGTTCACCACAGTAAATCCCCCTTCCATCCTCATCCGAACTAAACCACATGCCCTCAGTTCAACGAGATTTACCAGCACCTTAGAGATGATCTTCTGAGACACTTTGTATAAACTAAATTGGTCTGGAATGGCCCATAGATTGTTTAGTAGTAAGAACTGTATACGTCTTTGCGATATTCGGTCAAATTTGTCCTATTTATAAGGCCACGCCTACCGTGTCATCTTCAATAGGAGTGAGCGGTTTTAGATTTCATATAGGTTTCACCTGAAACTTGAAACTTATCAAACGAAACAAATTCCTCATTTTTGGAAACTTGAAACATACCATGCGTATCTTGAAACCTAAAAACTACCCCGTCACAGGTTTCAAGGTCTGTTTAGATTCCACTTGTATTATTAATTGAATGATTGTAGTAAATTATCACCTTTTAATGATCATCATTTGTTGCTACAATTTATTAACCACAATTTATATTTAGACACACGAATAAATATGAAATATTAACAAAGTAAAAGTCTCAAATAATAAATATCGTCGAAAATGGAAGCTCGGATTAGTGGTTACAGACTATACGCTTGTCATCGGATACCATGGAATACCACGGGATGACGCGAAAATATATACCAAGAAAAACATAAAAACTTATTACAAGTTCTAAGTTCCACTTATCTGGAACCTACCTATCAGAATATGTTTATCAATTTTTAGAGCTTGAAATCTACCTCGCATACCTTGAAATTTGAAACGGGACTAGTTTCAAATTTCGATTTCTACCCTAAAAATTATGCTCACGCCTTATTCTCGAACCAAAACCACGTCCCAGGATTTCTTGTGAAATATTAATTGAAGACCCTCCAGCCGATGATTTAAAAGACCCCATCTGCTCAATGCTTGCTTATAAAGTAAGCCACGATCTATTTAAGCTATTACGCAAGCTGCCTAGAGGGTCGACAATTTTATAATGTTTATGAGTTGTAGGTACCAAGGGGATCGAACAATTTTATACTATTTGTGAGTATTGCGACGTGAGAATTAATAATAAAAGACCATTACCCATTTTCCAATGACCAAAAGAAGTCTATTTGTTTTTTTTTTAAGGGGTCTATTGCTTTATGAACTAACGAAAAACGACCTTGATCGACAAATTATTAATGAAAAATGACCTCTACCGAAGAAAAATGTTTTAAAATGACCAAAAGCAGTCTGCGTCAGAGAGTCAGTAAGCAATAATGGCGCTTTGCCACCACTTTGCAGAACAATTTTAGGCTTAGAAAATGTTGGAGATTTTGTAACATATTACTTGGATTAGGAAAATTAGGATTGTCAATGGATATCCCGGTATATAACAAAAAGACAGAACTAAGCTTCCCATGTGTTGTAACGATATGGACATTGAAAAAATTATCAAAAAAAGTCATAAATCTATTGTATAACTATTAATTCAATCTTAAATCTTTTAATTTGGTAAATTCTTTTTTTTTTTGGACAAAAAACATACTACTTTCATTCATAATCATAAAGAATAGTATTTGAGTCACTACAATCCAAACATAACAAAGTCCAAAGATTCCGAGGGGGTTTAATCAGCCAATTCGGGGTTGAAGGAGTCGGTGCGTTGTGCCAATTCTAGCCAAAATACATCGTGAGGACACCGACCATTTTATACCGACGTAGACAATTTTACAGTTGTTTTTAATTTTTTGTTATCTTTTTCATTTCTTTTTTTTTATTTTTCTTTTCCAACTGGAGGCCGACAAGAGTCACTGGCTGACTCTTGTTGGCCAAGGGCAAGGGTCGCAGTGCTTGCCCAATGCCTGGAAAGAGTCCCTAGCCCAAATTTGAAAAAACATAAAAAGAAAACTTTAAAAAAAAATTATCGACGTTAGCATTGGTTGGCCATGTATGACTGCTACCATTCATGTCATCAATTTTTAGCCAAAATTGGCTGGAAGGAATACATTAACAAATCGTAAAAAAATTTAGGACTAAATTGGTTAAATTGAAAGGATTAAGAGTGAATTGGCCGTTGTACAATAGATGCAAAACTTTTTTTTTTTTTTCATAATTTTCCCCATGGAGGTCTTGATTCTGAGTCCATTATAACAAGGAGATTGAAAAAATAGGTTTTTTGGTCAGTTTAAAAGAATAGTCAATTAGCATGAATTTGGTAATGAGTACATGCTTCCAATAGAAAATGGTATGCCCTTGTATCATTTTTCAACGTATAGTTCTTGGAAGAGTACCATAATCTTTTTTCAAATGATAATTCCTATTCTCTCGGTACGACATGATCCCAATCTTAGTTTGGCAGTTAGATGGTTTTCGAAATTAAGAAATTTCATAGAAAGTTGGGAAAATTATCAAAAATAGTTTTAAACCTTTCACATTTTTGCCAATTTCATGCACTGAATTGTTACTAACAATGCAAATTCCACCAAAAGATAAAGTTGAAAATGAAGATGAAGAGCGATATACATTCTTTGATTTATTGGTCAAATCTTTACAAAGAATACATTTGGAGTGAGTATACATGTGCCATATGTAATTCTTACTATGGACAAATACTAATCTATAAAAAGTTACAATTCCAAAATCATTTGCCGTACTTTTTTTAGTTTCATCCTACATTGACTTCTCATTTTGGGTTTAGTCGATTGAGTTGGCATAATTCGATCATCAATTCTTATGTTCCAATTCTTTGGCCACAACTTGGGGTTTGTTAATAACCTCGTCAACCAAACCTTCTCACCGACCGACTCTACGGTTGATCAAGTTTGGTGTTGACAATCTCCAAGACAACTTCAAGGTTGTCAGAATGAGTTGTGGCTCCTTAAACAAAGTAATTGATCTGTAATGGCCTGTAGATTTTTAGGAATAAGAACTGCATGTGCCTACGCCTAAGCTGATGGAATTTGCTCAATTTGAAAATCCAGACGTACCATGCTAACTATGTCATGTCCAACCATATCCCGGAATATCTTCCAAAATACTGCTTGAAAATCATCCGATCGGGTTATTAAATGGACCCATCTTCTCATGATTGCTTAAAAAATAAGCCACAGGCTATATTAAAAGCAAACTACCAAGGTTTTGACTATAATTGACAATTGCACAATATTTATGAGCTGTGCGACGCGAAAACCAATAAAAATTGACCATTATCAAAGAAGGAATATTTCAAATGACTAATACAAGTCTATGTCAGAGAATGGATCTACTGTTTAATAAACAAATAAGAAAGTTACCATTGGCCGTAGAAGAAGAAAAATTATTACAAAACTTCACCGCTACCAAAGGAAAATGTTGTGAAATGACCCAACGATGTCTGCGTCGGAGATTGGGAAAATTATTATTTTTTAATTGTTGCACTTTGGAAAGCCACCCTTTGGCAGCATTATCGAAACAAGCGAAGAACGTGTTGGTCTACTGGTACCTCCACATTTCAAGTCGTCTCGGATGTTTTAAATCATGTTACTTGGGCCGGGATTGCATGGGCCGGGCCGGGATGGCATGGGCTGAGCGAGGGATTCGTCTCATCCGGCAAATCAAAAAGATAATGTAAGCCAGATCTCATGAAACTTTTTTTGACTACTTACATACCGACATGTGCTGCCTGGACTCTTAGGTAATTAGATTCTTGAAAGGAAATGTTTTAGCTAAATTAAGTAAAATTCTTCTGGTTAAAGTAGATTTGTTTTTTCTTTTGAGCAGCGTAATGAATAATCATGATATCATCTCTTCCTCTGCGTTGCATGCACAATGGACATCTTGATCGTAAATACATTATAATGCCACTTTTCCTTATTTACTATAAGAAGATTAAGGGTGCGCATGGTAACATTTCTATAAGTGAATTTCTGTTCCAGAGTCCTTCTCGAGCAGAAATTCGTTTGGTAATGTAACTTCTGAAGTAAAAATCCGTTTGTAAAAATTTTTATATCAAAAGAAATTTCTACTTCTCAAGTGAATTTTCACTTCTGAAATTATTTTTTCCTTAATTTAAGAAGTTTAAAAAAATTGCTTCTTAAGTGAATAATTACTTATCGCCTTGCTTTCTTTTCATTACACCCCCACTCTCTTTTCGAGCATGCTTGCCTTCGTCGACCTCCACTGTCACTTACCACTAACCACCGCCCATCGTCACTTGCGACTACGGCCACCCACCCCCTTGCGGCCAATCACCACTAGTCGTTGCCAATTGCTAACCTCAACTTGCTGCAGCCCATCGCTGCCCGCGACCACCTTAAACCTCCAACCATCTCTCGTCGTCCCCCATTGCAAACCTCCACAAGCCTTTGCCCACCTTCACTAGTGATCGTTGTCCCCCGCCACCAACTAGCGCCCACTACCGACCTCCACCCATCGCCACTCACGACCACCGCCACCCGTCGCCAACCACCAACCATTGTCGACCTCCGATGGTTGTCGCTCGCCGCGGGCCACCACCAACCCCGACAACCGCCGACCCTCGTCCATCGTCGGCCGCCGCCAACCGCCGTTGTCGAGTTGCCATCTTCGACCACTGGAGTAAAAAATAAATCATATTTTTTTATTTTTAAAAATTTAATAATTTTTTTAATGACAAAAATTATTTTTTAAACAAATTTAAAATGTTTAAAAATGAAATAGAAATTTTTCGGCCGCCAACAATAATTTTTCTTAGAAGATTTTGTGGTAATAATGTTTCAGAAGTAGAAATTTTCAATCGTTACAAAATGAATTTCTCTTATCGAAAATCAACTTTTGAAGCACAAGTAGAAAAATTAACTTTTGTTTTTGAGTAAAAGTAGAAAAATAAACTTCTAACCAGAAATTGATTTCTGAAGTAGAAGTGTCACCATGCCCGCCCTAAGAAAATTAGTTAATTGGCATGAATTTGGCAATAAATCCCATAAAGATGATTGTCTATGAAATGCTTCCTATGAAAAGTAATATAACGCTAGCTTTCATTTGATTCAAAACTCAGAGGGCAGTATCGAGGTTCAGAGTTAAGAACCAATGTCAAAACAAATTTTAGAGCACGGCAAATAGCTATTCTTTCAAAATGAGAGCACAACTAACCCTTATACTCTCAATACGAGTTTCTCCCTTGCTTTCATTTGATTCAGAATAATCCCTTGGATTGCCTACAACAACGAATTTGGTTGATGGACACAATCTCAATTTGGGCATTGAGATGGAAAACTAGAAATATAAGAAAAGGGAAACAATATTCTTTTGAGAAAAGTAGGTCAACCCAACACTAAATTTTGAAGATTCTTACATTTTTTGCAACCACAACAATTGACAGCACTTAACCATATGATCCGAACGAAATGACAATACTCCACCATCTGACTCAAACCAACACTCTAATTTTTATTGCAGTAAATGGGACCAACGGCTGAATTCTGAAGATTCTAACATTTTTTTCTTCAACCCGGGATTGACATCAAGGTTACTTAGGTCAGGGGGAGGAATGGTAGGCAAATCTTCGAGAAAGTTGCAGTGGAACAAATCCAGAGTCTGAAGACTTGACATGAACTGGATTTCTGGCGGAAGTCTGGATATACGAGTAGCTCGAAGCCTCAGTTCTCTGAGATGACGTAGGAGCCAAATACTACTAGGAATGTCTCCTTCCAAACTCCTACACAAGGAGGCATGGATTTCTTCCAGGTTTGTCAACCATTCAATGTCACGAGGAAGTTCCCTTATGAAACAAGAATCCATCTTCAGCGTTTTTAGATTTCGTAAACGTTTAGTCGAATGGGGCAATTGTGAAATACCCGTACCAGAAATATCCAACTCTTCTAATGAGTCGGCCAATTTGTCAATCGAGTCCGGAAGCTTTTCTAGGCCACGACAATCCCTCAAAGACAAAACGTCTAAGTTTTTTCAAGTCTCCGATTAACTTGGGTAGCTCAAGTATATTTGCGCCCTCGAAGGCTAGCACTACAAGAGCTTCAAGTTTCCAAACTGAATCAGGAACGTGAACCAATGAGAAGCAATTGATGGCACTAAGAATTTGCAGATGAACCAAGTCGCCGATCGACGCAGAAAGTTCTCGTACGGAAGTGCCATCGATCAGGAGCTCTCTCAAAGCATTCATCCCACCCATTTCGACTGGCAACATGGTGAGTTCGGGGCAGAACTTCAAATTCAGGGTGACCAAGAGCTTCAGATCATTAATTGAAGGATCCAAATGAACCAATCGAGAACATCGCTCGAGAATCAGCATCTCCAAATTGGGGCAACTGGAGAAGCTGGGAGTAACTAATAAGTCAGCACAACCAGTAAGATTCAAGACTTTCAATTGCTCCATCTACAAAAAAAGGGAAAAAGTTCAGATGCCGTAGAACTCCGAACGTACTTAAGAGCAAACACAAGCACATCAGCAAATGAAATATAAAATACCGTTCTTCCATGCCAACAATCCCAGGATTCTGTAACCTTACTCCACGGAAGTTAAAGAATAGTTGGGTTCTCATTTTCCTCTAAATGAATGCTGCTTGCATCTGGAGGGCACCCTTGCCAATGAAGCCACCGAAGCTTTGACAAGGCATCTGCAAATTTTCCACCATCACCGGCGCGACCCAAGCTGAGAAATGTCGTGTTCGGCAGTATCTCAGGGCCTGCCCCTTCAGTGTTAAGGTGGTCTGCTTTCTGTACGATGGAGCACAAAAGTCAACAAAAGAAACGTGAAAGTATTCAGACAATGAAATAATTACTATGGAAGCTCAAACTCCATTGAGCTAAAGAAAAATGTTTCATCCATGAACCTTTTCGAAGCAAATCGAAAAACAAATTGAGGCCTAAATGCTACTTTCCCCCCCCACATACCCTTTTCCCCTTGCTCTTTTCTTGGGCTTTGGCAGTATCGTACAATCCAACACCTGCTCCTGTACCTCGGAAACCTTTGCGAATAATCTCCCTGGCAAGGCACCTTAGCATGCCTATTTTATTTTCTTCCGTTTTTAGTAGGGACATACGACGAAGGACCTCCATTACCTCATTAGGATGATCATAATCATGCCACATATATGAGGCAATCCTACAATCCACGTCCGGGGGAAAACACGCAATATCTAGATACATCTGCTTTTGCTGTTCATCTAATATATCATAAATTCTGCTCAGAATCTTTTGGGGATCTTCCTGAGATTGTTGTATGAGATCGTCGAATTCAATCCATTCTTTTAGTCCTTTATCGCGCAAGAAAGAACCAAAAACTTTGAGAAGTAGTGGAAGTCCCTTCGCAGCCTTGACTATGTTGTTTGCAATAGGAACATGTGAAGGTAAATCATGACTGTTTAGTTCATCACTCTTTCCGATTGCACCGCGCCAGAAAAAGTGGAAAGCTCGATTAGGATGCATTGGACTAACATCGTAATATGATGGAGCCAAACCTCGATCAACAAACCCTTGGAGAACGCTTTGTCTTTTGAGGTGACAATTATTCTGCTTCCAGAAGCAAACCAATCAAGCTTAGCTCCTATGAACTCCTCGAGGAGGGGCCCCCTTTCCACGTCATTGAGAATAATGAGAATCTTCATATTTCTAAATATTTCTTTCAAAAGTCGAACTCCTCCAAAAGCAGAAGCAGCCTCATACTCTCGTTTCAAAATATCAAAGATCAACTTCGTTTGAAGATACTGAACACCACCAGGTTGCTGCGTCGTTTCTTCAATCTCTGCAAGAAAAATGCAAGCGTCAAAGTGAAGGGATATTTGGTCATATACGATCTTGGCAAGAGCAGTTTTTCCAATGCCATCTCTTCCATGGATTCCAACAATTCATACATCGTTTACTTCCAGTTCCAATAATTCCTTTACTTTCGATTCTTGACTGTCTTCAAGCTCCTATAAAGGTACTTGAGTTTAGGAGAATGTCACTTAGTAGAGAGGGGAAGAGAAGTGAAGAAAACATACCGAGGTACTGTAAGTTTCAGGTGATAACGCCGTTGTCGGAAACATATGCCCTGAATGTTCCTGCAAATCAATCATATGCCCTGCTCGTTGAGATGTTGTAGCTAGTGTTTAGCTGATAGAGCAGATAGATTGTTGAAGATAACCTCCACTGAAGTTCCTCCAACACAATCATTCACTCCATGCATCCCATTTAAGCTAAAGAAACGATAGTATACATGCTGTCTCAATTATGGAAAAATCTATTTAGTAAATCTGGCTTACTAAGCATAAAAAAAGCCTATTGTAACTAATGCGAAAAAGCAAACACAGGACTACAAAGATTTACGTAGTTCGATCAAGGTGATCTACGTCCACAATCAATGTGAAATGTTTATGACTTTTTTGACAATTTTCCCAAGGGTTAACAATTTCATCATATTTATGAGCTGCGAAAAGCGACCTAGTCTAACCAGCGATGGGAGAAGGAAAATAATGTTAGAAATTTAAAGTGAAACCTTAATGTGGAAGTTCAACAATAAGTGATCTTTGATCTTCATGATTTTTCACAATGAGAAGGATAAAGACGTACCTTGATCTATGGCGATTGTTGGAGTTGGCGAATACAACCCTGTTTCTCACACCGGGTACGCCCACGTGAGCTTAGGAAACCAGTGTACCTAACGACATAGACCTTACGCGTGGATGCGGGGGTTCGGGGCAACGCCCCAGGTGTCTCGCGCCCGACAGGCGGGGCCTCCGACGAGGGTTCGGGGTGCGCCCAAACCTCTACGGGTTTGAGCTTATTTAGCGGCCCGTATGGTGAAATTAAGAGGTTTTAGGTTTTTAGCCCGTTTTGGGCATATATATTTTGTTCGGTTTATCTTTGTATTGAGTTGAATTGGCAAACCAAAAAATATAGGAAATCTCTTTGCGGGACGTAGCCCTAATCTTGGGGTGAACCCGAGTAATCTCGTGCGTCTTTCCAATTTTTCTCGATTCTATGTGTAATCGTCCGATTCGGTTTCGATTAAACCCTTCAACGATAACTTCAAGAACGATTGTTGTAGAAAACAAAACCTAAATGCGGAAATTTGACAACAAGTGATAATATTCATGATTTTTCACTATGAGAAGGATGAACATACATTGATCCATAGCGATAACTTCGAGACAATTGTCGCAGAAAGTGGGAGACAATGACGAGCCTGATATCTCTTCATTAGCCACTGTTATTGTTTAACGCAATCTATTTGATGGAGGATATTAGGTCGTTATTGTGTGGAAAGAGAACCAGACTCTTATATCTACCAATAGGTGCCTTTTCAAGAGTTGCATTTCATCAAAGCACATCAGAATTGAACCCTTTAATTGTATCTTTTCATAGCCAAAATATTTAACTTGATAACATGCAGATAATTACTAAACACTTATTCATAATATCATGTTCTTACAAATAAATCCCAAGATGGACACAATGATTGTCCAAGTCTAACCAATCGATGGATGCATAATTCAAATGCCAAGCCAACAAGCTTGGACCGTCATCATTCACTCACACACTTCACAGTGCACAAAGGAGGGAAAATTGTCCAAAAAGTCCTAAACATATTGTACTTGTACCAATTCAGTCTTAAACCTTTCAATTGTGCCAATTCAGTCCTAAACTTTTTGACAACTTGTCAATTCAATCCTAAACCTTTTAATTATACGAATTTGGTCCTAAACCTTTTGATGATATGACAAACTAGTCCTAAATTTTTTCATGAATTACCAATTTAGTCCTTCCAGCAAATTGCTGAAATAATAGGTTTAGGACAAAAATGGCAAAACTTCAAAAGATTTAGAACTAAATTGGCAAAATTTTAAAAGGTTTAGGACTAAATTTGACATAATTGAATGATTTATGACTGAATTGGCGAGTTATTAAAAGGTTTGGGACTGAATTAGCACAATTGAAAGGTTTAAGACTAAACTGGCACAACTACAATAAGTTTAAGACTTTTTTGGTAATTTCCCCCACAAAAGGAAGGAGATGAAGTGATTCTCGTTTCCTTTTTTCCTGCATCCAACATGTTCTCGCGAATCTTCAGAAAAAAAAAAAGAAAAGAAAAGAAGATCGCACATTCTATGAGGAGTGAGACACGCGAATTAAAACAAACTATTACTATGACTGAGGATAAATAAATTTAAAATGACAAAAAAAAATCTATGTCAATGAATGGAAGAATTATTTTATGAATTTATTTAAATATTGGTCATCGAAAAGAAAAATAATTGAAAAAAAATGACCACTGCCGAAGAAATACGTTTTAAACTGATCATACTAAGTCTGCGTAAGAGATTGGGCAAATTACCTTTTATTTTGAAAGCCACCATTTTGAGGCATTATCTTAGGCAATACACCTCACAAGATTTCCCTACACTGCTTAGAAGACGAAACAAGCCAAGAACATTTGGATCTAGTTGCATCTCCCCAATTCAATTCCTTTTGCACACATTGAATCATGTTACTTGGATTGGGTTGTCTATGAAAACTCATCTCATCTAGCCAATCAGAAAGATAACTCGAGCTAGAAGTCCTCAAACTACTTGCATGCATCTTAAGTGGAGGTCCCTGTCGGAATTAGTATTGATGGGCTTTTTTCCAATTTAGTAGTAAAAAAATTTTACCAAAATAGGTTAACAAAAATTAAACATATTTAACGTTTTAGGTGTCGCTCGGCACTCAAAAGTGCCGAGCATTGTATTTTTTTTCAATTTTTTTATTATTTTCATTTAATCATTTTTTTAATTTCTTTTTCTTGTTTTCTTGTAATCATTTTTTTATTATTCAATTTGTTTTCTGGAATGGACAAAATATTAATGAAATTCATATATAATACCCTGTTCTGTAATATTCACGCAAATTATCAATGGGTAAAACACTTCTATATCGAGAATTTACCTGCAGATGATGTTCTAAAAACTCAAACAACAAAAAAGTAGAGATCGGCACAAGATGAATGCCGTCGATGCTGCTCTACCTCCCAACTCACTACATCGGCTCCGCCTCCCACCTCCAGCCGGCGTTCATCGGCGGTGGCAAATAACTCGAGTCGTGCACCATGATACGATGACACACCTCGACTCTAAGGAAAGCAAGCAAACGAGCGAGGTGACGGGGCTGCGGAACGACGAGGTGGCGTTGAACGCCGATTGGAGGTGGGAGGCGGAGCCAACGTAGTGTGTTGGGAGGCGGCATCGAATACCGGCAGAGAAATGTCTCCCATGATTCTAGTAAGGTATATAGCAGCCAAGGTTCTTGCACTTCATCATCAAACTTAATATTCATGGCAGAAAGTTGATCTAGCACTCCCTGAAACTCATTTATATATATATAGGCTATATATAGTCGGAGACGGCTCTTTGCTAGGGACCAATGAATCAACAAGCAAAGAGTTATCTTGCTCTATAATTTATCTTGTTAAGCATTTACCTTTATCACATTTTACATTCCACGCCCTATTTATTTTTTTTGCCATTTACTTTACTTCCCGTACAGAATTGTCACAAGAGCCCATTTGAACAACAAATCCGAAAACTCAACGCTTGTTGGTGAAAGGTCTTTCGCCGTGGATTATTCTCGACAAAACACTAGGGAAATTAATTTACAACTAATATGTACAGCATGGCTAATTGCCGTCCACGACATAAAGCATTCCTCTGCGGTCAATTTTCAATAACACGAGCATTTTCTCTCATTTAGGGCATGTCTACTGTTAGATTATAGTTGCTATGAAAATATTACCGACTGTCATTGAAACAATGCCAAATAGATAAATACACACCACATTGAGATGAGAAATAGAAATTTTTAAGAAAGAGGAGAACATATTCGATTGAGAAGAGTAGGTCGACACAACTAACATTGCCGGGGTCGTAACGTAATCAACCCTACTAACCACGACAAAGACAACGCTCAACCATCTAATCCCAACTAACACTCCATTATTTATTGCAATAAATGCCACCAACGGCTAAAGTTCGAAGATTCTAACATTTTTTTGCTTCAGGTCGGGATTGACATAGAGGTTAACTAGGTTAGAGGGGAGGGGAGGCAACTCTTTGAGAAGGTCGCAGGGTAGCCAATCAAGAGTATGAAGACTTGGCACAAACTGGATATTTGATGGAAGACTGAATATACGAGTGCATCGAAGACTCAGTTCTATGAGATAAAGGTGTTGAGGTTGATGTCTTGTATTCTGTTATCCAAGAGATTATGAGACGGTTCTCAAAGGCGCCCTAACGATTGGACAACACGGGGTCCCCGCTCCCCGGTGAACGGCCGGGGGTCCGGCGGGGGTCGCGGGGCAGCTCCCCCGAGCCGCTAGAGGCATTTTATATTCAATCATAGAAGGATTTTTATGGGAAAATTAAATATTTTAGGCTATGTGGGCAATTTTGTATTTTGTGCCATGTAGAATTTCTCTATATATATTTAGGGCAAAACAAGTCTTAAGTGAGAGGGAGGGAGTGAGAAAGAGTTCTTGTACACTTTTCTACATTATTAGTGAAATGGATCTCATCTCCTCGTGGACGTAGGTAGGCGGAATATCTCCCCTGCTGGACCACGTAAATTCTTGTGTTGTGCGAATTTCCATTACTTTCTTGCATAGTTGATAGGATCGAATTTAGATATTCGACAAAGGGAGTTTAAAAATACCACTCCGAAAGACTCCCTCCAAACTCCTACACCACGAGGCATAAACTTCTTCTAGGTTTATCAACTCTCCAATGTTACAAGGAAATTCCCTTAAGAAACAAGAATCCATTTTCAGTGGGAAAATTGTCAAAATTTTCCTAAACCTATCATATTTTTGCCAATTTAATTCTAAACCTTTGAATTTACCAATTCGGTCCTAAACCTTTTGCATTTATACCAATTCGGTCCTAAACCTTTTTCCTTTGTGCTAATTCAGTCTATCCGGCCAACTTTGGCTAGCTGATAGTGACTTGAATGCCGGCCGACATTGACATGGATGCTGGTATTGATGTGGATAAGTTTTATTATTTTTAATATTTTTTTCAAATTATATTTTTCTTTTTTTCCTTTTCTTCTTTTTCCTTTTAATTTTCTCCTTTCCCCTTCCTCCACCATGACAATGCCTTCCATGGATTGGACCACCGGCGACCGGCAGGAGGCTAGGTCGATGAGGCCACCATGGCCGGATTGGTTGAGGTCAACTAGCCATGGCGAGATGCTACCTCCCCCAGATCTCGCATGGGCAAGGCTAGCTAGCCATGGTAGCCTCGCCATGGACAGCGTAGCTCGTCCGTGCCAAGGGGAAGAGCAAGTATTGGGCCCGCAAAGATTTGAGGTCATGGCTTCGTCCTCAAGATTGGGTGAGGCGAGTCCGCAAGTGACCTCATTCATGGGTCTCCCACAACATTTTATTCTTCACAATACCCATGTGACCATGACTTCTCCAGTTTCTCTTGATTGAAATTTTCGGGAAAATCTTGAGCTGCTATGGTTGCTTAGCTTCTAGTAGCATTTCTATCATGGAATAGTAGCAAATGCTATCGGTCTTCTGGTGTTTGTGATCTTTTGCCCAATTTTTGTCTTCTGGTTCGTGCCCACCCAAATCTAGCCTTGCCATGGTTGGGTAAGGTCTGCCTCACCTAGCGACGGTGAGGTTCGCCTTGACAAGGGTGAGCCTTTGGCGAGGCGCGCCATGGCTGGCCGACCTCGCCTAGGTCAAATCTAGGCAAGCTTGCTTCTCACCGCCTCATGGTTGGCCGACCTTGTCCAAGCTAGATCCGGGCGAGGTCGCTCCTCTCTATGGCCAGCCTAGCCTCCCGTCGATCGCCGGTGGTCTAGTCAAGAATGAACTATCACGGTGAAGGAAGGAAAATGGATAAAAATAAAAGGCAAAAGAAGAAAAGAAAAGAAAATTAAAAAAATAATTTGAAATAATATTAAAATATTAATAAAAATTGTCCATGTCAGCATCACGTGTCCATGTCACTACTCGACGGCCAAAGTTAATCGGATGAAGTGAATTAGCATAAACACAAACGGTCTAGGACTGAATTAGCACAACAAAAAGGTCTAGGATTGAATTGGAATTGATGCAAAAGGTTTAGGACTAAGGTTTAAGATTAAATTGACAAAAGTGAGATAGGTTTAGGATTTTTTTGACAATTTTCCTCATTTTCAGCACTTGCAGATACCATGGGTTTTAAGTCAAGTCGGGCAATTTCAAAGTACCTCTACCCGGAATATCCAACTCTACTAATGAGAATCTCAATTTGCCAATGGATACCGGAAGCTTTCCTAGCCCACAACAACGATCCCTCAAAGACAAGCGTTTAATTAACCACAAGTCTCCAATTGACTCGGGTAGTTCAAGAATTTTCGCGTTATCTAAGGCTAGCGCTGAAAGAGGTTTAAGTTCACGAAAAGAACCAGGAACACGAGCCAATGAGAAGCAATTAGTGGCACTAAGAATTTCAGTTGAACCAATTTGCCTATCGACTCGGGAACTTCTCGAATGGGAGTGACATCAATCAGGAGCTCTCTAAAAGCACTCATCCCAACCATTTCCGCTGGCAAAATGCTAAGTTCGGAGCAGAACTTCAAATTCAGGGCAATCAAGAGCTTCGGATCATTAAATATTAATTGAAGGATCTAAATGAGAACATCGCTCAAGATTCAATATCTCCTTATGCAGGCAACAAGAGAAGCTGGGGCTAACTAACAAGTCTGCACAACCCGTCAGATTCAAGAGTTTCAAACGCTCCATCTGCAAAACAAGGGGAAAAAATTCAGATGGCATAGAACTCCTCAATGTGCTTAAGGGCCAAAAAGAACATGACAGCAAATGGGCTATAAAGCCACCTTACTTCTTTGCCAACCTCCCAAGATTCGGTAACCTTGCTCCAAGCAAGAACTAGAATAACTAGATTCTCGTTTTTCCTCAGCCAATATGGTCTTGATCTTAGCGAACAACAAAGACTGATAAGAGATCATTCTCAAATGGAAAAAGTGTCAAAAAATTCTAGACTTTTTGCACTTATGCCAATTCAATCTTAATTTTTTTTTTTTTGTCAATTCAATCCTAAAACGTTTGAATTAGTGCTAATTCAACCTTAAATCTTTTATATTTGTGCCAATTTAGTCTTAAGACTTTTTGCATTGGTACAAATTGAGTCAATCTGGTCAATTTTAGTAGGAAATTGCTAATGCGGACGTCGATTGTCCTACGTGGAACGCCTAGACGCTGACGTGCATATTTTTTTTAATATTATTTCAAATATATTTGATAATTTTTTCATAATTTTTCAACGCCAGCCGTTCCAAGTAGGATAATCGACATCCACGTTAGCGATTTCTAACCAAAATTGACTGGATTGACTAAATTTGTACAAATGCGAAAAGTCTTGGGACTAAACTAACAAAAATGTAAAAGATTTAGGACTGAATTGACACTAATGCAATAGGTTTAGGATTGAATTGACACTAATACAATAAGTTTAGGACTTTTTGAACACTTTTCCCTTCTCAAGCCCTAACCACATTCATAAACCTTTATTTCCTTCACAGTTCTCAACTCCGGCTATTGTGAGGCCGATGTACATTACTGCCCAATCGAGATGCATCAAATTCTCAAAATATGATGAACATTCTCTTTTTGCTGCAGAACTGAGAATTTCTGAACTTCAGTGGCCAGCTCCACGATTCTCCTGTGGTTTCTAATATGATGAACATTCTCTTTTTCAAGTAGATAATCTCTTGATGCCCTCACAAAGTAAGCATTAACGTAAACTCCAAAAGGACTGAAGCAAAGAAAGTCAATGAATCAAACTATTAACTCCTTCGTCAATTGAAATCAAACTCGTTGTCAATCAAGCATCGTTACCATAATAAGAAAATTCAATCGAATTCAGTTGTTGGTTCATTGTACTTACTGTCTGTTAAAGTATTAGGTCAAAGAAGGCTTCCAACTATTTTGTTGGTTAGATGTGTTAGACAAGATTATTAGCTCAAAAATAACAACAATGTGCCCCAAGTGTGGGTTTTTAAATTTGGAAATTCTACGTTAAATTGACCGAAAAAGAAAAACAAATTAAAAAGGGAATTCCATGACTTGGGTCGTACGTTCATAGCAGCCAGACAGAAAGAAAAAGTGGGTTAAATTATTTATCATGGCAATCCTGTGCTTAATTCCATTATTCTCATAGTCCAAGCGACAGATGGTCAACGACCTCGGAGCCAAACTTAACTAGTACCCTATTGGCTCATTGAATGGAGGATCATATCACAAAAGTAAAACGACTCTTCTTTTTCGCTATATTTTTCTCAAAATTGTTCTTAAGTGGTTTGATTTGATAGTATCCATACAGTCGATGAATGTGCAAAGAGCCTAACTTAAATTATGACATCAAATTTTAAATTAAAATACATCCTCTCTCTCTTGCTCATTCATTTCCGTGCAATGCCTTTGCTCCGTCCTCTCCATTTTCGTTTGTGATGTGTTGAGTTGAGCTTTCAATGATAAACAGTTTCATAAGATCCAAGGACCTTCTGTTTGTAACTTAAACCGCGGGCCGATTGGCGGGTCGAGCCATCAAATACGTTCAATAAGCTTCGAGGCAGTTCGATTTTATAATGCAGCAGACTCAAGCCCGTTGGATTGTTCCTTTTCCTGATTTTGTAATGCAGCAGACCCAAGATAGTCAGATTGCTCCTTTTCCTTATTGAAGTGATTGTCTCCGCCGCACGTTCCGTGAAATTTCATATCGAATGAAGGATTCGCTAGATAGCCGTTCGATTTTTCTCGTCCACGATGTAGTTACTGGGAGGAAATTAAAGCAAGGCACAAGAAAATGCATAGATCCGTACTGTAAATCCATACAATAATTTGTTTATACCATAACGAGGCACAAGATCAATGCTCGATCGATATGACATTTTCCTCAAGGACCCGGTTGGAGGCAATTTTGGTCGCAGCCATGCTATTGGGTTTCCTTCTACATGCCCTCAAAATCTGAAAATTTTCATGAACATGAAACTTTATCGAAAGGAACGAAATAGGAAATCCAAATCCAAAAAAGCAGGAGAGACTCTTGCACACAGAGGAGCATGGGGAAAATTATACAATGCCCCTACTCCAGGCGATCCGAATTCGTCCTATCATCCGGTTCCTCGTCGATAGCAAGACGGGTTGCTTGGACAGTTCTATCATGTGATAGATCATCATCTCATCCTGTGGGCATGATGTCCTTTATATCAATGCTTGGTTGCCCAAACTTGCTGACTTCCTGATCAGCTTCAGCGAGCTTATCCCAGCAATCTTTCAGGTGTTGCAGTCTCTTTGCTATCTCATCGATTAGACGGAAGAGTGGTGCCATCTCCTCCTTGCTCCTTTCTTTGCGTACGAGCTTTTGGGTCATCATTTTCCGAAGTTCGGCCAGCAAAGCCATGGCAGCATGGAATGTCGAAAATGGTTGTTCACCGTCAGACAAGGACGGGAGACCACAGGGATGCCGGGATTTTTCAATCAAAGGGGCTTCCCATGCAGCTATCGGCTCTTGAATGTAATGGTGAGTATGTCTTCTCTTCTTCAAGACCGACGGTTGATGAGGCCATCGGCTCGGCTTATGGGCGGGTGATGGGCGGTGGCGCACGGAGGAGAGCAACAGCGGGATGAAGATAGATAGTGTGGTTGAGGTGCTTATGAGGCACTGGACGTCCGAAAAGATCACATGTTTCCGTTAAAACCTCTTAACAAACAGGAGATGATATCGCATTTACATTGGAAAATCTTCTAACAGCCCCAATGTAATCGTGGGGAAAGAGATCACGTCCCCCCTGAATTTTTTTATCTTGTTCATTTGGAAAAATCCAGTGGCTCAATCTCTAATTTGCCTCGTTGATCTCTTCGGCATTACCAAAATCCGCTGTTAAGATGATCCTACGTGCGCTTGTCGGTGCGTCAATCCTCGTCATCACTTTTAGGGGTAACTTTCGTATGCAGTGTGAATAGCAAAACGGGTTATCAAAATTTAGGTGTCGATGATCTAACGACCTGATCTGATCGACACCTAGATTTTTCCTTTTGCTCCATCTTCCTACTAAGGTAAATATAATTTCTTAGGGTCAGCCCAAAACAAAACTTTTTGTCGATAAATAAGACAAGACTTCGATTTGGTATGTACCTTCTGTTTTACCTTGATATCGATTTTGTTACGACTGAAGCCGGACCTTCCACACAAAGCAATCCTTGCTATCACCTGACGAGAAAAAATGAAAACCTGTTGCGACTTCATGACGATGTCGTGGACCCGATGTGGCTGGTCTGTTTTTAACCGGACCGGCGAGGCGAACTTCATCTTTTGCGTGAAGAGTGACCGTATTAAGTCATTGCAATCACAACGCAAACTAGGACATTTTTGTTTTTTGTGGCTAGAGTGCACGTTACAATATCTGGTGGCCATGTAACATCACAGGAGGACTTCATTTACTCAATGAATGTAAATCCACCTGCATTTACTTTTATGAAAAGTATAGCTAATTTAGATTAAAATCATCATATTCCCCCAAACTACTTTCCTTTTCCCAAACAGATTTTGACGCTGCTTGTGTTCATCCCCTGAAAAAAAGAAAATCGGTATCCTAATTCATTCAAATAAATTTCCAAGCAAAGGTTTATAAATTAACGCGATCCTAGGATGAGAACTTTGGTCACTCGTGAAGTTGACTGCTTTCCTTCAAAAACTACTATGTACAACACGGCAAATTTGGGACGACATAAAGCATTTTCTCTACAGTTAATTCTCAATGACATGAGCATTTGATCTGATTGACACTCATTACAAAGAGTAGGTCGACATAACTCTAAAATTGCCGGTGGCCTAACGTAATCCACGCTACTTGTCAGGGCAAATGACAACACTCAACCATCCAATCCAAACTAACACAATTATTTATGGCGATAAATGCCACCTACGGCAGAATTGAAGAGTCTATCATATTTTGCATCAGGCCGGGATTGACATACAGATCAACTGAGCTAGAAAAAAGGGGAGGCAACTCTTTAAGAAAGTCGCAGTGTAGCAAATCAAGAGTCTGAAGACTTGACATGAGTTGGATTTCTGATGGAAGGCTGGATATACGAGTACCTCGAAGCCTCAGTTCTCTGAGACGATGCAGTTTCGAAATCTGACTCGGAATCACTCCCTCCAAACTCCTGCACCAGGACGCATGTACCTCTTCCAGGTCTGTCAACTCTCCAATGTAAGGAGGAAATTCTCTTAAGAAACAAGAATCCATCTTCAGCAATTTCAAACTCCGCAGGTTTCTAGTCGACTCGGGCAATTTCGAAATACCCGTACCCGAGATATCCAGCTCTACTAACGAGCCGGCCAGTTTGCCAATGGATTCCGGAAGCTTTCCTAGCCCATGACAATCCCTCAAAGACAAGAGCCTGAGTTCCCCCAAGTCTCCAATTGACTCCGGGAGTTCAAGAATTTTCGCGTTATCCAAGGCTAGCAATGAAAGAGCTTGAAGTTCACAAACTGAACCAGGAAGCCGAACCAATGAGAAGCAATTAGTGGCACTAAGAGTTTGCAGTTGAACCAATTTTCCTATCGATGCAGGAAGTTCTCGTATGGAAGTGCCATCAATCAGGAGCTCTTCTAAAGCATTCATCCCATCCATTTCCGCAGGTAACATAGTGAGCTCGGAGCAGAACCTCAAATTCAGGGTAACCAAGAGCTTCAGATCATTAATTGAAGAATCTAAGTGAACCAATTGAGAGCATCGCTCAAGAATCAGTATCTCCAAGTTTGGGTAACAAGAGAAGCTGGGGGTAACTAATAAGTCCGCACAACCTGTAAGATTCAAGACTTTCAAACGCTCCATCTGCATAACAAGTGAAAATTTTCAGATGGCGCAGAACTCTCAATTTTACTTAAACAAGAAATGAGCTATAAAACACCTTAATTCCTTTCCAACCTCCCCAGGATTCTGCAACCTTACTCCAGGAAAGATCAAGAATAACTAGGTTGCCTAAATGAATGCTGATTGCTTCAAAATCTTGAGGGCACCCTTGCCAGTGAAGCCACCGAATGTTCAATAAGGCATCTGCAAATCTTCCACCAACATTGGTGTGACCCAAGCTGAGAAATGTCATGCTCGGTAGGATCTCGAAGCCTGCCATAATAGTGTTAAGGTGGTCTGATCCCTGCACGATAGACCATAAAAGTCAAGTAGAGAAACATGTGGAAGTCCTAAGACAATGAAATTTTCACTATGGATCATGAGGTAAAGAAAATGCTCCATTTGGGAAACCTTTTCAAGGAAAATTGAAAAACGAATTAGAGCCTGCACGCTACTTTTTTCCCGGACATACCCTTTTCCTCCTCTTTGTGTCGTGGGCTATGGCAGGAATGTAAAACCTAACACGAGTTCCTGGATCATGGAAACTTTGGTAAATAATCTTCCTGGCGAAGCACCTTAGCACACTGTGCATGCCTATTTTATTTTCTTCCATTTCTAATAGGGACATTCGACGAAGGACCTCAACTTCATCATGAGGACGATCATAATCATGCCACATATATGAGGCAGTCCTACAATCCACGTCGGGGAGAAAACATGCAATATCAAGATATATCTGCTTTTGCTTTTGATCTAATGCTTCATAAACTATGCTTAGAATCTTCTGGTAATCTTGCTGAAATTGTTGTACGAGATCTTTGAATTTCATCCATTCTTCTCGTCCCTTACCATGCAAAAAAGAACCAAAAACTTTGACAAGTAGTGGAAGTCCCTCTGCAGCCTTGACTATTTTGTTTCCAATTTCAGCATATGGATGTAGTTTGGAACTCATTCCCATTGCATACTGCCAGAAAAGGTCGAAAGCTCGATTATCATCCATTGGACTAACATCGTAACTATGAGCCATCCCTCGATCAACAAAGCTTTGAAGAATGCTTCTTTGTTTTGATGTGACAATTATTCTACTTCCAGAACCAAACCAATCAAGCTTAGCCCCTACAAACTCCTTGAGAAGGGAACCATTTTCTAAATCATCGAGAACAAGGAGAACTTTCATATTTCTAAATATTTCTTTCAAAATTCCTACTCCTCTGAAAGCAGAAGCAACCTCATACTCTCTTTTCAAAATATCAAAGATCAACTTGGTTTGAAGATACTGAACACCACCAGGATGCCGCATCGTATCTTCAATCCCCGCAAGAAAACTGCAAGCGTCATAGTGAAGGGAGATTCTTTTATAAACAGTCTTGGCAAGTGCAGTCTTTCCAACACCATCTCTCCCATGGATTCCAACAATCCGCACATCTTTTACTTCTGTGTCCAATAAGCTAATTATTTGCAATACTTGACTATCTTCAAGCTCCTATAAAGGTACAAGTTTAGGAAAACATAACCTTACTAAGGAGGGGAAGAGAAGTGAAGAAACATACAGAGGTACCGTAAGTTCCGGATGATGACGCCATTCTCTGAAACATGTGCTTTGAATGTGCCTGCCAATCAATCATTATGCCTTGTTAGTTGATATGTTGAAACTAATGTCCAGGTAATTGAAGATAACCTCTACTGAAGTCCCGCCAATGCAATCATTCACTTTCATGAATCCATTATGGGAAAATCTATATGTAAATCTGGCTAACGAAGCATCAAAAAGCCTATTTCTCCGAGTAGTCTGAAAAGGAAGCACAGAAAGATAACCACCGCCCTTATCGGGGACCACCTCTGAGTCACCTGCTGGTTGGAGTTTACCTTATCCTAAGTTACATCGACATCGACATCAACACGCAACACAACACGCCGACATGCTACTTCTTAAAAAAATAAAGAATTCCAATACGTTGGGACACGTTATATATAAATGTATATTTATATCGGTGGTGAGTTTCTTCTTCTTCTGTTGAGGATTCATGATTAATTTTTTTGGGATTGCCTGGGTATATTAATTTTGAGGTGGCTAGCTATTTGATTTAAGTATTTATATTTATGATAGACTTACATTTTAAAATTGACTTCATGCATGTTGGAATGGCTTATCGGGATGTTGGACGACATAGACATGTCCAACATGATATGGAGGCCACAGGAGAGTGCCTGTGCTTTCTAGCCCTTACCTCATTTAAATGTGCATAATCTACAGTAAATAAAAGATAGTGCAATAGATAGGTTTAAATGACTAACATACCCTGTTTCTTATCCTTCGAAGTCTGAAAAGGAAAAGAAATACCGTTCTTATCAGGGACCACTTCCTGGCTCCCTGCAATAATTAATCGAGTCTGAGTTTCCCTAGAGATCTTGCTTAAAAGTGCAAGATTCATAATGAGCAAAAGCTAGTCCCACAGCATGAGGACGAAAACACAAACATAATTTCAACGATCCCATCTTCTACTGCTTCCGTAAAAAACCAGCACAGAAAATCATCAGCCATCGAGAAAGTTAACACTTTTGACGCATCGATGACAGACCTATCGTAAGCTGTAAAAGCAGTAAAATGCAAAAACCACTTAAAGACAGTATCTAAAGAAGGATGCTTTAGGTTTTCTGTGAAAACAGAACTTGATATGTGAATCTTCCTTCTCAAAGTCCAAAGTATCGATCACCACAGTCGATCGGAAGTTTTCATTTTCCGAGAACAATGAGAAACCACAATATTCCTTGCGAGTTACAACTTGTAAATGATCTTTTGCAATTTTCCAGTCCTGCATAAAGTCTTTCTAATCTGGCATGTCATCCCGTTGTGGTTCCATTGCATAGACAACATTTCTATCGATTCTCCAATCCCACTATTTCTATCTTCATTTGTTGGAGGAGATTTTCACTTTCCAGGAACCATGAGCCACAATATTCCTTGCAAGTTCCAGCTTTTAAATGATCTTTTGCAATTTTCCTGTCCTGCAGAGAGTGTTTCTGATCTGGCACGTCATCTCGTTATGGGTTCATTGCATAGACAACATTTCTCTATCGGTTCTCCAATCCTGCTCTTTCTATCTTCATTTGTAGCAATTCGTTGGAGATTTTCACTTTCTGTTTAGTTCTTCCCCTAATACTATCCTTCCTAAAACAAGGTGCACAGCATTAAGAGCTAGATCGTTGTACCCTTATATTCTTTACTGGATAATATGATTCATGGTACCACAGCTATTAAGTGTCTCGGCAGCAATGAATTGAGACCAGTATAAAAATTCTCCACTTTATCAACAATTGTGTATAATCACCTCAGAACTAGGGTCCACCAAAAAATAAAAGAAAGTGAAGCACCATAAGAAGTTTCTCAGTCCTCTAATATGCTGAACTACAAGAAGTGGAAAGGAAGCTGACAGGACATAAGCGGAAGTTGGCAGATGCATAAGGCTGTGGTGAATGGTGGATGCGCAAATGTGACTTAGTTGTTTTTCACACAAAAAGAAAATGCAAAAAAAAAACAGGAAAGAAAGGATTCAGGCTGTTCGAGTACAGTTACAATTCAAGTGAATTTGCAATCCACCAAGATAGACATTACGCTCGTAAATACAGAATAGACAATAAAAATAAGACAAATATATAAATAGGTAATGCTGTATTGAAGAAACAAATTTGATGCGCTGCTCCACTTAACATAAAGCTACAGACACACTCAATCGCTGATATCATGAGATTAACAATATACCTGCCATTATTTTGTATAATCAAACAGATCGAGCATCAGATCAGTACTGCGGTGATCTAAAACCACAATCACCAAGCAGCAAGCTATTAATATGTTGTATTAGATGGAAAGGTTCTTTCTGTAAATTGCTACAAAGGTGGGAATTCATGATTTGAAAAGACAATTTCTGATAAATATGGAAAAAAAAATGGAGAATCTGAAAAAAGAGGAGAGATTATGGATAGTCTGTGCTGGATTTCATCTTTCATGAGATTAAATAAAAAACGAATCTATTATGCACCTAGAAAGTGGATGAAATGGAGCTTTGTCGTTGATCCATATCATTACAAAGCTCCTCTCCCTCTTGCTACTCTTGATACTAATGAGAGAAAGAATAGGATTAATAGTCCCTCTTACTCTACCACAAATGTACTTTGGACAATATTCCTACACTTTTTATCATGGGTGTTAACCTCAATATAATGTATTGCAAAATTTTCATGGCACAAATTGTGTAGTTGTATCTAATTTAGGGTTTAACTAGAAAGCAACTATACATTCTTTACATCATCGGAAAAACCGATTATGGTGGTTTAGCCATGTTGATTACAATCACCAAAGTAACGCCAATCACAATTAAGCTTGTAATTTATCTTTTTTTATATATAAATCTAGTCACACATTTCATTTTTGCACAGTCCTTCAAGTTTGAAAATCAAAACAATTATCAAAATCAGTACTTGTTGAAAACAAAATTATGCAAAGCATTACCTATCCAATGATGCCAAAATAATCATATCAATCACCGAAAGTAAGCTTCAGATAACAAAGACCAGTTACATTTGTAGTGTAGTCTATGGAAGTTCATGAAAATATCGTAACCCATCTAATCTAGGGTTCACCAAAACTTTTTACCTCCTCTCTTAGTTTTTGCCACCACCGTTACTTCCAAAATATTAACTCTTAACTCTTCAAGTTTTCTTTCCTGTGATCAAACTAAATACCATCGCCAGTCCCTTAGAAAAATTTTCATGGCGGCCTCTTAGCAATATCATTTGACATCCTAGCATTCCAAGCGACCATTATAATGCCTATATGGGTAATTTTGTAATTCAGTACAGTTCTATATATCACTTTTAGCATTTCAAATTTAGTTTTGATCTGGTAGCCATATTTTAATTCTTATTTAGTATGAAAGACCTCATATCTTAAGCGCCGATGTCAACATTCAAAGTGATGTGAATCTTTTCACAATTTCTAAATTCTCTTTCAACGAGTATGTTCAAGAGCACCAAGTGAACCTCCCATTTACATTCTAGGAGTTAAAAAATATCAAAGAAATTCAAAACAGACTCGCCATCTTAAGAGCTGCCTCCTCTTTCCAAAAAAGTAAGGTGGAAAGCCAACTATTCTTTTGGAGCACCAATAGAAATTTCCTCAATCTTAAAAGCCCATCTATCTTTCTTTCCAAATAACCCAGACCATGGTACCAGAGCAAAATGCTTTTCCTATCTTTAGAGCATTTTAGCCTAGACCCAGCTAAGAGTTCCTCTCTAACAGACCATACCGCGACCTAACTTGCAAGAGCAATAAATTAGTATTCCAAAGTCTTCAAACCTCTAGGCAATGAAGGAGAAGCAGAGAAACAAATGCTTGCAGTGCATATCAAGTCGTTTACTTCCTTGTCCAATAAGCTAATTATTTGCAATATTTGACTGTCTTTAAGCTCCTATGAAGGTACTGAAGTTTAGGAGAACGTAAGTTGATAGGGGAGGGGAAGAGAAGTGAAGAAATACACAAAGGGATTGTAACTTCGCAATGATAACTCCTTTCTGTGAAACATGTCCTCTGAAGGTTCCTGCCAATCAATCGCATGCATGTTGACTGAGATGTTGTAACTGATGTTTAGCTGACAGACTAGATAGGTAGTTGAAGATAACCTCAAAAATAGTCCCTCCAAAGTATTCATCAAGTTCAGGAAACTAAATTAACCTTAAGACATGTTGAAGTATTATCCCACATTGCTTGACAATGGATCCTAAATGCTTTTTATATTCATATAATCTCTCTCCACCAATTAGCTTAAGCTTTTGGATCGAACTTTCTAACATGGTATTAGAGCCAATGCTTACCCTTTCGCGAATGTGCGTGGTCAAAATTCCGGGTGAATGTGCGTAGTCAAAATTCCCCGTGCTGCTCGTAGTCCGGCTTGCACATGAGAAAGGGTGTTGCCGCAAGGCTAGAAAAGGATACTCCTGTCCATTATGGAAAAATCTATAAGTAAATCTGGCTTAGTAAGCATCAAAAAGCCGAAACGGAATACCCTCTTTCTTTCAATACAATAAACAGAAGATAGTGCCAAAATGCCTAACTGAGTAACATACCACCCATATCCGTTGACGTCTCATCAAAGTGAAAAGGAGGCACAGAAAGGCAACTACCGATTTTATCTGGACCCATCTCGTGGATGCCTGCAATAGTAAATCAAGCAAGAGTTTCCCTTCAGATATTGCTTAAAGGTGCAAGATCGACAATAAAAAGTAATAATAATTATTATTATCATTATTATTACAATCACTCCCATGGGATGAGGAAGGAAACACGAGCATAATTTGCACGATCCCATCGCACACCGCTTCCCCAAAGCACCAGCACAGAAAATCATCAGCCATCTAGAAATTTAACATTCTTTTACCATCGATGACCGATCCATCGTATGTGGTAAAAGCAGTAAAATGCAAAAACCATTTAAAGATAGAATTTGGATGTTAAGAGGGGATTGTTTTGGTTTTTTCTGAAAAATAGAAGTGGGTATGTCCGACTTCTCTCAAAGTTCAAACTATCGATCATCACAGTTGATCCAAAATTCACACTTTCAAAGAACCATAAGAGATAAGATATTCTTTATGACTTACAACTTATAAATGCACTTTTGAGAATAGAAGTGTACTCAGAGTATTGTAGGAGCTAGTTTGCTCCTACTAGTAATCAAACCAAAATCATGAATGTTCTATATGCATGCGTCTTGAATGTTCACGTTTCTGTCTTGTTAAATGTTTTGTCAATCGAAGAAATTTATCTCCTTGTAATGCTACATACATATATGAGTTATTTAAGAGAAAGAGTCGTGTAACAAGCGTATACAAAGACAAGTCTTGTGATCATTTCATAAGAAAAAGAAAAAGAAAAAAGTGTGGGTGGATATAGAAGTTCAATTTCATTTGAGAGTTTCTCCTATTTGTTTCCTTCTTTTTCTTGATTAGAGTCGAGTTAAGTAAACTGTAAGTGTTCCACATTCAAATTATTCTGTGAACGAGTATTAGAGCCTACATTTGTGGTCATGGCCTCAGCAAACAATCAACTTCCGCTTCAATACCCTCATCTTACCAAAGAAAGCTTTGGTAATTGGGCTGTCAGAATGAAAGCCTTACCCCGTGCCTATGGTATATGGAACTTGTCAACAAAGGCTAAGATGAGCCAAAGGACAAAGCCACCTTAAGTCAAAATCAGAAGACTGCCTTGGAGAAGGTTCAAATAAAAGATAAATATGCCCTGTCAATCATTTATCAAGCTCTAGATGATTCCATGTTCGAGAAGGTTTCAAATGCTACTAATTCTAAGGAAGGATGGGAGATTCTTTACAACAAACATGAGGGCTGAATGTGCCTGCCAATCAATTATATGACCTGTTAGTTGAGATGTCGTAACTAATGTTTAGCTAAGAGACTAGATAGGTAATTGAAGATAACCTCTAGTGAAGTTCCTCCAATGCAATCATTTTCAGCTTGCATCCTTTCTAAGTTGAAGAAAGGACCGTATAACTCCTGTCTCCAATATGGGGAAATCCATAAATAAATCTGGCTCGCTAAGCATCAAAAAGCCTAAACGGACAGGCGGAGATCCGGTATTTTTTGAATCCCTATGTAAGAAATTACAAAGGAAATTCTTTCAACAAAGAAAGATGTGAATTAGGAAGGATATGTCGACGAAATATGAATCGAAGATACCCTGAGCAATCAGAAGTGGTAAACAAGCTTATAGGACATAAGCTCAAGGTGGTGGCTGCTAGGTCTAATATCTTGTGTTTTCTAATCATAAATCTGCTAAGTATCATAATTGTATCATGTCAAATCCACGTCCAAGTTGAACACGACAGGTCAGTATTCAGACCCAACTTTGAAATCCAAAGACAGTATGATAATTAAGCATGTCACACAACAAGATATATTTAACATTTTTAAGATATCAGCTCTTACTTATAAAAGTGTAAAAATGTGTTTAGAGGTCTGTTAACATGTCCTCATTCACCTAGACACGTGTTAACCCATTTAATTAAGCATGTCTAGTTAAAGTGTCATATGAACAAGTCAAACGATATCAACTGATTCACAACATGCTTATTAATTGTGTATAGATTGCTTGACCAATTTATGATATGAGTGCGATTAAGGTTAAGCCGACCATACTTATCCAAGTAACATGCACGTCTCGGGCAATTGGCTCACCCTGTCGGTTGCATAAGGCTATGTTGACAGGAAAAAAAGGTGACTTCGTTGTATCAGAAAGCAATTACGGGATTTTGGTTACTACAGTGAAGTTGCATGACAAACAATGCCTCCATGAGTAAACAATGTGGTTATTGTTTGCCAGAAACTACAAAAGCCTCGAAATTAAATATTTCTAACAGTAATGCTTTAGTAATGTCAGTTTTGATGCACCAACGCTCCTTAACAATTAAGAGGCAAGAGGTATTGTTGAGTCACTACTATTGTGAGCTTAACACCAACTTTGCCATCAATTTTGTTTAGTTAAAGGGTTAATACCACGAAAAACCCCAAACCAGTACATCTCAGACAAATTTACTTCAAACTGTTTTTTTGGCCTCCAAAAATCCTAAACTGGCAAATACGTGATAAATTTAACCTAAACTAAATTTTTTTACCACGAAAAATCACAAACCGATACACCCATGACAAAGTTACCCTCCGTTATATTGGATTAATATCACGAAAAATCCAAAATTCAGACACTTGTGATAACAAAGAGTAAAAATTTCAAAATGGTACACCTTGAATTGTTACGTGTCATCCAACTCAGCAATTGCATACTTAAATTTACGAAAGATCTTAAATTTACGAAAAACTAACGAAGGGTAAATTTATCATCTGTGTATTTGTTTGGGGTAAATTTGTCATATGTGTATCGCTTTAGGAGTTTTTTGTGGTAAAAAAAATCATTCGGAATAAATTTATCACATATGTACCGGTTTGGAGTTTTTCATGAGATTAATCCGTAGTTAAAAGAATAATGTTGTAACATTTTTGTTTGGTGGTCTAAAGCGATAACAACTATACATCCAGCTATTGTAGTCAAGTCGACCATCAAACCGACAATCTACGATTTGGTCTTCGATTAAATACACCAATGATACTTCCGAAGTGTAGAATTGCCCCTCAATTCTTTGGGGATTCTATTCTTGCGAGGGTAACTAGCTTCTGAAAAGTTGAAGTATATGCAAGCTACTTCACAGTTCAGACGAGACTTGCATCCTCTTGTAGTTTCATTTCATGTTTTTACCTTCTTTTTCTAATATATTCCAACTTTACAACAACCGTATGTCATGCTCTTAGCGATTAGAGTTTTAGCTATATGATGTAAACACGCTTTAAGCTGAAACTGACTACATCAACAGGTACAATCTTTAGGAGATAGTACTCAAGAAGAGACAAGAATAGGAACAAAGAATTATACCGATCTCCTGTAGAATAACATGTGATCAGCACCATCGAACAGATCTTCATGCTCATAATTATGCCCTATCTTCAGCTTAAGTGAAATTTCTCTAGTGATCAATGTGACAAGATCCCGTTGACTGCCACTGCAGGAAAAAATCTCGATTCCAAAACCATTAACAGATGCAATCTCAGGACCTACCACCCAACCAACAACACAATGAAAAGACAATTTGGATGTGGTAAAAGATCACTGGTCCTGAACTTCAGCATGCGATTTACCTGATGCAAAGGAATGCTAAACATACTACACTAATGTTCAGTAATCGTGTGAAGATGCGACAATGCCATTGCAGCAAGTACTTAGTCCAACTCATGGATTATATTGTCACAGTTTCTCATATAAAGAGCATGTACAAGGAGCATATAAACCCTATTGTCAAGCGACGTGGATGTTACAATACTTGTGCAAGCCGTATTAGGAGTGGCACTTGAAATTTGACTAACAAAAAGGATAAAAAGAGCATGGGAACCACATTGTCAAGTGGGGTGGATATTTCAACAGAACAAAACAATTATAGCAGAGTCGACCAACACTTGCATTTTCTGCTGGAAAAAGGATGTGATCTTCTCACATACTCGACAAACCTCGGTCGATCCAGTAAACAAATAAGAAGAAACCACATGAGAACAAGACAGATGAAATGTACCCTTTATATGAGCTGCTATTCCATCCCTCAACTTTATTAGCCTCCACAAGAGCCTCCTTCCACTGCTCGACTTTCTCAGCGCCCCACATCGGCCCGTGCGCGTCCAGGGCGTCTCCGTAGAGTGACGATTCCAGCTTCACATCAAACCGTTCCACATCGTAGAAAACAGGCAGGATCTCTTTCGTCCCACCTGATCTAGCTGTGTGTTCCACCATGAGTGCGAGCGCGTCAAGGCACCGAGGGCTACGAGCGTAGTTTCTGGAAAAGATAGGTATGTAGATCTTGGAGCTGTACACCGATAGCCGAAGCTCTTTGGCAGTACAAACGGTTTCGAGACCTCTGAAAACGCGAATGCCGTCAGCTAACAAGCTGCAATGGAGGGAATCAACGAACCCAAAGAGATTGTCGGATCCTGTGAAACTCAGGAACACTTCATATTCTGATTCAGCGACACTTGATTCAGCCTCTGACTTCGTATCTTTATTCATACTTAATTCGGCCTCTAACTTCATCGGATCTTGGTTCAGCCTCGCTGGTTCAACTTCGACTCTTCTCCTACCTTCGCCAGAGTATTCAGCCATACTCGGTTCAACCTCTAACTCTATCGTATCTTGTTTCAGCCTTGCCGGTTCATCTTCGCGTACTTTCCGTTTTATGCCTGCGGATTCAGCCATGCTCGGCTCCGTCTTCCCCTCCATCTCTCGTCGTCCAGTTTCCACTGCACCTGGTTTGTACAGAATGGTCAAGTCAACCGAACCGGGTTTGCCTTGCCGATCGTTCAATCTTAGCCGTTAATTTAAGACAAAATATATTACAAGAAGAAAAAAAAAGACAACAATTATTTAGGACCATTCGAGAAAAACAGCCATCTTATAAGGTGGATTTACTAGGATAAAAATTTTCGGATCACTTAATAATAATATATGGAGAGTCATAAAATCTTGAAAGAATGGACTGCATAATAATTTTAATTAATTTTTATTGGTGTTTGTAGTCCAAAACGGATTGTTAGCACAATACTCACTCGAAAACTATTATATAATCAATTCCTTTATAACGCTATTCGAAGAAAATTAAGAGATATAGTAAGTAAATCACTATATTTCGAAAACGATTACCAACTTATCATGTACAATAACTTACGAAAAGATCACAAATATTGAGGAAAATTACCAATTATAGGTAGCGTTGTTTAAGATATTATATTATTCTATTGATTGATTGTAAGAGTGCTATGATTTTGAGAAAATGGCGCTATTTTAAGTTATTATTTGAAAACTTCCTAAAAATAAGCCACGACAGGTTATCTTAAAAGCAAACTGCAAAGGGCCGACAATTTAATAACGTTTATGAGTTATGACGCATGAGAATTAATAAGAAATGACCAAGTCTAATCGGAGAAGGTAGGTAAACCCTAGATGTACATAATGTCGGAATATGTTTGTATGACAATTTTTAATTCACTATGAAATTGATAACATATTATGAGTCATAAAAAATATAAATAATAAATAATTAAAAATTTGTGATTAATAATATGTTGTTAATCTTATAGTTATTAAAAAAAAAGTGCTAGCAAAGTTCCGTAATGTCCAAATTTCTTTTTTTTTCTTTTGGTCAAAATTATGTCCCAAGTCTAACCAGCCGATGGATGCATAACGTGAATGACAAGCCGACAGGATTTGACCGTCATCTTTTCTCTCACGCAATCCACAGTGCCCCACAAAGGAAGCAGACGAAGTGATTGTCGCCTCCCTTTCTTCAAGAAAATATTAGGTACAGACGTGGGAAATCTGACGTGATCCAGACCACCATTCAGCATGTGACACGTGGCGCATTAGGGTCCCATCGCTCAGGAAAAAAAAAAAGGAACAATTTCTCTCCTCTCTCTCTCCACTGTCTCTCTCTGGCGTTGCATCTCGACCGGGAAATCAAGAAGACGAGACTCGAGCTCCACAGCCATGGCAGCTGCAACCTTGGCGGCCGAGACTTGACGAGCTCATGCCACTACAAGCGCGGAGCTCGAGCCCACAGCTCGTGGCCGCCATGGCCAAGGCGCTCGAGCTCTCGAGCTGCACAGCCATGGCCACCACCACGGAGCTCGAGCTCACAGTCGCGGCCGCCATGGCCACGAACCTCGAGCTTTGCGACCAGGTACAGAGAAGACGTCAGCCACGGCAGCAGAGCTCAAGCCTTGGGCTCAAGCTCTGCGGTAAGACGTCGGCGAATGAAGGGATAGAATCCATCAGAGGCGAGCCAGACGCCGAAGACTCCGAGGACCGAGGGTGCTCTTCGACGCGGTCCGTAATGGCGGTGGCTCGGCTCGAGGTCGGAGAAGGGAAAAGAAATTGGCCGGAGGAGAGAGTGGCTAGGAGGTCGGAGAGGTCAGGCGAACGAGAGAGGGGCAAGACAGAGAGAGGAGAGAGAAAATTTTCCTTTTTTCTGAGTGGTGGGCCCTATGCACCATGTGTCGCACACTGAATGATGGTCTAGTGACGTGAACCCGGGCGTGGGGTGGGGTGGGGTTTGGTTTGGTTTGGTTTGGTTTGGTTTTGGGGGGGGGGCGCGTCCGGGTGGGCCCGAGAGCGTCGATGGGTTTGATTGCGAGTGGGCCCCGACGACAAGTTGAACGAGGGGGCCTAGGGGGAAGAGCGAGGAAAACGACAAAGGAATCCCGGTTGGAAAAGCGAGGGGAGCGACGTGAACCAGGGGGTGGCGTGGGGTGGGCTGGGGTGGGCTGGGGTTTGGTTTGGTTTGGTTTGGTTTTGGGGAAGGGGGTGGGGGTAGACGTGGCCGGTTTCACGGAACTGCCGATTCCGGTTCCGATTCCTAAAAAAGGTGGAATCGGAATCGGCCCTTGAAGGGCCAGTTCCGGTTCCGGGTTTGGAATCGCCGGTTGCGGGCCGGTTCCAGTTCCGGTTTCGGAACCGCCGATTCCTAAGCCTAACAGTTCTTTTTGAGCAGGCCTCCTCCCTTTTTTTTTTTTTTTAAATCGGTCCGGTTCCGACAATTATGAAATCGGAACCGACTCTTAAGGCCCGGTTCCGGTTCCGAGTTGGAACCGTGGGCCCGGTTAATGGGCCGGTCCTGGTCCTGGTTCATTTTGATCATGTCTAGGTGGGGGGCACAGTTTTATTTTTGTTTTTCTTTTATTTTATTTTTTGTTTAGGGGCGAGTGAGATTGGGGAGCCGTGGGTTTTGGGAAACTGGGACATCATCGTGGGTAGATGTAGGAAAGCAAGGAGCAGCGTCCTCGGAGTCGGCGAGGCGCGGCGCGTGCGCCTCACCTCCGTGGAAATATCGCCTGCTTATGATATTTAAACGCGACTTTCAAGATTACGGGTTTTTTTTTTTTAACCATACCGTAAAATTAGAGACACCTCGAAATTATGGGGGTCTCAAGTTATCTCAACGGTTGGACCAAAAAAAAAAAAGTTATCTCAACGGAGTTTCGGCCAAAAAGAAAATTATCGACAACTACGATGTCCGAAGTGAAAATTTTCTAACCGCGGTCCGTAAACGTATGATAAAATCAAGCTCGAAATATTAATAGGGAAGGGCTAAAAACTAAAAAGCACTAAAGATTTAGCACGAATTAAATGTTTTTCTTACTTTTTTTTTTCCTTTGTTATTTTGGCTGTTTTAATGAGAGTTAATCTTAGGTAAAGAGGAGGAGGTGCCAGAGAGTTTCGAAACCGAAACAGGGAAAACGGAACCACCCCCCCAACACCCCAACAACCCCACCCACCCACGCACACACACACACACACAAATGTCGTTCATGTCGAAATTAGTATTGATGGCCACTTAAGGATGAGTGATTTCAGGATTAATCTCTGAAATCTACCCATCTAAATTCGTTATCAAGAAAACACAAACATAATTCGAATAGTCCCAGGTCGCACGGTTGCCACCAGCACAGAAAATCATCAGCCATCAAGAAAATATTTTGAACACATCGATAATAGGCCTGTCATAAATGGTAAAAGCAGCAAATGCAAAAACCACTTAATATAGTATCTAGACGTTAAGAGGGACGCTTTAGGTTTCATGTGAAAATAGAAGTAATATGTCAAACTTCTAAAAATGCAAACTATCGATCACGAAAGTTGATTAGGAGATTTTCATTTTCCAGGAACCATGAGAGCTACAATACTCTCCATAAGTTACAACTTATAAATGCTCTTTTGCAAGTTTCCTTTCCTGCAGAAAGAGTTTCTAATATGGTATGTCATCTCTTTGTGGTTTTATTGCTTAAACAACATTTCTCCATCGATTCTCCAACCCCCCGCTATTCTATATTCGTCTATAATAATTCGTTGGAGGTTTTCACTCTGATTAGTTTAGTTTTAATACCAACAATCCTTCCTCAAACGGTGCACAGCATTAAGACCCGTTGCATTCTTCACTGGATAATATGATTCATGCACCACAACTATTAAAGTGTCTTGCAAGCAATGAATTAAGACCATTATAAGAATTCACCACTAGATCCACAATTCTGTATAATCAGCTCAACATCAGAGTCCAACTGCCCACCCACCCCCACAAAAAAAAAAGAGGGAGTGACGAACCATAAGAAGTTTTCAAGTCCTCTAATCTACTGAACTATCAGAAGTGGCAAAGAAGCTGATAAGGCACAAGTTGAAGGTGACACCTGCATAAGGCTATGGTGATGGGGATGCAAAACAATGACTTAGTTGTTTCCGGATAAAATGATGGGCTTCAGGCTATTCAAGTGTAGTTGCATTTCAAGGGATGCTTTTGCGATTGACCAAGATGGTCATTTGGCAGGTCAATACAGAGTAGGCAGTGATAATGAGCAAATATATCTAGAGGTAGGTGCTGTATCAAAAAGACAAGTTTGATGCATTGGTGCTCCACTCGACATAAAGCTATAGACACTCGCGATCGCTAACATCAGGAGACTTATAATTACCTGACATTAGCTTGCATAATCAAAAGAACAGATCACTATTAGATCTGCATTGTGGTGGTTTAAATCCACAATCACCAACAGCAAGCTATTTATACTCCAATGAGCTATGCTGGATACGATATTCGATGAGATACACGTAGGAAGTAAATAGAATGGAGCTTTCCCGTCGTTTCATACAAAAACTCCTATCGCTCGAGCTACTACTGTAGAAAAAGAAGACGATCAATACTCCCACTTGCGTTGCCCTGGACAATATTTATACACTTATTCATCTAGGGTAATAATTTCAAATAGTAAATAATAGTACACACAAGCTAAATCTGCCCATTGAATTTTTCTTTGGTTTTTCCATTTAGTAGTCATATATAGTTGCAAATTGTTCATTTCACAATTATGTAGACTTTATCATGTGTTCGCACATATAGAATTTTACTAGAAAGCAATTATACAGTCTTTGCATTATAGAAAAGACTGATAAGAATACGGTGCTTTCGCAATGTTGATAACAATCACCAAACAAATGTAAATCCCAATTAAATTTTAGTTTTTTTCTCTTTAATTTATAAATCTAGTCACCCTTTCATTTTCACATAGTCCTTCTAGTTTGAAAATCCAAAGAATTATGAACAATAGTAATCGTTGTTTTCAACGATTACAAGAAACCTTATCTATTTAATGCTACATGCATTATCAAACTCCCTAGTGTGAAATAAGTAAAATGCAATTCACAACTATCATATTAACTGCCAAAAGTAAGCTTCATATAACAGAAACCAATTAAATTTGTACCATAATCTCTGATATTTCAAGAAAGCCTCATATAACAGAAACCAATTAAATTTGGACCATAATCTCTGATATTTCATGAAAATACTTTACCACTTCTAAGCTAGGGTATAGCACAACTTTTTAACTTCGTCCTCTGATCTGACTTTTGGCACCCAGCATTCCTTCTAGAATATTAGCCAACAACTCTTCAAATTTGTTTCCTGTGATCAAACTAAATCCTTAGAAAGATTTTAATGACACGTCCTAGCAATCAAAAAGACAATCTTAATGTCTATATGGGGTGATTTTTACTTAATTGGACTTCTACTTTTTACTTTCAGCATTAACAATTTTATTTTCCTTTTGTTGAAATATGTCTTGAATTTCAGCCCGTGAACGATCTGAGATTTATTAAAGAAAAGTAAAAAAAAAAATCGAGCAAAGGGAAATATATACGAAATCGACTTATGTTAAAGTTGATTGTGCGTGGTGTCTTTGCTCAAGAAATAGAAAAGCCCAGCTGGACTCAATCAACCGAAGAAAAAGGATATATGCAGCATATCTTGAAGACGTGATCTCTTTATTTGAAATATATGGAAATCGGTTTCGTGTGAAGTCGGCAGGAAAACGACAAAATAGGACAGTCCAATGTGGACTTGGTTTCGTCCAAATTATGTCAACTCATGGGGACATATATTTATCCTGCATTTGGTTTTCTTGATGGGTTGGTTGAAAAACGTGGGCAGAGGAAATTCGTACGTGGTTACATCCAGTGTTCTTGTTCGTGCGTGAAATCGAAGACGAATTCAAGTGTTGAAGCTAATTGAATATTGAGGTTAGATTTGTGAAATTTTTTTGCGAGATTGAGAGATTATCTCGTTAGAAATTTGGGGCTAAACACCGTGTACGTTATTGAATGTAATTGGGGCTTGGGAAACACTAAGAGTGTTTGAGTGACTCGAGTATGGTCTGTAATCTCCATGTATAGCTCGTTCTATAGTAGAATTCGTTGCTGCTCTCCCGGTAGACGTAGATCTCTATGACCGAACCATGTACATCCGGTGTCCGATTTATTTTCTTGTTCTGTCTATTTTATTGTTCGATCGCTTGTTCCGCATTACAATTGGTATCAAAGCTAGACTTGTCGAGTTGAAGCGAATTGATGACGACGGAAGAAGTAAAAGTGAAAATCGATAGATTTGAGGGGAAGGACTTTGGTTTTCGGAAGATGCAGATTAAAGACTATCTATATCGGATGAAGCTACACTTGCCCCCGTTTAGGGAGAAACCAGAAACAATGAAGCAAGATGATTGGGAATTGCTGGATAGACGAGCAATAGGTGTTATTCGGGCGACGTTGGCCCGTAACGTCGCGTTTAATATCGTCAAAGAGAAGACTACTGCGGGTTTGATGAAAGCCCAGTCGGACATGTACGAGAAGCCCTCTGCAATCAACATGGTCTATCTAATGCGACATTTGTTTAATTTGAAGATGAGCGAAGGTGCATCAGTTACTAATCATATCAATGAATTCAATGTGATCGTTAATCAATTGAGTTTAGTTGATATTGACTTTGAAGATGAGATACGTGCTTTGATTCTATTATCCTTATTGCTTGATAGTTGGAATATTACTATTACTACTGTTAGTAATTCCTTTGGATCAACAAGTTTAACTTTTAATGGGATTCAAGATTTAATTATGAGCGAGGACATCCGTAGAAGAGAATCTGGTGAATCTATATATACCGCTTTAGCAGGTGAAAATAGAGGAAGAACTGGTATTCGTGTTAGCGAAAATAGAATGAACTCGAATAGACGTTGTCAAGATAAGACCGGCGGTCTTGTCTATTGGAACCGTGGCAAGAGAGGGCATCTTAGAAGGGATTGCTTAAAGTTGAAAAATGAGAAAGGTATGGAAATTAGAGTTGAATATGCTAATGATATTGCAGTTGTAGCGAAAAATTCTGATGGTGATGATAGTGTCTTGTCTCTCATTGAGAATTCGTCATTTGACGGATGGATTATGGATTCTGGTCGTTCTTTTCATGCTACACCAAATAGGAACTGGTTTGCTACTTATCGGTGCACGGATAGTAGTAAAGTGCGGTTGGGGAACAACGTTGAATGCGATGTTGTAGGTGTTGGTGATGTTAAAATCGGGAGGCATGATGGTATTGTGAGGACATTGACCGGAGTAAGACACGTTCCAGAATTGAAAAAGAACTTAATTTCCTTGAGTGCCCTAAATTCAGCTGGATGTAGGTATTCTTCACAAGGTGGAGTTCTGAATGTTGTTCGAGGTGCTCCGGTGATAATGAAAGGAATTAAGCATGGTGGCCTATATGAACTTCAATGTGAGACATTGGCAAGTTTCACTCCGAAGACGTCGACATCTATTCGAGAGTGTAACGAATGCTCGAGGAAGACCTGTGTGTTTGTGCCGAAGCATAAGTTTGATGTTGTTGTTAGGAATACGCAATCAAGAGCTTTGATCGAGACGGAGACCGGTAAGTCGATCAAGCATGTGTGAACCGACAGTAGCATGGTGTTACGCTCGAAGTTGGTAAATAAATTATACATAACAAATGGCATAGTAAAACACCGCACTAGTGCCAAAAGACCACAACAATTTGCAGAATTGATAAGCAGAACATTACTAGAGACGGCTTATAAAATGATCTTTAGTGCAGGTATAGCTAGAAGAATTCTAATGGATGTGCTTGGTATGGCGAGCTAACCGATGAATATATCTCCATCGATTGCGATGGGATTTCGGACTCCCGAAGAAGTGTAGTCGGATAACGTCGCCGATTATTCTATTTTTGAAATGCTTGGTTGCACGTGTTATTACCAAGTAAGTGATGGTAAGCTCGATATGAGAGCAAGATGCATATTCCATGGCTATGCACGAGGTAAGTGGGGTTATCGGTTGAGGTGCCCGAATATAAATTCACCTGTTCGCAGCAGAAAAGTTACCTTTGATGAGTCTCCAATACTTTAGGGTAGGAGTGTTTGTGGTCGTATAAATACGGATCCGGACGGTGTTCGGCTTGAGGTGGAGTTGCAACCGGAAACTCCCGAGGTAGTGGATATTAGCGCGGTAATCTATATAAATGGTGCTTGTAGCGAGGTGGAGCCCGTAGATCTAATAGTTGCTGTTATTGCCGATATTGACAAGGTACGTGTTCGATTTCCCGACGGATATGGATGCAACGGTGGTTTTGCTTTATCCGTGATTAAGAAGCTCGTATCAAAAAGTTTTGGTATAGTAGTTAAAAGTGCATGTAGAGTTGATATTCTGATGAGGTCCACGGTTATAGCGAAGTTCAAGCGTAGCTTGGACTTGGATGATATTTGTGGCGGTTGAGCCCATTAGGACTGTGGGAGAGTAGTAGTGAAGTTCGAAGTTCCAAATGACGGATTGTGACTAGGCTCAAATGTTGTGCAAAGGCGGAAATTGTTGAAATATGTCTCGAATTTTAGCCTGTGAATGATATGAGATTTATTAAAGAAAAGTAAAAAAAATCGAGTAAAGGGAAATATATACGAAATCGACTTATGTTAAAGTTGATTGTGCGTTGCATCTTTGCTCAAGAAATAGAAAAACCCAGTTGGACTTAGTCAACCGAAGAAAAAGGATATATGCAGCATATCTTGAAGACGTGATCTCTTTATTTGAAATATATGGAAATCGGTTCCGTGTGAAGTTGGCAGGAAAACGACAAAATAGGAGAGTCCAATGTGGACTTAGTTTCATCCAAATTAAGTCAACTCATGGGGACATATATTTATCCTGCCTTTGGTTTTCTTGGTGGGTTGGTTGAAAAACGTGGGCAGAGGAAATTCATGCGTGGTTACATCCAGTGTTCTTCTTCGTGTGTGAAATCGAAGACGAATTCAAGTGTCGAAGCTAATTGAATCTTGAGGTTAGATTTGTGAAATTCTTTTACGAGATTGAAAGATTATTTCGCTAGGAATTTGAGGCTAAACACCGTGTACGTTATTAGAAGTAATTGGAGCTTGAGAAACACCGAGAGTGTTTGAGTGACTCGAGTATGATTTGTAATCTCCGTGTATCGCTCGTTCTATAGTAGAATTCCGGTGTCCGATTTGTTTTCTTATTCTATCTATTTTATTGTTCGATCGCTTGTTCCGCGTAACACCTTTGGTAACTAAAATGTGATTATTATTTAGTATTCAAGACCTATCTTAAATCATATTGACGTAAACATTCAAATTAATGTGAGTATTTATATTCAAGAGGACCAAGTGGGCCTCGCATTTACACTCTAGGCATTAGGAAATATCTAAGCACTTCAAGAAAGACTCGGCATCTTAAAACTGCCACCTCAACGCCAAAAATGGTAACGGAGCAAAACTTTAGCCTAGACCGAGCACCTGTAGAACTTTCCTCGTTCTTAAAACCCACCAATCTTTCTTTTCAGAATAACCCAGAAAATGGTAACGGAGCAAAACGCTTTTCCTATCGACACAGCATTTTAGCCTAGACCGAGCTAAGAGTTCCTCTCCAACAAACCCTGCTGCAACCCACCAATGTGCAAGAGCCATAAAGTAGTATTCCAAAGTCTCAAACCCTCTAGGCAATGAAGGAGAAGGAGAGAAACAAATGCTCACGGTGCATTATCAAGTCGCTTACTTCCCCGTCCAATAAGCTAATTATTTGGAATAATTGATTCTCTTCCAGCTCCTAACTTTGTATTTTTGGTGGAGAGGGGAAGAGTAGTGAAGAAACGTACAGATGCACTGTAGCTTCCAGATGATAACGATAACTACGTTCTGTCAAACATGTGGTCTGGTGGTGCCTGCCAATCAATTATACGCCTTGTTAGTGGAGATGTTGCAATGAATGTCTAGCCGATAGAGTAGATTGGTAGATGAAGATAACCCTCATTCTGTCAAACGTGAGCTCTGAATGTGCCTGCCAATCAATTATACGCCTTGTCAGGGGAGATGTTGCAACTAATCATTAGCTGATAGAGTGGATAGGTAGATGAAGATAACCTCTGGTGAACTTCCTCCGGTCCCCTGTCTCCACCCCTTTGCTGGTTGAGGCTTGGCCTTTGACTCTGCTTGCCTCTACTTTCAACTAATTTGGCTTAGTAATCATCAAAAAGCATAAACGGACTAGCATACCCTGTTTCTCACTATAATAAACAAAAGATTGTGCCACAGAAATGCGTACTAGCATACCCTGTTTATCCTTCGATTTCTGGAAAGGGGGCCCAGAAAGGTATCTACCGACCTTATCTGGGACCATCTCCTGGTTGCCTGCAACAATAAATCAAGAGTTTCCCTTTAAATCTTGGTTAAAAAGATGAAAGACTATAATAAACAAAAGTTTGTCCACACCAGCACAGAGAATCATCAGCCATCCATAAAGTCAACATCTTTTTACCATCGATGACAGGCCTATCCTAATAGTAAAAGCAGTAAAATGCAAAAACCACTTAAAAGGCAGTTTTCAGAAGTTAAGAGGGATCGTTAACGTTTCTGTGAAAATAGACGTGGATATGGCAGACTTCCTTTTCAAAGTGCAAGCTATCAATCACCACAGTTGATCGGAAGTTACAACTCAAAAATGCTTGTTTGCAAGTTTCCTGTCCTGCAGAGAGAGTTTCTAATCTGGCGTGTCGTCTTGTTTTGGTTTTATTGCGTAGACAAATTTCTCAATACAGCAACGTTATCCATTCAATGATAAGTGCATTATCAGAGGCGTTGCGGGCGGCGATGGAGGAAGACAAGGAGAGGCACTAAATCTTGAGCGTGGAGTTCCAGGGGCTCTTAACGATGTTGTCGGTACGGCCGTTGAGGAGGCGGGCAATAGCGGACCAATGGTTGCCGAACCCGGCGTGGGCGCTCACGATGATCTCGTCCTCCTCCGGGGTGAAGGGGCGGTGGTCCACCTGCAGCGAGAGCTGGTTGCACCACTGAAGGCGGCACGACTCGCCGGACCTGCCCGGGATCGACTTGCTGATCTGGGACCACTTCCCACGGCCGTGGGTCTGGACCAGGCCCCGCAACGCCTCGTCCTCCTCGGGGCTCCACGGGCTCTTGATCCGTTGAATTTGCACTCGGACACGGCAGGTCTACTTCACTTTAACTCAAATGTTTTTCTAGTATGGGATAAGGTTTCTTCATTTATTTTACAAACAACCTATCAACACTTGGTAGTTGGTGCTTTTATTGCCGAATCATATGCATTATATATTTGGCTTTTTCTAGTTCTTAGTACTCTTAACTATTTGGACTCCGACAAAAAAAAAAAAAACTATTTGGACAAAAAATTCAGATTTGCAAAAAATCTATGACGTGCGAGCATGAGAATTAAAGAAAAATCATCATTAACAAAGAAAAAATATTTAAAATGACCAAAAGCAGTATCGTTTTATGAATTGACAATGAGAACTGGTTGACCATAAAAAAGCGAAAAATAACTAAGGATTAAAAAAAAAAAAAGAACGAAACTGTTGCCACTCGTCCATAGATCATTGGAATACCAACTAGCGGTCAAAGTTCCACAGCTTTGGCTCGATAAGCTTTCTAGATCGAAGCAAGTATGTAAAGTTCGTTGTCTTTCTGGTTTTTCTTGCGATTCTCACTCATGGACGTCTGCAATGATCACCCAAGACTTCCATCTACTAGATGGCCGAATGTTTGCCGCCATGAAGTTTTTCTCAGTTTCAGAGGAGAAGATGTTCGGAAGAGCTTCATTGAATTTCTCTACCACGGCCTCATCGATTCGGGGATCTCTACTACGTTCATTGATTATGATGGGATTGGGATCGGAGAAGAGATCATGGATAAGATCTTCCAAGTGATAGGGCACTCCGATATATGCATTCCCGTCTTCTCCAAAGATTTCGCTTCCAGCAAGAGCTGTCTGAAAGAGTTGGAGAAAATGGTGGACTGTCACAAGACGATCATGCCCATTTTCTATGATGCCAGCCCTTCCGTGGTTGGCCACCAGCAGGAGAGTTACCAGCAGTCCTTCTTCAACCATGCGGACGAGGGGGTGGAGCCAGCAACTATAAACAAGTGGAAGGAGGCTCTGCGGAGTGTTTCAGAAAAACGAGGATGGGAATTGGAGAAATTCCAGCACGGGTAAAACGCAATTATGCTTCTTTCGACTTGTCCAACTCCAGTGATCTTTTCTTTTGCCTGGTGTATTATCTGACCAGTTGTTGCTTCTCACATCTCATTCTTTCCTTCTTTTCCTATCGGCAGGGAGCATGAACTAATCACAGATGTTGTTTCCACGGTCCGCCGGCTGTTGAGCAAGGATGACTTAGATGTGACAGCACATTTAGTGGGGATGGATCACCCTGTGCAAGAGGTGATGAAAACACTTGATGTCCGCTATGAAAACGGAGAAGTTTTTGAAGGGCAAATGCTGACAGAAAAACGTGTGGTTGTGATATCGGGCCTTCCAGGAATTGGTAAGTCGACTCTTGCCACGGTTGTCTACAACAAAATCCATCATCTGTTTGAAGGTAAGAGCTTCCTTAAAGATATCCACGGAGAGGTTGAGCAAGGGAGGCTCCTGTCTCTCCAAGAAGATTTAATTAGTAGCCTCCAAAAAAGGAGATGTACCCTCAGATCTTCTGCTCAAGGCACCGAATTTATCAAATACAAATTTAGAGATCTGAGAGTTCTCATTGTTCTCGATGACGTCAGTGATTTTAAACTGATCAATTCACTAGCTGGAGATCCAATTTGGTTCGGCCCAGGAAGCAGGATCATCGTGATCTCTACAACAAGCGATCTTGTTGACAAGTATAGTCAGGTGCCTGTGACCTCTACAAACAGCAGCACTGTTAACATTTGCGACGGCATCATCGTTGAAAAATATGAGCTGAATCAAATGAATCATGACCATGCTTTACAGCTATTCTGTAAATATGCTCTTGGAGGAAACCCTCTTCAAGGGGAACTCTCCCGTTTGGCACAGGACATTACTTCGGCTATTGGAGGGCTTCCCCATGTTATTCAGGTTGTTGGCTCATCTCTATTTGGAAAGCCCACAGAATTTTGGGAGGAGGCATTGGATAGATTGAACCGAGAGCCATATGCTGAGGAAGTAAAACGAATTCTGAAGAGAAGATATGAAGATTTAGATAAATATGCCCAAGAGATATTTCTCGATATAGCATGTTTTTTTGAGGGAGAGGACAAGACAATACCCTCTTATATGTGGAAAGCTTGCAAATATGATCCTTACAGAGGACTCGACCAGCTTCATAATATGTCTTTGGCAAAAACCAGAGAAAATAATGAATTGTGGATGCACAATCAACTAAAAGTCCTTGGGAGGGAGATTGTGAAGGAGGAAAATCCACGTAAACCTTTCAAGCGAAGCAGGCTATGGAATCAGGAGGATATTGAACCAGCCTTGAACAAAAGGAAGGTAAATTTTTAAGACAAGAAAGTCTCTTTTTAAGTTTGAATTAGAGTACTTCTTTTGATTTTGTAGGAATTGTGTTTTTAGAGATAGATTATGAATGCACTTCTATTTCCCTTTCTCGCTTTTACCATTTTTCCACGATTGGCAGGTCGATGCAGTTGAAGCCCTTAGTGCCACATTGGACAACTCCCATTCATTTTCTGAACGAAGATTTTTTCGCAGTTTCTCAAATCTCAGGTTTCTTAGAATGAACCACGCTATTACTAAAGGAAATAAGCAGATTGCAAAGAACCCCAAGAAGAATCTTTTTCTTCCACGATTAAAGTGGCTTGAATGGCAATGGTGCCACAATATCTCCAGTCTACTTGCTTTAGATCTATCTGACTTGGTCGTTCTTGATCTGTCTAGGAGTACCTCTAGAATTTGGCGGTGCCGGAGGCGAATAATGAAGGTATCATGGCAGTCGTGCACTTTTTTTTGCTTCATGTTTGACAATACTTAAGCATTCTCTTGTTTTGCAGAAGGCCAAGAACTTGAAAGTTTTGATCCTAAAAGATTGTGCTTGGCTAGTTGACTGTCCAGTTTCCTATGCACCTGTGAACTTAGAGAGACTAAACCTGGAACATTGTTCTACATTACCGGGTGTTGGCAGATCCATTAGCAAGCTAACGAACTTAGTTTCTTTGAATATCAAGTTCTGCAGCTTCGTGCAAGAGTTGCCAGAAGATATGGCTGCCTTAGCAGCTTTGAAAGAGCTTTACATAGATGGAACTTCCATTAGAACCATCGATTTCCCCGAGGGTTCATATGTGAAGCTTGAAATTCTGAGTGCTTGCAACTGTAAATCCTTGTCTCTATCCAATTCAATTGGTAACTTGAAATCTCTCTCGTACCTAGCATTGGATGACACTAAACTGAGTGAGCTCCCGTGTTCTATCGGATTGCTGAAAAATCTACGGACTCTATCGCTGAGAAACTGCAGGCGCTTGTGGAAACTGCCAGATTCCATTGGAAGCCTCGAGGAGCTGCAAGTCATGGATCTTTCTGATGCGATAGTTGATGAACTACCTTCATCTGTCAAGTACTTGAGAAACTTGAGAGTACTAAAGATGCCGCGCACTTTTATAAGAGAATTTCCTGGGGGCATTATGAATGTAGAGAGTTTAGAAGAGATAGATTTCTCGGGCTGCAGATGTTTGACTGGGGAATGCGACATTACGGGATTATTCTCTTTGAGGGTATTATTTCTAGTATATACTGATATTTCTCAGCTGATTGTGACAGATCGTCAATACCGTAATCCCCAAAACCTCAAACTAGATGACAATGTTCGCATCTCGATAACTGGAACTACTAAAAGAATACAGCATCAGCTCAACAGATTTGAGATGAGGACACAGTTCCCAGCTGACAGACATCACGTCGGCGTGCCAACGATGAGTCAGAGACCTTAACAAGGCGGCAGACAGAAGCAAGAGAGCCACCGGTGGATGAAGTTTGGCTAAACAGGAAGGAAGCGCTCATATCTCTTTGATTCAAAGTTGCAACTGATCAAGCATGTCAACTGATCTGCCTGCAATAAGGCCTATGAGGGGCATTCTATTCTGAATTTTCCAATCTACATCCTTCTTTCTTTTTCTTGGCTATCACACTCGCACACTTTCCATTGTCTTGTTTGTATGTCAGTTTCATGCAATTGTGCACCTCCATCTTAGTTTCCGTATGACTCGTTGAAAGTCTGCACAGTTTAGTTGATCATCTATTCATCGCATAAGCATATTGGCATTGAATTTTACTCTCCAATTTGCCAAAGTCCACAACTATCAAATTGCTTGCTCGTTTATGATTTTCGAATTCCGGAGGTTTGACCACAAAAGTTTGCTCGCCGAGTAGGAATTATCCAGTTTAAGAATATGAGCAGACAAATTCTATATAAATTGATCCTGGATCCATAGAAGAGAATAAATTCTTGCTAATGTAATTTTTGTTGTTTTTTGGGTGGGGGGTCCATTTTAAGAGTCAGCAATTTCACTCTGCATTCGACTATTGAACAAGAATTCTTCAAAGGAATTTCATGTCCGTGAATTTTGTCGCACCTAAATTGCGAAAAATTGGAAGTGGTTGTCATACCCCGATCCCCGGGTGCGCAACAACCCTACCAATTCGCCTTAGGTCATAAAAGACAACGTTCTAGGCACGTCATCGACCCATTTTTTTAATCTTTTTATTAAACACATGTGGAACGTGTAACTTCTAGACAACAGTTCAATCAACAACGATGGATAAGCAAGACATTACATCAATCAACATTAGCCAGCTAGCAAAAGACTACCAATTTCATTAATAGATATTCATTAACTCTAGAAAGTACGTTTATACACACAAGCCCCACTTTAGGGCTACTTCCTATGGCTCTCAAAAAAACCAGGTCGGGGTTAACACTACTCCCAAAATTACTCCAATAAGACCTACATCCACTTCCAGTTCTCCACGACTAAGGATTTGAAAAATAGTTAACAAGACAAGATGAGATATAAATTTCCGTAAGTCAATACCTAAGTCTAACTAGGCCGATGGTTGACTCAATGTGGCCTATACAATCAAACAACTATCGACGACAGATCAATAGCGTGCGACTAGCGTCACGCTCTAACTACACATGACTAGGCACACATCTCGACAGTGTGTCATCAACCACAGACACAATTGCCCCACCTTAGTCCACACACTACATGGCATCCCACATGACATTTAAATAATCAATCAAACCAAGGCACATAACCGACACACCCATCACAGTCTCGCAAGCAAAATGCATCAAATGAGTTCCGATTATTAACGGTCATTCGGCCGCAATATACTAGGTAGTTGATGCTCTTCTAACATGACCTGACTTCGTTCCATTCCTATGGCGACAACGATCAATAAACCATGTAGCTCCGAACACCTATCTGCATGGACATATCAAGCATTCCTATAGGGAGCGGCGGTCCGCAAATTGCCGCGACCAGCATTTGACCTACCATGTCACTTCGAACTCCCGCCGGCATGGACTGTCGTGCTACTGGTAAGTCGTGTGATCCCGAACTCCCGCCGGCACAATCATATCGGACATCCAATAAGTCGTGTGATTCCGAACTCCCGTTAGTACGATTATATCGGGCACTCATCAAGTTGTGTGATTTCAAACTCCCACCAGCACAATCATATCATACATTCATCATGTGGTCACACAAGCACGCCTGACAATCAAGCTAGTTCTTATCTTTGCATTTAATCCAATGCTTATACGGTCGTGCTTAAAAACTCGATCTAAGGCCATTTCATGCCCAAATATGCAATTGAACTTTCACATGTGATCACATGAATATGTTTTATCCACCAGACTTTGCATCTTAAACAAGGTGATTATTCGTCTTAATTATAAAATTCCTATTGATCAAGGCACCAGCAACCATTAGACAATCACTCAACAATCACCCAACAATAATTAATTAATTATCCCGATCACGGTTAATTAGGCCGACTAAAATTATTTAATCCGATTACGATTAATTAAGCCCATCTTAAATAATTGGTCCGGCAATCTACAGTCCACTTGGCTCCAGCTAATTATTCGGTATCGTGCTTAAAAACTCGAACTTTTCTAAAAGATTAAGATGAAATATTTAATTATTCAAACATTCCACTCATCCGACCAAAAAACGAAAAAATTCCATCCATGCTTAGAACTAATCGTGAAATGTTTTTCATTAGAGAGGCAAATAGGAGCCTATAAAGATTTGAACACAAGATCTCCTGTCTTATACCATATGAGATGCTTCTTTTAGAACAGTTGAAAGTGATCTCACATAATTTCCCAGATGGAGAAATTGCAAAACTACGCAAGCTTCGCCAACAGCTTTGCGCTCGTAGATATTCCGTCGTTTACTAGCCAATCACTAGAAAAAAAAAAAAAACTACAAAAATACAACATTGAAACAGGAATTATTGTGCTTTTTTTTTTCAAAACTAAAAACGACTTAGTGATGCTTATAATCAATGAAAACATCTACTATAGTCAAACATATGCGCGATATTTGCTATCTAACTATCCAATCTTCAAGAATTAATAATAAGGAAATAATGTATTGTAAATGAAAATTTTGATGGCTTAAGTATATCCAACTCTTTCGAGTGTGAAATGATATGTGTAACTCGGACTTTTAATCATGTGACCCAAGCAATTCCATTCTCTAATGCTTTAGCCCTATTTTTAGAGCGAAATAAATATGAAAAAAATTACTGATAAATCAAAATTGTCAATGTAATTCTTAGTTATTTTTCTTGGCACATTAAAAACTACACATAAAAACGAGTGTCCTTTGCTCAAAGCCAAGGGAAAAAGGTCAATGAAGAGTTCCGATTCGGCTAGTTTGGTTAAGGATAATGAGTCTGCTAATGTAGATAATATTCTTACTGTTTTGTCTTCGGATTGTCATGTAGACGATGAATGGATTTTGGATTCGGCTTGTTCATACCATATGTGACCAAATAGTGATTGGTTCCACACATATGAGAAAGTAACTGGTGGTTCGGTTTTGATGGGTAACAATGCGGTTTGCGGGATTGTGGGTATTGGTACAGTGCGGATCAAATGTCATGACAATGTAGTAAAAACTTTGACGGATGTTAGGCACATCCCATATTTGAAGGAGAACCTTATTTCTTTGAGCGGTTTGGATTCCGCTGGTTGCATGTATACTGGTGGAGGTGGAGTTTTGAAAATTTCAAAGGGCTCTTTGATTGTGATGAGAGGTAACAAGAAGAATGGTCTTTACGTTCTGCAAGGAAGTATCGTTGTTGGTTCTTTAAATATATCATCCTCTTTAGATTCCGATAAATCAAGGTTGTAGCATATGCGGTTGGGCCACATGAGTGAAAGAGGAATGACAATCTTGAGTAATCGTGGTTTACTCTGTGGGAAGCATATAGTCCCACTTGACTTTTGTGAGCATTGTGTTTACGGGAAAAAATGCAGAGTTAGTTTCGATGCACGGGTGCACTCGATGAGAGGTACAGTTGACTACATTCACTCCGATTTGTGGGAACCTGCACCGGTTACATCTAAAGGTGGTGCGGTTTATCTTCCGACATTTATTGATGACTTTTCTAGGAGAGTCTAGATTTATTTCTTGAAGTGTAAAAGTGACGTTTTTGATACGTTCAAGAAGTGGAAGATGTTGATTGAAAATCAAATTGGCAAGAAGATAAAGCGTTTCAGAACGGACAATGGTCTTGAGTTTTGCGGAGGTGAATTTAACAAGTACTGTGAAGATTCGGGGATTGTTCAACATCGAACAATCAGGTATACACCTCAACAAAATGGGGTGGCGAAGCGCATGAACCGAACACTTTTAGAGAGAGCTAGATGTATGCTTTCTAATGCTGAACTTGATAAAGATTTCTGGGCTAAAGTCGTTAACACATCATGTTATTTGGTAAATCGATCCCCTTCTACCGCAATTGAATATAAGACTCCAAACGTGGTATGCTCTGGTAAACCTTCCGATTATTCTATTTTGAAAATATTTAGATGTCCCGCTTATTATCATGTAAAAGATGGTAAGCTTGAACCTAGAGCCAAGAAAGGCATTTTCGTTGGTTATGCAGATGGAGTTAAGGGATATAGGTTGTGGTGTTTTGACCCTCGATCACCAAAGTTTATAGTCGGTAGGGATGTTACTTTTGATGAAAACTCTATGCTTGATCAAAGAAAAGTTGTTGAGTCTGTAGATATTCAAGAAGAGAATATAGCAAAGGAGATGGAGTTTAGTGTAGAGCATCCAAGGAGAACTTTTGAAGATGTTCCTATTCGGTTAGAAAATGACGATGAGCAACAAAACTCAGATTCGACTAAAGAAGAAGTAGAAGAAGTTGAACAACCTCGGACTTTCACCGTATGGAGAGCTAAAAGGCAAATTAAGCCTCCCCAAAGGTATGGTTTCGCTGATTTAGTAGCATATGCTTTTACGATTCTTGAAGAGCTTGGTATTGAAGAACCTTCTACATTTCGTGAAGCTACTATTTGTTCCAAATCCGAGAAGTGACTTGTTGCAATGAATGAAGAGATAGAGTCTCTTCATAAGAACCATACTTGGGATCTTGTGAAATTACCTAAGGGCAAAAGAGCTGTTGGATGCAAGTGGATCTTTAAACAAAAGGAGGGAATTTCAGGGATTGAAGATGAAAGATTCAAAGCACGTTTGGTAGCAAAGGGCTTTAGTCAGAAGGAAGGGATAGACTTCAATGAAGTGTTCTCTTCGGTTGTGAAACATAGTTCCATTCGTGTGTTGCTCGCGTTAGTGGCCCTTTATGATCTAGAACTTGAGCAACTTGATGTCAAGACCGCTTTTCTGCATGGCGAGCTTGAGGAGACAATCTATATGTCTCAACCCAAGGGATTCGTTGTTGAGGGTAAAGAAGATCGGGTTTGCAAATTGAAACGCTCTTTGTATGGTCTCAAGCAATCTCCACAACAATGGTACAAGAGGTTTGATAGCTTTATGTTAAGTCATAACTACTCGTGAAGTGCACATGACAATTGTGTGTACTATAAGAGATTGCATGATGGTTCTTTTGTTTATTTGCTATTGTATGTGGATGACATGCTCATTGCAGCGAAGGACACGTCGGAGATACGATTGTTAAAGAAGCAACTTAGCGGGGAATTTGAGATGAAGGATCTTGGAGCAACCAAGAAAATTCTAGGTGTGGAGATTTGCAGAGATAGACAGGTTGGGAAGTTATACCTTTCGCAGAAGGGGTATATTGAGAAAGTGCTTGAACGTTTTGGCATGAAGAACGCTAAACCGATAAGTACTCCTTTGGCGTCTCACTTTAGACTTTCTGCTTCTTTGTCACCTAAAACGAAAGAAGAGGAAGATGAGATATTTCGAGTTCCATATTCTAGTGCTATGGGTAGTCTTATGTACGCTATGGTTTGCACTCGTCCGGATATTTCCTAAGCGCTTAGTGTTGTGAGCAGGTCTATGGCACATCCGGGTAAAGTTCACTGGCAAGTAGTGAAGTGGATTCTTCGGTATATTTGGGCACCTCAGATGTTGGTTTGGTCTTTGATAGAGATTGTGATACGGGGCATTCACTTGTTGGCTTCGTTGATTCCGACTATGCAGGTGATCTCGATAAAAGGAGATCTTTGACAGGTTATGTTTTTACGCTTGGTGGCTCTGCTGTTAGTTGGAGAGCAACTTTGCGGGACACGATTGCTTTATCTACTACCGAAGCAGAGTACATGGCAGCAACGGAAACAGCAAAGGAAGCTCTTTAGTTGAAGCGTTTAGTTACAAAACTTGGAGTAAAGCAGGAGGGAGCCTCCATTATCTTTTGCGACAACTAAAGTGCAATCCAGTTGACCAAGAACACGATGTATCATGAGAGAACGAAACACATCAACATTCGTTATCACTTTGTGCGCGATGAGGTTGCTAAGGGTACAGTTACAATGAAGAAAGTGCCTACAGCAAATAATCCAACAGATATGTTGACCAACCCAATTCCTTTGACTAAGTTCAAGCATTGTTTGGACTTGGTTGGTGTTCTTACTGTTTGAGTTACTTAGGCGGAGTTGGTGGCGTTTCATCCCTTGTTTCCTACATCGAGTACGCTCACGTAGGCTTAGGGGTGTACATTGTCGATTCCATCGTTTGGAGGGTGGCCTTGTGTGGTCACTCTTGATGGTGAGGGAGAGAAGTCTTGTGGCGTTTGGTAAAATGCACTTCCGAAGATTTGAAGTCAAGGTGGAGATTTGTTATATTTTTGACTTTCAAATTAGTGATAAAGTTATTTTGGACCATTCACTTTGTTTTAGGGTTTCTTAGAAGGGGCTATAAAAAAGATATCTTGAATAGCATATTGTAACGTTTGCTTTTACTTCTACCCCGAAACCCTTTGTTTTTCACTTCTTCTTGTCAGATCTTTGGATCTTTGATTGTACGCTTGTACATGTTATTGAAGATAGTGAAACCCCTCTCTCTCCTCGTGGTTTTTCTCGTTTTGGGTTTTCCACGTAAATCGTGTCTCGTGCGTTCTTATTTTACTTTCATCCTTAGCTATTTTGCTCTTGAATTTGTGCATCTCTTGGCGTTTTCCGCAACACTATCTGTCTTCCTTGTATACGTCTTCTTTAACTAGCCACGGTTTCTTCACCACATTCAAAGTGACGAGTAGGCTGGTGGCACGTTTCCTCTTAGCGGACGTTGCTGGAGGCGCCTTCGAGTTTTGTTTCTATCTGATTTGTTTCTGGCTTTTCCCGTTGGTGCACTTTCCGCTATAATTATCTTGATCACTAGCTTCGTTCATTTCATGATTCGCATTGCGTATGGCAATCTCAGCATTCTTATCAGCCACGTGCTCGGGATGCTCTCTTCTCAAGTGAAGCTTGAGCTTGTACTTATGAATTTAATCCTTGTCACACGTCTCATAAGGACAAGCATAATGGCGATCAGACGATGACGACCCATAAGCTCCACTGGAAGGCTTGGAAGTGTTGGGCCTTTTTTCTTTTTTTCCTATTAATTGGTCCAGCTCATTTGTTTTGTTGGAATGGGTCTGCTACATCTAGGGTACGGTAGCAGCAAAAAAGGTGAGAAAACGCAGCAACAAGAACGTAAAAAAGAGCATAAAATAGACGTGAGACAACAATAATTTTCTGAAAATGAATCTGTCCAGCAGCGATCAACTTGATGATCGGAGGTTCATCTGTGGTCTGATCGGGCTGAAATTTTGTTAGTGGATTCAGGATATATTGGTCTTAATTCTAGACGGTTGGATCGTGATTTGAAGGTGTCTACTATAGCTTTTCATGGGTGACTTCGGACTACGTTTTTTGGGGTGTTTTTCATCTGTTTCTCTCGTTAACGGAGATGTTGATGCTTGATCTTCACTTATAGTTTTTGGGATTTCATTATTGTTGAATTCAGTTAGGTTTTGTACCTAAACTATTAATAGTGGAGATTCGGGTGGACTCCGTGAACGGTCTCGTGGTTTTTATCCTTCGTATTGAAGGATTTTTCCACGTAAAAATTTATGGTGTCATTTTTTTTTTGGTTTGTATATTTTCATTGGTTGTGCTCGATGCATTTTCTCAAAGGTTTAGTCAAAGAGGGAAATCTATCCGCTATTTTTCCCGGGTTTTTTGACCGAACGATGGAAGCAAATATGAGTAGGATGGTTAGTTTGAATGGAAAGAATTATCATATATGAAGATGAAAAATGGATGATCTTCTATGTGTGAAGCACTAGCATTTACCGATTTTTGCTGATGCTAAATTTGATAATATGACCGATGCTAAATTTGATAATATGACCAATGCTGATTGGAATCTTGAGCACAAAATTGTGTGTGGGTTTATTCGGCAATTTGTCCATGATAATGTTTTGAATCACATCAGCAAAGAATCACATGCTATGACTTTGTTGAGTAAATTGGTGTCATTATATCCACGGAAGATCGGCAACAACAAAATATGTTTAATTAAACAATTTATGGAGTTGCATTATAAAGATGGCCAATCTATATCAAACCTTTTGAATCAGTTTCAGGGAGTGATAAATCAACTTTCTGCCATGAATATTAAGTTTGATGATGAAGTACAAGGACTTTGGCTGATGTGTACCTTACTGGAATCATGGAAGATATTTCATATATCTTTGATTAATGCTACACCCGATGGTATTGTTACCATGGATTTTGTGAAAAGTGGTGTTATAAATGAGGAGATCGGAAGAAAAACGCATGGTTCTTAATCTCATTCGGAAGCTTTAGTTGTTGAAAACAGGGGCATAAGTCAGAGTAGAGGTCCGAAAGGTAGATACAAGAGCCGAAGCAAGTCAATATCATGGAAAAAGACTGTTGAGTGTCATCATTGTGGTGAGTGGGTCATATTAAGAAAAATTATTTTCAATTGAAAAAGAGAAGACGAATGAGAAGAAAAATGGCAATGAGAACAACGAGCAAAAAGATAACGGTAGTAATGATCGGATGGCAAATGCTCTTGATGAACTTGTTATGGTTTGCTATGATAATAATGTTAATTTTGCATGCGATGATTCAAACTGGGTTATTGATAGTGGAGCTCCTCTTTATATCACCTCCAAGAATGAGTTCTTTACATCCTACAGGTCAAGAAATTTTAGCACCTTAAGGACGGGGAATGACGATTTGGCCACAGTTGTGGGTATAGGAGATATGTGCTTGGAGACTAATAACGAAGCAAAATTAATTTTAAAAGATGTTAGGTATGTTCTGGATATTCGTTTGAATCTGATTTCAACCGGCAAGCTCGATGATGCAGGATTTTGTAGTACTTTTGATAATGGATAGTGGAAACTCACCGGAGGCTCATTAGTTCCGGCTAGAGGCATGAAGCAATCTTCCTTGTATTTGTTTCAGGCCAAGATTTCCAAGGACATGTGTAATGTTGTGGAAGTTGAGAATGTAACTGTGATGGCCTGATTTTCTACCAAAGTATTTAACGAGTGGGTTTGGTTGATATCGGGCTTAAGTGAGAGAAATTACAATTTGGGATTTAAATTATGGTTCAATGAACTGAAGAGTACATTGTGAGAAGTTAAGAATGGGCCGTTGACTTGTTTTGTCATTTTTGCGTTTGAGTCGTTTTATCCGTACCAAACTTCATTCACACTTAACGCACGAAGAACTCCAGCCTTTTTACCACTTCACCCTTTACTCTCTATCATTCCATTCATTGTTCTTCTCCTACCACCTACACTCCGCGAGACTACTTTTCCCAAGATCATTTTTTTTCTTTTTCTTCTTTAGGCTCTTGGTGCACAACATCCCTCATTCTCTTTTTCCCATTTCTCCTCTCTCGCTGGCGGCTTTCTCGACCACTCCGTCCGAGCACTCCACGAGCTCGATTGCGCACCGTTGACGGCATGATTCTTAGCGTCGGTGGCCGCAGTGGAGACCCTCGGCTTCGCCGCACCTCCGTAGCACCCACCATCGCTTGTTGGTCACCTTGATTTGTGGGACTCGAGGAAGAGGAACGATAAGCCAAGCTCTCTCCTTCTCTACGTCCGCCATTTTTCTCGTCACTCAAGTGAAGTTGGTTTGCGGCAATTCAATGTAAATCACTCGACAACTCAAGGACAGAAGTGCAGCAAGGACCGAGCAACAAAAGTAGGGGATGCAGACTCATTTTTGGCTCGGCTGTGCACTGGGTGCTCTTGGTAGTGTCGCCCAACAGCAAGCTGTCGTCCTCCTCTACTGGTTCAACTCCTTCATCCAACCAGTGCTCCGGGCGGCTCCTCGACAACCGACATATTCGAGTTCAGCTGCGGCGACATCTTAAGGTGAGTTGCTCCTCTAACCCGCTAGCTAATCTTCTTAGTGTGGGCTGAGAATGGTGAATCGGGTCTCGATAGGCTGTTGTGTAATCTAGGGTTCGGTATGACTAGAGAGTGTAGTGAAAAAAAATCGGTCGCATGTCCATTTGGGGTGGGAAGCATAGTGTCTCGGCCATCCAATTGCATAAATTCTGGAGTCGCACATGTGGCTATGAAGGGGGTCACCCGGGAAGAGGGGATGAGTGCACCGAGTCCGACTAATAGCACCGCAAGTTTATTAGCTACAATATGGGGTTCGGTGATACGAATTTGTGGTGTTTAGATGTCGAAAGAATTGGGAGCATTTGGGGAGGCCGAGGACAAGAGATGGCGTTGGCTAGGGGATGCAAAGGAATGACACCATTTTTGCCCCATAGGTGGTTTGGACATTGAGAAGCCGAGAGAAAGGCGGGGTGTGGCTGACCTGGGACTTGGTTGCGGATTGAAAAGGGGTAGCACAATAGGCTTCGTTGGATGCTGAGTTGGTTAGAGTTGTGAACGGATTCTTGATGATGAGCAACGAGACGCAACTAGTAGTGCGGGAAGCCCGACAAGTGATGATAGGAATGTGTGGGGGTTCCTATTAGGTTTTGCTATTGCAGATCATGGATCTTTGCTCGCCCCCTAAAGTTAACCCGAACTTGCTGTTGGATTGGAATATTGGGTGAGCATTGGGATTTTGAACCGCCGGATAGGTACGAGCTGTGGGTTGTAGGCACAAGGTTGGTGTTAGTGGGGTAGCAAAGCAAATATGGCAACCGTGGAGGTACTTTGCTAGAATTAGTTGGATGAGTAAGATAGCGACGAACCTTGGAATACACGAATCCATGAAATTGCATAAGTTCGATATATGGGACGCTAGATTGTGAACTACAATTAGCTTTTCGGGTACAAGGCTAATATGCTAGACTAGCTTGACCATTGGCCCTACTGTTATTCGTATATGTAGTGTTATATTATGGTAGTAATAAACTTGTGAGTGCAAGGCATGACATTGCATGACATAAATCTACATTGATGTTACATATATGCATAATCTGATATGATATGTTGTTGATTGAGCAAGGCTTTGGAATATGGGCCTTGCATTCGAAATTGTATACCCCATGAAGTGTATGGAAAGATCTTGCTGTGTGATTGGGTCGATTGTATACCCCGTGGAGCGTATGGGAAGATTTTGCTGTGTGACTTGGTGACCTTGCTATATGACTAGGTCGGCCTCCGAAGCGATACGAGGCAAACATTGAAATTACATTGTTGAATTGATCAAATTGCGAAATGCCGCATGTATTCCACGTGCACAAGTCATGATCATACTCAATAGTGTCACAGATTGTAAGCAGTATTAGTGTACGGTGTGAAGTAGATATAAAGCGTAACTGCAGTGAATTTATGATAATTACCTATTTTACTATTGCTTATTTCCCTCATTGAGCAACTTAGACAATGTGTTAGAGATTCGACTCACCGAGATTTATCTCACTCCTTTTCGTTGATAATTTTTTTAGGTGAGTGACATGCTCTTGTTAAGGTGTCCGAGCCAAAGTTAGGGTCAAGCTACTACGGGTGATAGCCAAAGCATGTGGATGATCGTGTGACCGAGTTGTTACAGAATCTGCATTATGGCACAAGGAGCTTAGTCACATAAGTGAGAAAGGTATTGGTTTGTTGGCTAAAAAGGGTTTATTCTCTAGAGTGAAGTGTGCAAGACTTGAGAAGTGTGCACATTGTTTAGTAGGAAAACAATGAAGAGTTTCTTTCAAGAGTTAGCCGCCTTCGAGAAAATCAAAGTTGCTAGAATTGGTGCATTCGGATGTTTGTGGTCCAATAAAACCACTAACCCTTGGTGGTGCAGCCTTCTTTGTAAGCTTCATTGATGACCATTCAAGAAAATTATGGGTTTATATTTTGAAGACGAAAGTTCAAGTGTTAGGTGCATTCAAGCGGTTTCAAGTCTTAGTTGAAAGACAAACTGGAAAAAAGTTAAAATGTATTCGTTCGGATAACGGTGGTGAATACATCGGACCATTTGATGACTATTACAGGAAACAAGGGATTCGACATCAGAAGACATCTCCTAAAATGTCTCGGTTAAATGGCGTAGCGAAAAGAATGAACAGAACATTGGTTGAGAGAGTCGGATGTTTGATTTCGGATGCAAAATTGTCAAAATCCTTTTGGGGTGAGGCTTTGAATATAGTGGTACATATTATTAACATTTCTCCCACTGTTACTTTGGATGGTGATGTTCCGGACAAAGTTTGGTTCGAAAAGGATATTTCGTATGACCCTCTAAAGGTATTTAGCTGCAAAGTTTTTGTTCATGTTCCTAGGGATGAGAGGTCCAAGTTAGATGTCAAGACACGAGAGTGCATCTTTCTTGGTTATGGTTCTGATGAGTTTGGCTACAGACTTTATGATCTAGTTGCAAAGAAAAGTGTTAGAAGTCAAGATGTGGTATTCATTGAGAATGAGACAATTTGGGATATTGAGAAGATGAAGAAGACAGATTCTCGTGATTCTGATATGTTAGTTGATACTAGCTCGGCCCCACTTTTTGAGTTGCAAGAACAGTTGCATGATCAAGGTGAAGATGGTGTGCAAGGTCAAACTCTAGATCAACAGGTTTAGGGTCATACTCAGAATGATTAGCGGGTTCAAGATTAGACTTAGGGTGATTAGCAGCATTCAAATGACATTGATGCTCAGGAAATTGTACCATTAGCTCCACTAACCACTGCTTTTAGGAGGTCTACCGGAGACCGCACCCCATCTACTAGATACTCTTCTAGTGAGTATATTTTATTGATAGATGCAGGTGAACCCGAAACTTTTGAAGAAGCGGTAGAAGATAAGAATAAGAAAGAATGGTTTGATGTAATGCATGATGAGATGAAGTCGATGCATGACAGCCATACTTTTGAGTTGGTGGCATTACCTAAGGGCAAAAGAGCTTTGAAAAACCGATGGATTTATAGATTGAAGCAAGATGAGATGACTTTGCGTCCCGGATATAAAGCCAGATTGGTTGTTAAAGGCTTCAACAAGAAAAAAGGAGTTGACTATGATGAGATCTTCTCACCGGTTGTGAAAATGCCTTCAATTCGAGTTGTTTTGAGCCTAGCAGCTAGTCTTGATCTCGAGGTAGAGTAGATGGACGTGAAGATTGCTTTTCTTCATGATGATTTGGAGAAAGATATATACATGGAGCAGCTTGAGGGTTTTCTAAGTAAAAGGTAAAGAGAATTATGTTTGCAAACCGAAGAAAAACTTATACGGCTTAAAGCAAGTGTCGAAACTTATATGTTTACTTCTGATCATTGTGTGTTTGTGATGAAATTCTCCAAAGATGACTTTGTTATTTTATTGCTCTATGTGGATGACATGCTCATAGTTGGTTAGAACGCTTCAAGGATTGACAAGTTAAAGCGAGATATGAGCAAGTTTTTTTCGATAAAAGACTTGGGGCCGGCTAAGCAAATTCTTGGTATGAGGATCACTCTTGATAGACAGGCGAAGAGGTTATGGTTGTCTCAAGAGAAGTACATAGAAAAAGTACTTCAAAGGTTCAAAATGATAAAGCTAAAGTGATGAGTACGCCTCTTGCTACACACTTTAAGCTTAATCATAAACAATGTCCATCTAGTGAGAAAGATCTAAAAGACATGGAAAAAGTTCCTTATGCTTTTGTAGTGAGTAGTTTGATGTATGCAATGGTTTGTACAAGGTCGGATATAGCTCACGCAATTGGAGTGGTTAGCCGTTTTATGTCAAATCCAGGTAGAGAGCATTGGAATGCATTAAAGTGGATTCTAAGATATCTCCGAGGCACTTCTAGTTTGAGACTTTCGTTTGGGAGTGAGAAGCCGATTCTTGTAGGCTATACTGATTCGGACATGGTAGGGGATACCGACACAAGGAAATCTACTTCGGGTTATTTGATTACTTTTTCAGGGAGAGCTGTGGCTTGGCGATCAAGGTCGCAAAAATGTATTGCCTTGTCGATGATAGAGGTAGAATTCATCGCAGCAACCAAGGCATGCAAGGAATTGCTTTGGTTGAAAGAGTTCACACAGGAACTTGGTTTCCCTCAAAAAAGGTAAGTTTTACTTTGTGATAGTCAAAGTGCTATACATCTTGCAAAGAATTCCACTTTTCATGCCAGGTCAAGGCATATTGATGTGAGGTACTACTAGATATGAGGAACTTTGGAATCGAAAGGGTTAGGTTAGAACTTAAGAAAGTACACACATAAGATAATGCTTCAGATATGATGACAAAAGCTCTCACCAAAGAGAAGTATGAGTTTTGTTGGCACCAAGCCGGCATGGATTTCTGTTGAATTCTTTTGTATCGAAATCTCCCTTAATAGGCTGGAGGTTGAAATTTGTTGGGCCTTTTTTTTCCCTATTAATTGGTCTAGCCCATTTGTTTTTTTGGAAAGGGTCTGCTACATCTAGGCTAACGTAGCAGCAAAAGAACCTGAGAAAACGCAGCAACAAGAACGTAAAAAAGAGCAGAAGACAGACGTGGGACAGCAGCAGTTTTCTGAAAAATGAATCTGTCCAGTAATGATCAACTCGACAATTGAAGATTTATTTGTGGTCCGATTGGGCTGAAATTTCATTACCGGCTTCAAGACATATTGGTCTTGATTCTGGACGGTTGGATCGTGATTTGAAGGTGTCTACTACAGCTTTTCGTGGGTGACTTCGGACTGCGTTTTTGGGGTGTTTTTCATCCATTTATCTCGTTAAAGGTGATGTTGATACTTGATCTTCACTTATAGTTTGGGATTTCATTGTCGCTGAATTCAGCTAGGTTTTGTACCTAAACTATTAATAGTGGAGATTCGGGTGGACTCCGTGAACGGTCTCGTGGTTTTTATCCTTCGTATTAAAGAAGTTTTCCACGGAAAAATTTCTAGTGTCATTTTTTCTTTCGGTTCGTCTATTTCCATTGGTTGTGCTCAATTCATTTTCTCACAAGTTTAGTAAAAGAGGAAAATCTATCCACTGTTTTTCCCAACAAGAAGCTTTAATAGTGAACTTCTCCGGAGGTGGTCCGTATTTCCTCACCTCAACTACTGCACGGCGGAATTAGGTAGAAAGGAAGTCACAGATTCAAAGTCAATTAAATCAATGACACCGGAACTAAAATAGCCCCGAGCATAGTACTCAAAACTTGGATTTCCAGAGTTTCCAAGCTGACCAATATTTATAGGAAAAATGAAGAATATTAATTTCCTTTCGGATTTTTCTTAACTAACCAACTTAGCGACCTGGGCAATAATAACGTATCACACACGACGTAGAAAATTAAAAACAAAAGAAACGTGAAAGTCGTCAGACAATGAAATAATTACTATGGGAGGCTCAAACTCCCTTGAGCTAAATAAAAATGCCTTATCCATAAACCTTTTTGAAGATACTGAACACCACCAGTGAAGTCACCTTTCCTATTCTTTCCCCGAATTAGAGAGTACGATGTTCAGTATCTTTAAACCAAGTTGATCTTTGATATTTTGAAAAGAGAGCACGAGGTTGCTTCTTCTTTCGAAGGAGGATGATTTTCGAAAGAAATATTTTAAAATATGAAAGTTCTCATTGTCCTCGATGATGTGGAAAGGGTCCCTCCTCGAAGAGTTTGTAGGAGCTTAGCTTTGTTGGTTTGGTTTTGGAAGCAAAATAATTGTCACCTAAAAAAAAGAAGCGTTCTTTAAGGGTTTGTTGATCGAGGTTTGGCTCCATCATATTCCGATGTTATTCCAATGCATCCTAATCGAGCCTTTCCACTTTTTCTGGTGCTGTGCAATCGGAAAGAGTGATGAACTACTTTGTATGCTTCTATTGCAGACAACATAGTCAGGCTACGAAGGGGACTTCAACTACCTCTCAAAGTTTTTGGTTCTTTTCTGCACAATAAAGGACTAGAAGAATGGATTAAATTCGAAGATCTCATACAATGATCTCAGGAAGATCACGAGAAGATTCTGAGCAGAATTTACGATGCATTAGATCATAAGCAAAAGCAGATCTATTTTGATATCGCATGTTTTCCCCCAGATGTGGATTATGGGATTGCCTCGTACATGTGGCATTATTATGATCATCCTAATAAAGCAATGGAGGTCCTTCGTCGTATGTGCCTAATAAAAGCGGAAGAAAATAAAATACTCGTTGTTTATTCCGACAATTTGCAAGTCGTTTCTTGAAACTTTTATAAACATACTTAAGCTTAGGAGAATGTTAGTTAGAAGAGAAGTAAAGAAATATACAGAGGTACTATAAGTTCCAGATGATAACACCATTCTCTGAAGCATGTGCTTTGAATGTGCCTGCCAATCGATCGTATGCCTGATCTGGCTAACATACCCTGTTTCTTGACCTCTATAGTCTGAATAGGGAGCACAGAAGAGTGACTACCACAGCCTTATCCGGGACCATTTCCGAGTCGCCGCAGTGATAAATTCAGTAGGAATTTACTTTGAGATCTCATTTTGATGTTTGAGATCTATACAGACTAAAATTAGTGCCACGGAAAGAGGAAGAAATCACAAACTGAACAATTCCATCTCACAATGCTTCTTCCGTTAAAATGCTGATCCAATTTGTAGTCTCTTCTAGGACAGACAATGTGCTAGAGAAGTCCAGAAAAATCTTACAAAAAGTCTAATCCTTGGGCGGCAGTGGAAGTGTCTGGAGTCCACTCAAGTTTGTGTAGAAGAATCCATATATATATAGTCGGAGACCGCTCTTTGCTAGGGATCAATGAATCAACAATCAAAGAGTTATCTTGCTCTATAATTTATCTTATTAAGCATTTACCTTTATCACAATTTACATTCCGCACCCTATTTATTTTTTTGCCATTTACTTTACTTCCCGTACAGAATCATCACAAGAGCCTGTTTGAACAACGAATCCGAAAGCTCAACGCTTGTTGGTGAAAGGTCTTTCACCATGGACTATTCTCAACGAAACACTAGGGAAATTAAGTTACAACTAATATGTACAACATGGCTAATTGCTGTCGACGACATAAAGCATTCCTCTGCGGTCAATTTTCAATAACACGAGCATTTTCTCTCATTTAGGGCATGTCTACTGTTAGATTGTAGTTGCTATGAAAATATTGCCAACTGTCATTGAAACAATGCCAAGTAGATAAACACAAACCACATTGAGATGAGACATAGGAATTTTTAAGAAAGAGGAAAACATATTCGATTGAGAAGAGTAGGTCGACACAACTAACATTGCCGGGCTCGTAACGTAATCAACGCTACTAACCACGACAAAGACAACGCTCAACCATCTAATCCAAACTAACACTCCATTATTTATTGCAATAAATTCCACCAACGGTTAAAGTTCGAAGATTCTAACATTTTTTGCTTCAGGCCGGGATTGACATAGAGGTTAACTAGGTTAGAGGGGAGGGAAGGCAACTCTTTGAGAAGGTCGCAGTGTAGCCAATCAAGAGTACGAAGACTTGGCACGAACTGGATATTTGATGGCAGACTGGATATACGAGTGCATCGAAGCATCGAAGCCTCAGTTCTCTAAGATAAGGGAGTTTCAAAATACCACTCCGAAAGATTCCCTCCAAACTCCTACACCACGAGGCATAAACTTCTTCTAGGTTTATCAACTCTCCAATGTTACAAGGAAATTCCCTTAAGAAATAAGAATCCATTTTCAGTGGGAAAATTGTCAAAAATTTCATAAACCTATCATTATTTTTGCCAATTTAATTCTAAACCTTTTAATTTACCAATTCAGCCCTAAACCTTTTATATTTATTCCAATTCAGTCCTAAACCTTTTACCTTTATGCTAATTCAGTCAATCCGGCCAACTTTGGCTAGCTAACAATGACTTGAATGCCGGCCAACATTGACATGGATGCTGGTGCTGACGTGAATAATTTTTTATTATTATTTTTAATATTTTTTCAAATTATATTTTTATTTTTTTTCCTTTTCTTCTTTTTCCTTTTAATTTTCTCCTTTCCCCTTCCTCCACCATGACAATGTCTTCCCCAGCTTGGACCACCAACGACTCGCGGGAGGCTAAGTCGGCGAGGCCACCATGGCTGGACCGGGCCGAGGTCACCGGCCGTGGTGAGAAGGTACTTCCCCGAGATCCGGCATGGGCAAGGCCAGCCAGCCATGGTAGCCTTGCCATGGACGGCGTAGCTCGTCCGTGCCAAGGGGAAGAGCAAGTATTGGGCCCGCAAAGATTTGAGGTCATGGCTTCGTCCTCAAGATTGGGTAAGGCTAGTCCGCAATCGACCTCACTCATGGGTCTTCCACAGCATTTTATTCTTCGCAATACCCATGTGACCATGACTTCTCCAGTTTCTCTTGATTGAAATTTTCGGGAAAATCTTGATCCGCTATGGTCTCGCTTAGCTTCGGTAGCATTTCTATCATGGAATAGTAGCAAATGCTATCGGTGATCTTTTGCCCATTTTTTGTCTTCCGGTTGGTGCCCACCCATATCTAGCCTTGCCATAGCCGGGTAAGGTCCGCCTCACCTAGCAACGGCGAGGTTCGCCTCAGCAAGAGTATGCCTCTAGCGAGGCGCGCCATGGCTAGCCGACCTCGCCCAGGTCGGTTACGGGCGAGCTCGCTTCTCGGTACCCCATGGCTGGCCGACCTCGCCCAGGTCGCTCCTCACTATGGCCGGCCTAGCCTCCCGTCGGTTGCCGGTGGTCTAGTCAAGAATGAACTATCATGGCGAAGGAAGGAGAATGGATAAAAATAAAAGGCAAAAGAAGAAAAGAAAAGAAAAGAAAAAGAAAAAGAAAAATTGTCCATGTCAGCATCGCGTGTTCACGTCACCACTGGATGGCCAAAGTTAATCGGATGGACTGAATTGGCATAAACACAAAAGGTCTAGTACTGAATTGGAATTGATGCAAAAGGTTTAAGATTGAATTGGCAAAAATGAGATAGGTTTAGGATTTTTTTGACAATTTTCCTTCATTTTCAGCACTTGCAGATACCACGGGTTTTAAGTCGAGTTGGGCAATTTCAAAGTACCTCTACCCGAAATATCCAACAATACTAATGAGAATCTCAATTTGCCAATGGATACCGGAAGCTTTCCTAGCCCACGACGATCCCTCAAAAGACAAGCGTGTAATTAACCACAAGTCTCCAATTGACTCGGGTAGTTCAAGAACTTTCGCGTTATCTAAGGCTGGCGCTGAAAGAGGTTTAAGTTCACGAAAAGAACCAGGAACACGAGCCAATGAGAAGCAATTAGTGGCACTAAGAATTTCAGTTGAACCAAATTTGCCTGTCGACTCGGGAAGTTCTCGAATGGAAGTGACATCAATCAGGAGCTCTCTAAAAGCACTCGTCCCATCCATTTCTGCTGGCAAAATGCTAAGTTCGGAGCAGAATTTCAAATTCAGGGCAATCAAGAGCTTCGGATCATTAAATATTAATTGAAGGATCTAAATGAGCCAACCGCGAACATCGCTCAAGAATCAGTATCTCCTTATGCAGGGCAACAAGAGAAGCTGGGGCTAACTAACAAGTCTGCACAACCCGTCAGATTCAAGACTTTCAAACGCTCCATCTGCAAAACGAGGGAAAAAATTCAGGTGGCGTAGAACTCCTCAATGTACTTAAGGGCCAAAAAGAACATGACAGCAAATGGGCTATAAAGCCACCTTAATTCTTTGCCAACCTCCCAAGATTCGGTAACCTTGCTCCAAGAAAGAACTGGAATAACTAGATTCTCATTTTTCCTCAGCCAATATGGTCTTGATCTTAACGAACAACAAAGACTGATAAGAGATCATTCTCAAACGGAAAAAGCGTCAAAAATTCCTAGATCTTTTGCATTGATGCCAATTCAATCTTAATTTTTTTTTATGCCAATTCAGTCCTAAAACATTTGAATTAGTGCTAATTCAACCTTAAATCTTTTGTATTTGTACCAATTTAGTCTTTAAGACTTTTTGGGGAAAAGTACACTAGAAGTGCCATAACTTGTGTACGGTGTTCACTTGAGTGTCATAACTTTCAAAACGTTTACTTAAGTGCCATAACTTTCAAAAATCGTTCACTTGAGTGCTACGTCGGAGCAAAATCGTTCACTTGAGTGCTACAGTAACTTTTCCGGCATGCCACGTCATCTTTCCGGCATCTACAGTAACTTTTCCGGCATCTACAGTAACTTTTCCAGCATGCTACGGTAACTTTTCCGGCGTCTACAGTAACTTTTCCGGCTGCCACGTCAGCATGGCACTCAAGTGAACGATTTTTTAAAGTTATGGCACTTAAGTGAACGTTTTGAAAGTTATGGCACTCAAGTGAACGCCGTACAAAAGTTATGGCACTTCTAGTGTACTTTTTCCGACTTTTTGCATTGGTAGAAATTGAGTCAAACTAGTCAATTTTAGTAGGAAATTGCTAATGTGGACGTCGATTGTCCTACGTGGAATGCCTAGACGCTGACGTGCATATTTTTTAATATTATATCAAATAAATTTGATAATGTTTTTATAATTTTTCAACGCCAGCTATTCCAAGTAGGACAACCATCGTCTACGTTAGCGATTTCCAATCAAAATTGACTGGATTGACTAAATTTGTATAAATAAGAAAAGTCATAGGATTAAATTAGCACAAATACAAAAGATTTAGGATTGAATTGACACTAATACAATAGGTTTATGATTGAATTGACACTAATACAATGAGTTTAGGACTTTTTGAACACTTTTCCCTTCTCAGGCCCTAACCACATTCATAAACCTTCATTTCCTTCATAGTTCTCAACTCTGGCTATTGTGAGGCCGACGTACATTACTGCCCAATCGAGATGCATCAAATTCTCAAAATATGGTGAACATTCTCTTTTTGCTGCAGAACTGAGAATTTCTGAACTTCAGTGGCCAGCTCCACGATTCTCCTGTGGTTTCTAATATGATGAACATTCTCTTTTTCAAGTGGATAATCTCTTGATGCGCTCACAAAGTAAGCATTAACGTAAACGCCAAAAGGACTGAAGCAAAGAAAGTCGATGAATCAAACTATTAACTCCTTTGTCAATTGAAATCGAACTCGATGTCAATCGAGCATCGTTACCATAATAAGAAAATTCAATCGAATTCAGTTGTTGGTTCATCGTACTTTCAGTCTTTTAAAGTGTTAGGTCAAAGAAGGCTTCCAACCATTTTGTTGGTTAGATGTGTTAGACAAGATTATTAGCTCAAAAATAACAACAATGTGCCCCAAGTGTGGGTTTTTTAATTTGGAAATTCTATGTTAAATTGACCCAAAAAGAAAAAAAAATTAAAAAGGGAATTCCAAGAGTTGAGTCGTACGTTCATAGCAGCCAGATAGAAAGAAAAAGTGGGTTAAATTATTTATCATGGCAATCATGTGCTTAATTCCATTATTCGCATAGTCCGAGCGACAGAAGGTCAACGACCTCGGAACCAAACTTAACTAGTACCATGTTGACTCATTGAATGGAGAATCATATCACAAAAGTAAAATGACCCTTCGTTTTCGCTATATTTTTCTCAAAATTGCTCTTAGGTGGTTTGATTTGATAGAATCCATATGGTCGATGGATGTGCAAAGAGCCTAACTTAAATTATGACATCAAATTTTAAATTAAAATACATCCTCTCTCTCTTGCTCATTCATATCCGTGCAATGCCTTTACTCCGTCCTCTCCATTTTCGTTTGTGATGTGTTGAGTTGAGTTTTTGATGATAAACAGTTTCATAAGACCCAAGGACCTTCTGTTTGTAACTTAAACCGCGAGCCGATTGGCGGGTCGAGCCATCAAATAGGTTCAATAAGCTTGTGGGCAGTTCGATTTTATAATGCAGCAGACTCAAGCCCGTCGAATTGTTCCTTTTCCTGGTTTTGTAATGCAACAGACCCAAGATCGTCAGATTGTTTCTTTTCCTTATTGATGTGATTGTCTCCACAACACGTTCCATGAAATTTCATATCGAATTAAGGATTTGCTAGATAGTCGTTCGATTTTTCTCGTCCACGATGTAGTTACTGGGAGGAAATTAAAGCGAGGCACAAGAAAATGCATAGATCCGTACTGTAAATCGATACAATAATTTCTTTATACCATAACGAGGCACAAGATCAATGCTCGATCGATATAACATTCGCCCACATTGACCTTGTATAGTAGTGTAAATTTCTTTCCTCAAGGACCCGGTTGGAGGCGGTTTTGGTCGCAGCCATGCTATTGGTTTCCTTCTACATGCCCTCAAAATCTGAAAATTTTCATGAACTTGAAACTTTATCGAAAGGAACGAAATAGGAAATCCAAATCCAAAAAAGCAGGAGAGACTCTTGCACACAGAGGAGTATGGGGAAAATTAAACAATGCCCCTACTCCAGGCGATTCGAATTCGTCCTATCATCCGGTTCCTCGTCGATAGCAAGATGGGTTGCTTGGACAGTTCTATCATGTGATAGATCATCATCTCATCCTGTGGGCATGATGTCCTTGATATCAATGCTTGGTTGCCCTAACTTGCTGACTTCCTGATCACCTTCAGCGACCTTATCCCAGCAATCTTTGAGGTGTTGCAGTCTCTTTTCCATCTCATCGATTAGACGGAAGAGTGGTGCCATCTCCTCCTTGCTCCTTTCTTTGCGTACGAGCTTTTGGGTCATCATTTTCCGAAGTTCGGCCAGCAAAGCCATGGCAGTATGGAATGTCGAAAATGGTTGTTCACCGTCAGACAAGGACGGGAGACCACAGGATGCCGGGATTTTTCAAAGGGGCTTCCCATGCAGCTATCGGCTCTTGAATGTACTGGTGAGTATGTCTTCTCTTCTTCAAGACCGACGGTTGATGAGGCCATCGGCTCGGCTTACGGGCGGGTGATGGGCGGTGGCGCACGGAGGAGAGCAACAGCGGGATGAAGATAGATAGTGCGGTTGAGGTGCTCATAAGGCACTGGAGGTTCGAAAAGATCTCAAGTTTCCGTTCAAACCTCTTAACAAACGGGAGATGATATCGCATTTACATTGGAAAATCTTCTAACAGCCCCAATGTAATCGTGGGGAAAGATATCAGGCCCCCCTGATTTTTTTTATCTTGTTCATTTGGAAAAATCCAATGGCTCAATCTCTAATTTGCCTCGTTGATCTCTTCAGCATTACCAAAATCCACTGTTAAGATGATCCTACGTGCGCTTGTCGGTGCGTCAATCCTCGTTATCATTTTTAGGGTTAACTTTCGTATGCAGTGTGAATAGCAAAACGGGTTATCAAAATTTAGGTGTCGATGATCTAACGACCTGATTGACACCTAGATTTTTCCTTTTGCTCCATCTTCCTACTAAGGTAAATATAATCTCTTAGGGTCAGCCCAAAACAAAACATTTTGCCGATAAATAAGACAGACTTCGATTTGGTATGTACCTTCTGTTTTACCTTGCTATCGATTTTGTTACGATTAAAGCCGGACCTTCCACGCAAAGCAATCCTTGCTATCACCTGACGAGAAAAAATGAAAACCCGTTGCGACTTCATGACGATGTCGTGGACCCGATGTGGATGGTCTGTTTTTAACCGGACCGGCGAGGCGAACTTCATCTTTTGCGTGAAGAGTGACCGTATTAAGTCACTGCAATCACAACGTAAACTAGGACATTTTTGTTTTTTGTGGCTAGAGTGCACATTACAATATCTGGTGGCCGTGTAATATCATAGGAGGACTTCATTTCCTCAATGAATGTAAATCCAACTGCATTTACTTTTATGAAAAGTACAGCTGATTTAGATTAAAATCATCATATTCCCCCAAACTACTTTCTTTTTCCCAAACAGATTTTGACGCTGATTGTGTTCATCCCCTGAAAAAAAAAAAAAATCGGTATCCTAATTCATTCAAATAAATTTCCAAGCAATGGCTTATAAATTAACGCGATCCTAGGATGAGAATTTTGGTCACTCGTGAAGTTGACCGCTTTCCTTCAAAAACTAAAATGTACAACACGGCAAATTTGGGACGACATAAAGCATTTTCTCTACTGTTAATCCTCAATGACATGAGCATTTGATCTGATCGACACTCGTTACAAAGAGTAGGTCGACATAACTCTAAGATTACCGGTGGCCTAATGTAATCCATGCTACTTGTCAGGGCAAATGACAACACTCAACCATCCGATCCAAACTAACAAAATTATTTATGGCGATAAATGCCACCTATGGCAGAAGTGAAGAGTCTAACATATTTTGCATCAGGCCAGGATTGACATACAGATCAACTGAGCTAGAAAAAAGGGGAGGCAACTCTTTAAGAAGGTCGCAGTGTAGCAAATCAAGAGTCTGAAGACTTGACATGAGCTGGATTTCTGATGGAAGGCTGGATATACGAGTACCTCGAAGCCTCAGTTCTCTGAGACGATGCAGTTTCGAAATATGACTTGGAATCACTCCCTCCAAACTCCTGCACCAGGACGCATGTACCTCTTCCAGGTCTGTCAACTCTCCAATGTAAGGAGGAAATTCTCTTAAGAAACAAGAATCCATCTTCAGCAATTTCAAACTCCGCAGGTTTCTAGTCGACTCGGGCAATTTCGAAATACCGGTACCCGAGATATCCAGCTCTACTAACGAGCCGGCCAGTTTGCCAATGGATTCCGGAAGCTCTCCTAGCCCATGACAATCCCTCAAAGACAAGAGCCTGAGTTCCCTCAAGTCTCCAATTGACTCCGGGAGTTCAAGAATTTTCGCATTATCCAAGGCTAGCAATGAAAGAGCTTGAAGTTCACAAACTGAACCAGGAAGCCGAACCAATGAGAAGCAATTAGTGGCACTAAGAGTTTGCAGTTGAACCAATTTTCCTATCGATGCAGGAAGTTCTCGTATGGAAGTGCCATCAATCAGGAGCTCTTCTAAAGCATTCATCCCATCCATTTCCGCAGGTAACATGGTGAGCTCGGAGCAGAACCTCAAATTCAGGGTAACCAAGAGCTTCAGATCATTAATTGAAGGATCTAAGTGAACCAATTGAGAGCATCGCTCAAGAATCAGTATCTCCAATTTTGGGTAACAAGAGAAGCTGGGGGTAACTAATAAGTCCACACAACCTGTAAGATTCAAGACTTTCAAACGCTCCATCTGCATAACAAGTGAAAAATTTCAGATGGCGCAGAACTCTCAATTTTACTTAAACAAGAAATGAGCTATAAAACACCTTAATTCCTTTCCAACCTCCCCAGGATTCTGCAACCTTACTCCAGGAAAGATCAAGAATAACTAGGTTGCCTAAATGAATGCTGATTGCTTCGAAATCTCGAGGGCACCCTTGCCAGTGAAGCCACCGAATATTCAATAAGGCATCTGCAAATCTTCCACCAACATTGGTGTGACCCAAGCTGAGAAATGTCATGCTCGGTAGGATCTCGAAGCCTGCCATAATAGTGTTAAGGTGGTCTGATCCCTGCGCGATAGACCATAAAAGTCAAGTAGAGAAACATGTGGAAGTCCTAAGAAGATGAAATTTTCACTATGGATCATGAGGTAAAGAAAATGCTCCATTTGGGAAACCTTTTCGAGGCAAAATTGAAAAACAAATTAGAGCCTGCACGCTACTTTTTTCCCGGACATACCCTTTTCCTCCTCTTTGTGTCGTGGGCTATGGCAGGAATGTAAAACCTAACTCGTGTTCCTGGATCATGGAAACTTTGGTAAATAATCTTCCTGGCAAAGCACCTTAGCATACTGTGCATGCCTATTTTATTTTCTTCCATTTCTAATAGGGACATTCGACGAAGGACCTCAACTTCATCATGAGGACGATCATAATCATGCCACATATATGAGGCAGTCCTACAATCCACGTCGGGGAGAAAACATGCAATATCAAGATATATCTGCTTTTGCTTTTGATCTAATGCTTCATAAACTATGCTTAGAATCTTCTGGTAATCTTGCTGAAATTGTTGTACGTGATCTTTGAATTTCATCCATTCTTCTCGTCCCTTACCATGCAAAAAAGAACCAAAAACTTTGACGAGTAGTGGAAGTCCCTCTGCAGCCTTGACTATTTTGTTTCCAATTTCAGCATATGGATGTAGTTTGGAACTCATTCCCATTGCATACTGCCAGAAAAGGTCGAAAGCTCGATTATCATCCATTGGACTAACATCGTAACAACAAGCCATCCCTTGATCAACAAAGCTTTGAAGAATGCTTCTTTGTTTTGACGTGACAATTATTCTACTTCCAGAACCAAACCAATCAAGCTTAGCCCCTACAAACTCCTTGAGAAGGGAACCATTTTCTAAATCATCGAGAACAAGGAGAACTTTCATATTTCTAAATATTTCTTTCAAAATTCCTACTCCTTTGAAAGCAGAAGCAACCTCATACTCTCTTTTCAAAATATCGAAGATCAACTTGGTTTGAAGATACTGAACACCACCAGGATGCCGCATCGTATCTTCAATCCCCGCAAGAAAACTGCAAGCGTCATAGTGAAGGGAGATTCTTTTATAAACAGTCTTGGCAAGTGCAGTCTTTCCAATGCCATCTCTCCCATGGATTCCAACAATCCGCACGTCTTTTACTTCTGTGTCCAATAAGCTAATTATTTGCAATACTTGACTATCTTCAAGCTCCTATAAAGGTACACAAGTTTAGGAAAACATAACCTTACTAAGGAGGGGAAGAGAAGTGAAGAAACATACAGAGGTACCGTCAGTTCCGGATGATGACGCCATTCTCTGAAACATGCGCTTTGAATGTGCCTGCCAATCAATCATTATGCCTTGTTAGTTGATATGTAGTAACTAATGTCCAGGTAGTTGAAGATAACCTCTACTGAAGTCCCACCAATGCAATCATTCACTTCCATGAATCCATTATGGGAAAATCTATACGTAAATCTGGCTAATGAAGCATCAAAAGCCTATTTCTCCGAGTAGTCTGAAAAGGAAGCACAGAAAGGTAACCGCCGCCCTTAGCGGGCACCACCTCCGAGTCGCCTGCCAGTTGGAGTTTACCTTATCCTAAGTTGCACCGACACCGACACGCGACGCGACACGACACGCTGACATGTTATTTCTTAAGAAAATAAAGAATTCCAACACGTTGGGAAACGTTGTGTATAAAATGTATATTTATATCGATGGTGAGTTTCTTCTTCTTCGATTGAGGATTCATGATTAATTTTTTTGGGATTGCCTGGGTATATTAATTTTGAGATGGCTAGCTATGTGACTTATATATATTTATGATAGACTTACATTTTAAAATTGACTTCGTACATGTCGGAATGGCTTATTGGGATGTTGGACAACACAGACACACGTCCAACATGATACGGAGGCCACAGGAGAGTGTCTGTGCTTTCTAGCTCTTACCTCATTTAAATGTGCATAATCTACAGTAAATAAAAGATAGTGCGACAGATAGGCTTAAATGACTAACATACCCTATTTCTTATCATTCGAAGTCTGAAAAGGAAAAGAAATACCGATCTTATCAGGGACCACTTCCTGGCTGCCTGCAATAATTAATCGAGTATGAGTTTCCCCAGAGATCTTGCTTAAAAGTGCATGATTCATAATGAGCAAAAGCTAGTCCCACAGCATGAGGAAGAAAACACAAACATAATTTCAACGGTCCCATCTCCTACTGCTTCCGTAAAAAACCAGCACAGAAAATCATCAGCCATCGAGAAAGTTTTAACACTTTTGACTCATCGATGACAGACCTATCGTAAGGTGTAAAAGCAGTAAAATGCAAAAACCACTTAAAGACAGTATCTGAAGAAGGGCGCTTTAGGTTTTCTGTGAAAACAGAACTTGATATGTGAATCTTCCTTCTCAAAGTCCAAAGTATCGATCACCACAGTCGATAGGAAGTTTTCATTTTCCGAGAACAATGAGAAAACACAATATTCCTTGCGAGTTACAACTTGTAAATGATCTTTTGCAATTTTCCAGTCCTGCATAGAGTCTTTCTAATCTGGCATGTCATCTCGTTGTCGTTCCATTGCATAGACAACATTTCTATCGATTCTCCAATCCCACTATTTCTATCTTTATTTGTTGGAGGAGATTTTCACTTTCCAGGAACCATGAGCCACAATATTCCTTGCAAGTTCCAGCTTTTAAATGATCTTTTGCAATTTTCCTGTCCTGCAGAGAGTGTTTCTGATCTGGCACGTCATCTCTTTATGGGTTCATTGCATAGACAACATTTCTCTATCGGTTCTCCAATCCTGCTCTTTCTATCTTCATTTGTAGCAATTCGTTGGAGATTTTCACTTCCTGTTTAGTTCTTCCCCTAATACTATCCTTCCTAAAACAAGGTGCACAGCATTAAGAGCTAGATCGTTGTACCCTTATATTCTTTACTGGATAATATGATTCATGGTACCACAGCTATTAAGTGTCTTGGCAGCAATGAATTGAGACCAGTATAAAAATTCTCCACTTTATCAACAATTGTGTATAATCACCTCAGAACTAGGGTCCACCAAAAAATAAAAGAAAGTGAAGTACCATAAGAAGTTTCTCAGTCCTCTAATATGCTGAACTACAAGAAGTGGAAAGGAAACTGACAGGACATAAGCTGAAGTTGGCAGATGCATAAGGCTGTGGTGAATGGTGGATGCGCAAATGTGACTTAGTTGTTTTTCACACAAAAAGAAAATGCAAAAAAAAAAAAGGAAAGAAAGAAAGGATTCAGGCTGTTCGAGTACAGTTACAATTCAAGTGAATTTGCAATCCACCAAGATAGACATTACGCACGTAAATACAGAATAGACAATAAAAATAAGACAAATATATAAATAGGTAATGCTGTATTGAAGAAACAAATTTGATGCGCTGCTCCACTTAACATAAAGCTACAGACACACTCAATCGCTGATATCATGAGATTAACAATATACCTGCCATTATTTTGTATAATCAAACAGATCGAGCATCAGATCGGTACTGCGGTGATCTAAAACCACAATCACCAAGCAGCAAGCTATTAAAATGTTGTATTAGATGGAAAGGTTCTTTCTGTAAATTGCTACAAAGGTGGGAATTAATGATTTGAAAAGACAATTTCTGATAAATATGGAAAAAAAAATGGAGAACCTGAAAAAAAAGGAGAGATTATGGATAGTCTGTGCTGGATTTCATCTTTCATGAGATTAAATAAAAAACGAATCTATTATGCACCTAGAAAGTGGATGAAATGGAGCTTTGTCGTTGATCCATATCATTACAAAGCTCCTCTCCCTCTTGCTACTCTTGATACTAATGAGAGAGAATAGGATTAATAGTCCCTCTTACTCTGCCACAAATGTACTTTGGACAATATTCCTACACTTTTTATCATGGGTGTTAACCTCAATATAATGTATTGCAAAATTTTCATGGCACAAATTGTGTAGTTGTATCTAATTTAGGGTTTAACTAGAAAGCAACTATACATTCTTTACATCATCGGAAAAACCGATTATGGTGGTTTAGCCATGTTGATTACAATCACCAAAGTAACGCAAATCACAATTAAGCTTGTAATTTATCTTTTTTTATATATAAATCTAGTCACACATTTCATTTTTGCACAGTCCTTCAAGTTTGAAAATCAAAACAATTATCAAAATCAGTACTTGTTGAAAACAAAATTATGCAAAGCATTACCTATCCAATGATGCCAAAATAATCATATCAATCGCCGAAAGTAAGCTTCAGATAACAAAGACCAGTTACATTTGTAGTGTAGTCTATGGAAGTTCATGAAAATATCGTAACCCATCTAATCTAGGGTTCACCAAAACTTTTTACCTCCTCTCTTAGTTTTTGCCACCACCGTTACTTCCAAAATATTAACTCTTAACTCTTCAAGTTTTCTTTCCTGTGATCAAACTAAATACCATCACCAGTCCCTTAGAAAGATTTTCATGGCGGCCTCTTAGCAAAATCATTTGACATCCTAGCATTCCAAGCGACCATTATAATGCCTATATGGGTAATTTTGTAATTCAGTACAGTTCTATATATCACTTTTAGCATTTCAAATTTAGTTTTGATCTGGTAGCCATATTTTAATTCTTATTTAGTATGAAAGACCTCATATCTTAAGCGCCGATGTCAACATTCAAAGTGATGTGAATCTTTTCACAATTTCTAAATTCTCTTTCGACGAGTATGTTCAAGAGCACCAAGTAGACCTCCCATTTACATTCTAGGAGTTAAAAAATATCAAAGAAATTCAAAACAGACTCACCATCTTAAGAGCTGCCTCCTCTTTCCAAAAAAGTAAGGTGGAAAGCCAACTATTCTTTTGGAGCACCAATAGAAATTTCCTCAATCTTAAAAGCCCATCTATCTTTCTTTCCAAATAACCCAGACCATGGTACCAGAGCAAAATGCTTTTCCTATCTTTAGAGCATTTTAGCCTAGACCCAGCTAAGAGTTCCTCTCTAACAGACCATACCGCGACCTAACTTGCAAGAGCAATAAATTAGTATTCCAAAGTCTTCAAACCTCTAGGCAATGAAGGAGAAGCAGAGAAACAAATGCTTGCAGTGCATATCAAGTCGTTTACTTCCTTGTCCAATAAGCTAATTATTTGCAATATTTGACTGTCCTTAAGCTCCTATGAAGGTACTGAAGTTTAGGAGAACATAAGTTGATAGGGGAGGGGAAGAGAAGTGAAGAAATACACAAAGGGATTGTAACTTCGCAATGATAACTCCTTTCCGTGAAACATGTCCTCTGAAGGTTCCTGCCAATCAATCGCATGCATGTTGACTGAGATGTTGTAACTGATGTTTAGCTGACAGACTAGATAGGTAGTTGAAGATAACCTCAAAAATAGTCCCTCCAAAGTATTCATCAAGTTCAGGAAACTAAATTGACCTTAAGACATGTTGAAGTATTATCCCACATTGCTTGACAATGGATCCTAAATGCTTTTTATATTCATATAATCTCTCTCCACCAATTAGCTTAAGCTTTTGGATCGAACTTTCTAACATGGTATTAGAGCCAATACTTACCCTTTCGCGAATGTGCGTGGTCAAAATTCCGGGTGAATGCGCGTAGTCAAAATTCCCCGTGCTGCTCGTAGTCTGGCTTGCACATGAGAAAGGGTGTTGCCGCAAGGCTAGAAAAGGATACTCCTGTCCATTATGGAAAAGTCTATAAGTAAATCTGGCTTAGTAAGCATCAAAAAGCCGAAACGGAATACCCTCTTTCTTTCAATACAATAACAGAAGATAGTGCCGAAATGTCTAACTAAGTAACATACCACCCATATCCGTTGACGTCTCATCAAAGTGAAAAGGAGGCACAGAAAGGCAACTACCGATTTTATCTGGACCCATCTCGTGGATGCCTGCAATAGTAAATCAAGCAAGAGTTTCCCTTCAGATATTGCTTAAAGGTGCAAGATCGACAATAAAAAGTAATAATAATTATTATTATCATTATTATTACAGTCACTCCCATGGGATGAGGAAGGAAACACGAGCATAATTTGCACGATCCCATCGCACACCGCTTCCCCAAAGCACCAGCACAGAAAATCATCAGCCATCTAGAAATTTAACATTCTTTTACCATCGATGACCGATCCATCGTATGTGGTAAAAGCAGTAAAATGCAAAAACCATTTAAAGATAGAATTTGGAAGTTAAGAGGGGATTGTTTTGGTTTTTTCTGAAAAATAGAAGTGGGTATGTCCGACTTCTCTCAAAGTTCAAACTATCGATCATCACAGTTGATCCAAAATTCACACTTTCGAAGAACCATAAGAGATAAGATATTCTTTATGACTTACAACTTATAAATGCACTTTTGAGAATAGAAGTGTACTCAGAGTATTGTAGGAGCTAGTTTGCTCCTACTAGTAATCAAACCAAAATCATGAATGTTCTATATGCATGAGTCTTGAATGTTCACGTTTCCGTCTAGTTAAATGTTGTCAATCGAAGAAATTTATCTCCTTGTAATGCTACATACATTTATGAGTTATTTAAGAGAAAGAGTCGTGTAACAAGCCTATACAAAGACAAGTCTTGTGATCATTTCATAAGAAAAAGAAAAAAGTGTGGGTGGATATAGAAGTTCAATTTCATTTGAGAGTTTCTCCTATTTGTTTCCTTCTTTTTCTTGATTAGAGTCGAGTTAAGTAAACTGTAAGTGTTCCACATTCAAATTATTCTATGAACGAGTATCAGAGCCTACATTTGTGGTCATGGCCTCAGCAAACAATGAACTTCCGCTTCAATACCCTCATCTTACCAAAGAAAGCTTTGGTAATTGGGCTGTCAGAATGAAAGCCTTACCCCGTGCCTATGGTATATGGAACTTGTCAACAAAGGCTAAGATGAGCCAAAGGACAAAGCCACCTTAAGTTAAAATCAGAAGACTGCCTTGGAGAAGGTTCAAATAAAAGATAAATATGCCCTGTCAATCATTTATCAAGCTCTAGATGATTCCATGTTCGAGAAGGTTTCAAATGCTACTAATTCTAAGGAAGGATGGGAGATTCTTTACAACAAACATGCGCGCTGAATGTGCCTGCCAATCAATTATATGACTTGTTAGTTGAGATGTCGTAACTAATGTTTAGCTAAGAGACTAGATAGGTAATTGAAGATAACCTCTAGTGAAGTTCCTCCAATGCAATCATTTTCAGCATGCATCCTTTCTAAGTCGAAGAAAGGACCGTATAACTCCTGTCTCCAATATGGGGAAATCCATAAATAAATCTGGCTTGCTAAGCATCAAAAAGCCTAAACGCACAGGCGGAGATCCGGTATTTTTTTAATTCCTATGTAAGAAATTACAAAGGAAATTCTTTCAACAAAGAAAGATGTGAATTAGGAAGGATATGTCGACGAAATATGAATCGGAGATACCCTGAGCTATCAGAAGTGGTAAACAAGCTTATAGGACATAAGCTCAAGGTGGTGGCTGCTAGGGCTAATATCTTGTGTTTTCTAATCACAAATCTGCTAAGTATCATAATTGTATCATGTCAAATCCACGTCCAAGTTGAACACGACAGGTCAGTATTCAGACCCAACTTTGAAATCCAAAGACAGTATGATAATTAAGCATGTCACACAACAAGATATATTTAACATTTTTAAGATATCAGCTCTTACTTATAAAAGTGTAAAAATGTGTTTAGACGTCTGTTAACATGTCCTCATTCACCTAGACACGTGTTAACCCATTTAATTAAGCATGTCTAGTTAAAGTGTCATATGAACAAGTCAAACGATATCAACTGATTCGCGACATGCTTATTAATTGTGTATAGACTGCTTGACCAATTTATGATATGAATGCGATTAAGCTTAAGCCGACCATACTTATCCAAGTAACATGCACGTCTCGGGCAATTGGCTCACCCTGTTGGTTGCATAAGGCTATGTTGACAGGAACAAAAGGTGACTTCGTTGTATCAGAAAGCAATTACGGGATTTTGGCTACTACAGTGAAGTTGCATGACAAACAATGCCTCCATGAGTAAACAATGTGGTTATTGTTTGCCAGAAACTACAAAAGCGTCGAAATTAAATATTTCTAACAGTAATGTTTTAGTAATGTCAGTTTTGATGCACCAACGCTCCTTAACAATTAAGAGGCAAGAGGTATTCTTGAGTCACTACTATTGTGAGCTTAACACCAACTTTGCCATCAATTTTGTTTAGTTAAAGGGTTAATACCACGAAAAACCCCAAACCGGTACATCCGTAACAAATTTACTTCAAACTATTTTTTTGGCCTCCAAAAATCCTAAACTGGCAAATCTGTGATAAATTTAACCTAAACTAAATTTTTTTACCACGAAAAATCTCAAACTGATACACCCATGACAAAGTTACCCTCCGTTATATTGGATTAATATCACGAAAAATCCAAAATTCGTACACTTGTGATAACAAAGAGCAAAAATTTCAAAATAGTACACCTTGAACTGTTACGTGTCATCCAACTCAGCAATTTGATACTTAAATTTACGAAAACTAACGAAGGGTAAATTTGTCATCCGTGTATTTGTTTGGGGTAAATTTGTCATATGTGTATCAATTTGGGAGTTTTTTGTGGTAAAAAAAATTGTTTGGAATAAATTTATCACATATGTACCGGTTTGGAGTTTTTCGTGAGATTAACCCGTAGTTAAAAGAATAATGTTGTAACATTTTTGTTTGGTGGTCTAAAGCGATAACTACTATACATCCAGCTATTGTAGTCAAGTCAACCATCAAATCGACAATCTAAGATTTGGTCTTCGATTAAATACACCAATGATACTTCCGAAGTGTAGAATTGCCCCTCAATTCTTTGGGGATTCTATTCTTGCGAGGGTAACTAGCTTCTGAAAAGTTGAAGCATATGCGAGCTTCTTCACAGTTCAGACGAGACTTGCATCCTCTTGTAGTTTCATTTCATGTTTTTGCCTTCTTTTTCTAATATATTCCAACTTTACAACAACCGTATGTCATGCTCTTAGCGATTAGAGTTTTAGCTATATGATGGAAACACGCTTTAAGCTGAAACTGACTACATCAACAGGTACAATCTTTAGGAGATAGTACTCGAGAAGAGACAAGAATAGGAACAAAGAATTATACCGATCTCCTGTAGAATAACATGTGATCAGCACCATCGAACAGATCTTCATGCTCATAATTATGCCCTATCTTCAGCTTAAGCGAAATTTCTCTAGTGATCAATGTGACAAGATCCCGTTGACTGCCACTGCAGGAAAAAATCTCGATTCCAAAACCATTAACAGATGCAATCTCAGGACCTACCACCCAACCAACAACACAATGAAAAGACAATTTGGATGTGGTAAAAGATCACTGGTCCTGAACTTCAGCATGCGATTTACCTGATGCAAAGGAATGCTAAACATACTACACTAATGTTCAGTAATCGTGTGAAGATGCGACAATGCCATTGCAGCAAGTACTTAGTCCAACTCATGGATTATATTGTCACAGTTTCTCATATAAAGAGCATGTACAAGGAGCATATAAACCCTATTGTCAAGCGACGTGGATGTTACAATACTTGTGCAAGCCGTATTAGGAGTGGCACTTGAAATTTGACTAACAAAAAGGATAAAAAGAGCATGGGAACCACATTGTCAAGTGGGGTGGATATTTCAACAGAACAAAACAATTATAGCAGAGTCGACCAACACTTGCATTTTCTGCTGGAAAAAGGATGTGATCTTCTCACATACTCGACAAACCTCGGTCGATCCAGTAAACAAATCAGAAGAAACCACATGAGAACAAGACAGATGAAATGTACCCTTTATATGAGCTGCTATTCCATCCCCCAACTTTATTAGCCTCCACAAGAGCCTCCTTCCACTGCTCGACTTTCTCAGCGCCCAACATCCGCCCGTGCTCGTCCAGGGCGTCTCTGTTGCAATATAACACGTGCGGAAGCTAACCCAGATCTTGCAAATAAATCAATGTGAAAAAGCCACGAGAAATAACGAGGAACGAAAATGACGCCAGTGATTACGTGGTTCGGTCCGAATATCGGTACCTACATCCACGGGAGAGCCAGCAAGAACAATCCGCTATAATCGGAGAATCGGAATTACAATCGCTCAATACGCTCGTGTTTCCCACACCTAGATTATACCCAAACCCAAAGTGTTCACAAATAAACAACTTACTTGGATATAACAAAATAAAGCTCACGAAGCACAAATCCGTCCGCGTGTTCAAGCCCAAGCAACAGCTCGCGCACGGCCAAAAAACCAGAACGTCTCTTGCTTTCTTTCTCGCGCGGCTTTTCTCTACTTGGTCTTCTCTTCTTTGTGCGGCTCACTCCATCTCTTCTTTTGGGTGCTCATTATTATATATGAGAAAACCCCTTCCTTCCTTCTCTTCCTCCTCATCTTACGAAGGCTTCTGCTAGGGATAGATTAAAAGAAAGAAAACCCTCTTTCTTTTACTCCATGGGCTCCACAACAAAATATATTATTTAAGCCCCTCTCTTGATCTACCATTACTCTCTTGATCTATCATTACTCAAGAGAGAAGTGTCAGACCAAAATCTTGAGCAATGATCAAACGTGGTCCCCATATTTTGTCTTGTGGTGCCAATAACAATTTTAAACTCGAGACATATTTAACAATTCTCCACCTTGGCTCGATGTTTGAAGCCAAGTTAATAATGTTCATCATCCATGCTGCTCTCCCAACGCCCCCACGGACGTTCACTCTCTACAGACGCCAATAGTGCTCAAGCAGAGCTTGAGCTTCGCCAAAGGAACAGGCTTAGTCATCATGTCCGCAGGGTTCTCTACTGTAGCAATCTTTTTCACAACAACCTTACCCTTCGCTAAGACATCTCGGATGAAGTGGTACCTGATATTGATATGCTTCGTTCGCTCGTGATAAACCGGATTATATGCCGGATAAATCGCACCTTGGTTATCACGGTGTATATCAACACTTTTCTGTTCTAACCCAAAGTCCATGAGCAAACCTTGCAACCATATCGCCTCTTTCGCTACAAAGGTTAGTGCCATGTACTCCGCCTCAGCCGACGACAAGGCTACGTGGTCCCGTAATGACGCCTTCCAACTAAGCGCACCACCTGCAAGCGTAAACACGTACCCGACTAAAGACCTGCACTCATCCAAGTCACCTGCATGATCAGAATCCACAAAACCAGTGGTCTCACTACCATTACTGTCCCTCCGGTATACTATACCAACGTCTGATGTCCCCTTCAAATATCTGAGGATCCATTTCACGACTTCCCAATGAGTTTTACCTGGACGCTTCATATAACGACTAACCACACTAACAGCTTGTGAAATATCAGGCCTAGTGCATACCATAGCATACATAATACTACCCACGGCACTAGAATAAGGAACACGAGACATATGTTCCTCTTCCTCCTCGATCTGCGGCGATAACTTAACCGAAAGTTTAAAGTGCTTCGCTAATGGTGTACTCACAGACTTCGCTGATCGCATATTAAAACGTGCAACAATTTTCTCAATATATTTCTTTTGAGACAGACGCAATAATCCTGCAGTCCTGTCACGCAAAATCTCCATACCCAATATTTTCTTCGCAGCACCTAAATCTTTCATCTCAAACTCGGTACTCAACCGCCTCTTCAGCTCATCAATATCAGACATATTTTTCGCTGCTATCAACATATCATCAACATATAATAGCAGATATATCAAAGACCCGTCCTCCAATCTCCCGAAATAAACACAGCTATCCATCCGACTCTTTGAATAGTCCCGACTAGCCATGAAAGCGTCAAACCGCTTATACCACTGTCTAGGAGATTGTTTCAGCCCATATAAAGATTTCTTTAATAAGCAAACATGATCTTCCTTACCCGGAATAGCAAATCCCTCTGGCTGCCTCATGTAAATCTGCTCCTCCAACTCACCGTGAAGAAACGCCGTTTTCACATCAAGCTGCTCCAACTCGAGATCCCGTGCAGCAACAAAGGCAAGTAAAACACGAATAGAAGTATGCCTTACCACGGGAGAAAACACCTCACTGTAGTCAATGCCTTCCCGCTGGGTATACCCCTTCGCAACAAGCCTCGCCTTATATCTCGCTGCCTCGACACTAGGAATGCCCTCTTTCCGTTTGTAGACCCATTTACTTCCGACAATCTTCTGGCTCTTGGGTACTTTAACTAACTCCCATGTCTGATTTCGATGGAGTGATTCCATCTCTTCGCTCATAGCCCCTAGCCACTGCGACGACTCAGAACTAGCCATCGCCTCGGAGTAAGACGAAGGCTCATCTGTCTCCACCTCATCACCTACGGTCAAAGCATAAGCAAAATCTGTATAAGCATAACGTACCGGTGGTTTAATTTGCCTTCTCTGTCATGCTGCGGCTATACTATCTTTGCGGCATCTTGGTTGTTCACTATCACCGACTTCGAGGCTGCGGCTACTTCTGCAGCCTCGAACATCTGTTACCTCAGAGGTCTCCGGAGTCTCCACCTGAAGCTCCACCTCACTACTAACACCATGATCTGTGCGCTCTGCTAGTTGTGTCTCGGAACTCCTCTGTCGAAGCATTGCAATCTCGTCGAAGATCACATCTCTGCTGATTAGAAAACCGGGTGATCCGGGATCGGTGCACCACAGCCGGTAGCCTTTCACCCCATGTGCATAACCCAGAAATATGCACTTCTTCGACCTCGGCTCAAGCTTACCATCACTCGCATGAGCATACGCGGGACATCCGAATATTCGTAATCCGGAGTAATCAACAGGTTTCCCCGACCATACTTCTTCCGGAGTCTTCCACTCGATAGCAGATGATGGAGATCGATTAATCAAGTAACAGGCCATGTTCACTGCTTCGGCCCAAAATTCCTTGCCTATTCCAAGATGCGAAAGCATGCTCCGAGCCCGCTCAAGTAAAGTTCTGTTCTTCCGTTACGCCACGCCATTCTGCTGTGGTGTCCCAGGTCTTGTGCGGTGTCTCACAATTCCTTCTCTCTCGCAGAACTCGGTAAAATCTTTACCACAGAACTCCATGCCGTTATCGGTTCTCGGGCACTTGATCCGTTTATCCGATCGCTTCTCAATCAATGCCTTAAATTTCTTGAACCGATCAAACACATCAGATTTGTGCTTGAGAAAGTATACCCATACTTTCCTGGAATAGTCGTCGATAAATGTCAGCATATAACGAGCACCTCCTTTCGAAGGAACAGGAGACGGGCCCCAAACGTCCGAATGAATATATTCTACCGGTTGCTTGGTCGAATGAATACCCGTAGCAAACTTAATCCTGCGCTGCTTCCCAAAGATACGGTGCTCACATAAGTCTAACTTACTTGTCTTTTGACCCTTTAACAACCCTCTATCACTCAGCATCGTCATACCTGCCTCACTCATGTGCCCTAGACGCATATGCCATAAACGAGTTAGATCAGAATCTGACTCACCCGATGAAACTCGCAGCGGCTCAGTCACGGTCTCTCCCGAGTAGATGATAGAGAGAACTCACTTTCTTCCCTTTCATCACTGTCATAGCACCTCGAGAGATCTTCAGCACTCCACTTTCAGCGGTGTACTTACACCCGATATCATCGAGTGTCCCCGGAGAAATAAGGTTCTTCTTGAGCTCCGGTACATGCCTCACGTCTGTCAATGTGCGCACTACGCCATCGTGCATCCGAATCCGAACTGTCCCTATCCCCACAACCTTGCAGGCTGCGTTATTCCCCAACGGAACTCTACCACCATCTGCAGTCCGGTAAGTAGTAAACCGGTTCTTATGAGGCGTCATATGATAAGAACACCCCGAATCTAGCACCCATTCATCTCCCGATGAACCTGCGATCACACACAAAACAGCCTCTGCATCACTAGTGCTCTCTTCAACAACATTCGCCACCTGGTTGTGGCTTTCTCGCTATCACATCTATTTCTCAACTTAGGACAATCTCTCTCGATGTGCCCCTCTTCGTGACATTCAAAGCACTTCACGCGTCCCTTGGACTTTCTATGGCGTGATTTAGATGCGCTTTTACCTCTCGCTGCTCTTTGGACCCTCGTTGTTGCTCTCTACCCCGAATCACTAGTCCTCGCGCTACATCCTGCGCTAGGCTGTCATCTCGCAACTTTCTCTGCCACTATTTAGAAAATAAGGCGGACTTTACCTCTTCCGAGGTAATCGTAGTACGCCCACACGCAATGATGAATCGATAAAGTGCTCCCATGACTCTGGTAGGGAAGCTAACAACATCATGCCCTGCTCTTCATCATCAAGTGTCTTACCGACATTCTTCAAATCCATCATGAGTTTATTAAATTCATCTAGATGGGTTCTGATAGACGTACCTTCGGTATATCTGAACCGGAACATCCTCTTCAACATGTATAAGCGATTGTTCAAACCCTTCGTTACATAGAGCGCCTGAAGTTTTGCCCACAATGTTGCGGTATCCTTCTCCTCACCAACCTCTATTAACACTTCATCCAATAAATTCAACAGAATTAAACTTCTAGCTTTCCTCATTACCACATCCTTTTCAGATTCTGTCATCGTTTCGGGCAATTCAGCCTTGCCCTCCAATGCTTCTGCTAAACCTTGAGTTGTCAATAACGCCTCCATCTTGAGACTCCATAACCCAAAATTGTTCCTCCCGTTAAACTTCTCAATTTCAGCTTTCACTCCAGACATAATTGCAATCACAGGATATCCAGATAATAATCGGACAAGCAAAAGCCCCAAATCACAATCTAGAATATCCGAACCTGGTGCTCTGATACCAATTGTTGCAATATAACACGTGCGGAAGCTAACCCGGATCTTGCAAATAAATCAATGTGAAAAAGCCACGAGAAATAACGAGGAACGAAAATGACGCCAGTGATTACGTGGTTCGGTCCGAATATCGGTACCTACATCCACGGGAGAGCCAGCAAGAACAATCCACTATAATCGGAGAATCGGAATTACAATCGCTCAATACGCTCGTGTTTCCCACACCTAGATTATACCCAAACCCAAAGTGTTCACAAATAAACAACTTACTTGGATATAACAAAATAAAGCTCACGAAGCACAAATCCGTCCGCGTGTTCAAGCCCAAGCAACGGCTCGCGCACGGCCAAGAAACCAGAACGTCTCTTGCTTTCTTTCTCGCGCGGCTTTTCTCTACTTGGTCTTCTCTTCTTTGTGCGGCTCACTCCATCTCTTCTTTTGGGTGCTCATTATTATATATGAGAAAACCCCTTCCTTCCTTCTCTTCCTCCTCATCTTACGAAGGCTTCTGCTAGGGATAGATTAAAAGAAAGAAAACCCTCTTTCTTTTACTCCATGGGCTCCACAACAAAATATATTATTTAAGCCCCTCTCTTGATCTACCATTACTCTCTTGATCTATCATTACTCAAGAGAGAAGTGTCAGACCAAAATCTTGAGCAATGATCAAACGTGGTCCCCATATTTTGTCTTGTGGTGCCAATAACAATTTTAAACTCGAGACATATTTAACAGTCTCCGTAGAGTGACGATTCCAGCTTCACATCAAACCGTTCCACACCGTAGAAAACAGGCAGGATCTCTTTCGTCCCACCTGATCTAGCTGTGTGTTCTACCATGAGTGCGAGCGCGTCAAGGCACCGAGGGCTACGAGCGTAGTTTCTGGAAAAGATAGGTATGTAGATCTTGGAGCTGTACACCGATAGCCGAAGCTCTTTGGCAGTACAAACGGTTTCGACACCTCTGAAAACGCGAATGCCGTCAGCTAACAAGCTGCAATGGAGGGAATCAACGAACCCAAAGAGATTGTCGGATCCTGTGAAACTCAGGAACACTTCATATTCTGATTCAGCGACACTTGATTCAGCCTCTGACTTCGTATCTTTATTCAGCCTCGCTGGTTCAACTTTGACACTTCTCCCTTTTGTGTCAGCGTATTCAGCCGTACTCAATTCGGCCTCTAACTTCATCGGATCTTGGTTCACCCTCGCTGGTTCAACTTCGACTCTTTTCCTATCTTCGCCAGAGAATTCAGCCATACTCGGTTCAACCTCTAACTCTATCGTATCTTGATTCAGCCTTGCCGGTTCATCTTCGCGTACTTTCCGTTTTTTGCCTGCGGATTCAGCCATGCTCGGCTCCGTCTTCCCCTCCATCTCTCGTCGTCCAGTTTCCACTCTACCTGGTTTGTACAGAATGGTCAAGTCAACCGACCTGGGTTTGCCTTGCCGGTCGTTCAATCTTAGCCGTTAATTTAAGACAAAATATATTACAAGAAAAAAAAAAGAACAATTATTTAGAACCATTCGAGAAAAACAGCCATCTTATAAAGCAGACTTTACTAGCATAAATTTTTTGGATCACTTAATAATAATATATGGAAAGTCATAAAATTTTGAAAGAATGGACTGCATAATAATTTTAATTAATTTAAAATGGACTGCTAGCACAATACTCACTCGAAAACTATTATATAATCAACTCCTTTATAACGATGTTCGAGGAAAATTAAGAAATATAGTAGGTAAATCACTATATTTCAAAAATGATTACCAACTTATCATGTACAATAACTTACGGAAAGATCACAAATATTGAGGAAAATTACCAATTATAGGTACCGTTGTTTAAGATAATTTACGATATTATATTGTTCTATTGATTGATTGGAAGAGTGCTATGATTTTGAGAAAATGACGCTATTTTAGGTTATTATTTGAAAACTTCCTAAAATAAGCCATGACAAGTTATCTTAAAAGCAAACTGCAAAGGGCCGACAATTTAACAACGTTTATGAGTTATGACGCATGAGAATTAATAAGAAATGACCAAGTCTAATTAGGGAAGGTAGGTAAACCCTAGATGTACATAATGTCGGAATATGTTTGTATGACAATTTTTTATTCACTATGAAATTGATAACATATTATGAGTCATAAAAAATATAAATAATAAATAATTAAAAATTTGTGATTAATAATATGTTGTTAATCTTATAGTTATTAAAAAAAAGTGCTAGCAAAGTCCCGTAATGTCCAAATTTCTTCTTTTTTCTTTTGGTCAAAATTATATCCCAAGTCTAACCAGCCGATGGATGCATAACGTGAATGACAAGCCGACAGGATTTGACCGTCATCTTTTCTCTCACGCAATCCACAGTGCCCACAAGGAAGCAGACGAAGTGATTGTCGCCTCCCTTTCTTCGAGAAAATATTAGGTACAGACGTGGGAAATCTGACGTGACCCAGACCATCATTCAGCATGTGACACGTGGCGCGTAAGGGTCCCATCGCTCAGGAAACAAAAAAAGAACAATTTCTCTCCTCTCTCTCCACTGTCTCTCTCTGGCGTTGCATCTCGACAGGGAAATCAAGAAGACGAGACTCGAGCTCCACAGCCATGGCAGCTGCAACCATGGCGGCCGAGACTTGACGAGCTCTCGAGCTGCACAGCCATGGCCACCACCACGGAGCTCGAGCTCACAGTCGCGGCCGCCATGGCCACGAACCTCGAGCTTTGCGACCAGGGACAGAGAAGACGTCAGCCACGGCAGCAGAGCTCGAGCCTTGGGCTCAAGCTCTGCGGTAAGACGTCGGCGAATGAAGGGATAGAATCCATCAGAGGCGAGCCAGTCGCCGAAGACTCCGAGGACCGAGGGTGCTCTTCGACGCGGTCCGTAATGGCGGTGGCTCGGCTCGAGGTCGGAGAAGGGAAAAGAAATTGGCCGGAGGAGAGAGTGGGTAGGAGGTCGGAGAGGTCAGGCGAACGAGAGAGGGGCAAGACAGAGAGAGGAGAGAGAAATTTTTCCTTTTTTCTGAGTGGTGGGCCCTATGCACCATGTGTCGCACACTGAATGATGGTCTAGTGACGTGAACCCGGGCGTGGGGTGGGGTTTGGTTTGGTTTGGTTTGGGGGGGGCCACGTCCGGTCTCAAGTTATCTCAACGGTTGGACCAAAAAAAAAAAAAAGTTATCTCAACGGAGTTTCGGCCAATTAGACCTTCATTATCCTAAGGCCCGGTTCCGATTCCGAGTTGGAACCGTGGGCCCGATTAACGGGCCGGTCTCGGGTCCTGATTCATTTTGGCCATGTCTAGGTGTGGGGCACAGTTTTGTTTTTATTTTTCTTTTGCTTTATTTTTTGTTTAGGGGCGAGTGAGATTGGGGAGCCGTGGGTTTTGGGAAACTGGGACATCATCGTGGGTAGATGTAGGAAAGCAAGGAGCGGCGTCCTCGGAGTCGGCGAGGCGCGGCGCGTGCGCCTCACCTCCATGGAAATATCGCCTGCTTATGATATTTAAACGCGACTTTCAAGATTACGGGTTTTTTTTTTTTAACCATACCGTAAAATTAGAGACACCTTGAAATTATGGGGGTCTCAAGTTATCTCAACGGTTGGACCAAAAAAAAGAAAAAAGTTATCTCAACGGAGTTTCGGCCAAAAAGAAAATTATCGACAACTACGATGTCCGAAGTGAAAATTTTCTAACCGTGGTCCGTAAACGTATGATAAAATCAAGCTCGAAATATTAATAGGGAAGGGCTAAAAACTAAAAAGCACTAAAGATTTAGCACGAATTAAATGTTTTTCTTACTTTTTTTTTCCTTTGTTATTTTGGCTGTTTTAATGAGAGTTAATCTTAGGTAAAGAGGAGGAGATGCCAGAGAGTTTCGAAACCGAAACAGGGAAAACGGAACCACCCCCTCAACACCCCCAACAACCGCACCCACCCCCACACACACACACACACACACAATGTCGTTCATGTCGAAATTAGTATTGATGGCCACTTAAGGATGAGTGATTTCAGGATTAATCTCTGAAATCTACCCATCTAAATTCGTTATCGAGAAAACACAAACATAATTCGAATAGTCCTAGGTCGCACTGTTTCCACCAGCACAGAAAATCATCAGCCATCAAGAAAATATTTTGAACACATCGATAATAGGCCTGTCACAAATGGCAAAAGCAGTAAATGCAAAAACCACTTAATATAGTATCTAGACGTTAAGAGGGACGCTTTAGGTTTCATGTGAAAATAGAAGTAATATGTCAAACTTCTAAAAATGCAAACTATCGATCACGAAAGTTGATTCGGAGATTTTCATTTTCCAGGAACCATGACAGCTACAATACTCTCCATAAGTTACAACTTATAAATGCTCTTTTGCAAGTTTCCTTTCCTACAGAGAGAGTTTCTAATCTGGTATGTCATCACTTTGTGGGTTTATTCCTTAAACAACATTTCTCCATCGATTCTCCAACCCCGCTATTCTATCTTCGTCTATAATAATTCGTTGGAGGTTTTCACTCTGATTAGTTTTAATACCAACAATCCTTCCTCAAACAGTTGGTAGCATTAAGAGCTAAATCGTCTTACCCGTTGCATTCTTCACTGGATAATATGATTCATGCGCCACAACTATTAAAGTGTCTTGCAAGCAATGAATTAAGACCATTATAAGAATTCACCACTAGATCCACAATTCTGTCTAATCAGCTCAACATCAGAGTCCAACCACCCTCCCAAAAAAAAAAAAAAGTGAGTGACGAGCCATAAGAATTTTCCAAGTCCTCTAATATACTGAACTATCAGAAGTGGCAAAGAAGCTGATAAGGCACAAGTTGAAGGTGACACCTGCATAAGGCTATGGTGATGGGGATGCAAAACAATGACTTAGTTGTTTCCGGATAAAATGATGGGCTTCAGGCTATTCAAGTGTAGTTGCATTTCAAGAGATGCTTTTGCGATTGACCAAGATGGTCATTTGGCAGGTAAATACAGAGTAGGCAGTGATAATGAGCAAATATATCTAGAGGTAGGTGCTGTATCAAAAAGACAAGTTTGATGCATTGGTGCTCCACTCGACATAAAGCTATAGACACTCGCGATCGCTGGCATCGTGAGACTTATAATTATCTGACATTAGCTTGCATAGTCAAAAGAACAGATCACTATTAGACCAGCATTGTGGTGGTTTAAATCCACAATCACCAACAGCAAGCTATTTATACTCCAATGAGCTATGCTGGATACGATATTCGATGAGATACACGTAGGAAGTAAATAGAATGGAGCTTTCTCGTCGTTTCATACAAAAACTCCTATTGCTCGAGCTACTACTGTAGAAAAAGAAGACGATCAATACTCCCACTTGCGCTGCCCTGGACAATATTTATACACTTATTTATCTAGGGTAATAATTTCAAATAGTAAATAATAGTACACACAAGCTAAATCTGCCCATTAAATTTTTCTTTGGTTTTTCCATTTAGTAGCCATATATAGTTGCAAATTGTTCATTTCACAATTATGTAGACTTTATCATGTGTTCGCACATATAGAATTTTACTAGAAAGCAATTATACAGTCTTTGCATTCTAGAAAAAACTGATAAGAATATGGTGCTTTCGCAATGTTGATAACAATCACCAAACAAATGTAAATCCCAATTAAATTTTAGTTTTTTCTCTTTAATTTATAAATCTAGTCACCCTTTCATTTTCACATAGTCCTTCTCGTTTGAAAATCCAAAGGATTATGGACAATAGTAATCGTTGGTTTCAACGATTACAAGAAACCTTATCTATTTAATGCTACGTGCATTATCAAACTCCCTAGTGTGAAATAAGTAAAATGCAATTCACAACTATCATATTAACTGCCAAAAGTAAGCTTCATATAACAGAAACCAATTAAATTTGTACCATAATCTCTGATATTTCATGAAAATACTTTACCACGTCTAAGCTAGGGTATAGCACAACTTTTTAACTTTGTCCTCTGATCTGACTCTTGGCACCCAGCATTCCTTCTAGAATATTAGCCAACAACTCTTCAAATTTTTTTCTTGTGATCAAACTAAATCCTTGGAAAGATTTTAATGACACGTCCTAGCAATCGAAAAGACAATCTTAATGTCTATATGGGGTGATTTTTACTTAATTGGACTTCTACTTTTTACTTTCAGCATTAACAATTTTATTTTCCTTTTGTTGAAATATGTCTCGAATTTGAGCCCGTGAACGATCTAAGATTTGTTAAAGAAAAGTAAAAAAAAATCGAGCAAAGGGAAATATATACGAAATCGACTTATGTTAAAGTTGATTGTGCGTTGTGTCTTTGCTCAAGAAATAGAAAAGCCCAGCTGGACTCAATCAACCGAAGAAAAAGGATATATGTAGCATATCTTGAAGACGTGATCTCTTTATTTTAAATATATGGAAATCGGTTTCGTGTGAAGTTGGCAGGAAAACGACAAAATAGGACAGTCTAATGTGGACTTGGTTTCGTCCATATTAAGTCAACTCATGGGGACAAATATTTATCCTGCCTTTGGTTTTCTTGATGGGTTGGTTGAAAAACATGGGCATAGGAAATTCATGCGTGGTTACATCCAGTGTTCTTGTTCGTGCGTGAAATCGAAGATGAATTCAAGTGTTGAAGCTAATTGAATATTGAGGTTAGATTTGTGAAATTCTTTTGCGAGATTGAGAGATTATCTCGTTAGAAATTTGGGGCTAAATACTATGTACGTTATTGGATGTAATTGGGGCTTGAGAAACACCGAGAGTGTTTGAGTGACTCGGGTATGGTCTATAATCTCCGTGTATCACTCGTTCTATAGTAGAATTCGTTGTTGCTCTCCCGGTAGACGTAGATCTCTACGATCGAACCATGTATATCTGGTGTCCGATTTATTTTCTTGTTCTGTCTATTTTATTGTTCGATCACTTGTTCCGCGTAACAATTGGTATCAGAGCTAGACTTGTCGAGTTGAAGGGAATTGATGACGACGGAAGAAGTAAAAGTGAAAATCGATAGATTTGAGGAGAAGGACTTTGGTTTCTGGAAGATGCAGATTAAAGACTATCTATATCCGTAGAATTTTATGCAAAAAGAAAGAAGTTTTTGTCCATGCGCCAACTTGAACACATGATAATCAAATACTCGCTTGCTCACCGCCTTAGTGAATATATCTGCGGTCTGTTCTAAGGATTGAACAAATGGAGTACAAAATTCTCCTGTGTCAAGTTTTTCCTTGATGAAGTGTCGGTCAATTTCCACATGCTTAGTCCTATCATGCTGGACAGGATTATGTGAAATACCGATAGCAGATTTACTATCGGAGTAAATCATTAATGGCTTCTGAAATTGGAATCCCAGATCATCCAAAAGTTTCTGAACCCACAATAATTCACACATGCCCCGAGCCATAGAGCGGAATTCAGCCTCTGCGCTTGATCTAGCAACAACGTCTTGCTTTTTGCTTCGCCAAGTAACTAGGTTACCTCCAACATAAGAACAATAACCTGAAGTAGATCGTCTGTCATCCACATTACTAGCCCGGTCTGCATCGGTAAATGCCTCAACCTTCAAATGACCATGGTTCCGAAACAATATAACTTTACCCGGTGTGCCTTTCAAGTAACAAAGAATTCGAGTCACAACATCCATATGAGTAGTATACGGATCATGCATGAATTGACTTACAAGACCGATTGCATAGGCAATTTCGGGACGTGTATAAGAAAGGTAGATGAGCTTTCCAACAAGTCTTTGATATCTTTCGCGATCTACCGGCTCCCCTGTCTTGGCCCGAATCTTTGCGTTTGAATCAAGTGGAGTATCAATAGGTTTACATCCAAGCATTCCTGTCCGAGATAGAAGATCAAGTATGTACTTACGCTGACATAGGAAGATCCCTTGTGAGGAGCGAGCTACTTCAATTCCAAGAAAATATCGCAGTTTTCCAAGATCTTTAATCTCAAATTCCTTTCCCAATGCATTCTTCAATCTAATGATTTCATTACCATCATTTCCAGTCACCACAATGTCATCCACATACACAATTAAGAAAGTTGAGAGAGAACCACTACGACGAATGAACAAGGTGTGATCAGCATTACTGCGGGTGTATCCCCGAGCTCGCATAGCTTTGGTGAACCTGTCAAACCAAGCCCGAGGTGATTGTTTAAGCCCATATAAAGAACGTTTGAGATGACAAACCTTTCCAACGGTAGTGCTATCTACAAAACCTGGTGGAATGTCCATGTACACCTCCTCATCAAGTTCTCCGTGAAGAAATGCATTCTTCACGTCCAATTGTTGAAGGTCCCATCCATAACTTGCGGCACATGATATAAGAATCCTTTCTGTATTCATCTTTGCTACGGGGGCAAACGTTTCTTGATAATCAACACCTGCAGTTTGAGTGAATCCCCGGGCCACTAGTCGAGCCTTATACCTATCCACAGTTCCATTAGCATTTTGCTTAACCGCATAGACCCATTTGCACCCCACTGTTTTCTTCCCAGGAGGGAGGGGCACCAAATTCCAAGTTTGATTTTTCTTCAAAGCCTCCATTTCCTCTAACATGGCATCTTTCCATTTTTTTTGTTGAATAGCAATCTGCCAAGTATTAGGAATAGACACAGAGTCTAAAGAAGAAACGAACGACGAATATGATGGAGAAAGAACATAATAGGAAGTATATTCATCGATAGGATACCGAGGCTTACCAACACAAGACCGTTTACCTTTACGGAGAGCAATTGGAGTTGTTTCATCCTCAATATTGTTGTTATCGATAGGACTAGGCTCCGGCGGTGTTGTATTGGATTCCGGTATTGCCTGTGAAGACTCACCAGGAGGATTACCGGGCATAGCAGCCTGTTTACGAGAATAAACATGTGAATAATCTCTTTGAACAGGTGAAACCTCTTTAGGGGTTACACTTTGATTCACAATAGGCTCCTCTGCCTGCTCTGTTGATAATGGTACCGAGAGCTCGGGGAATGGTTCAATAAATGTCGAACTAGATATCTCAGAGAGTGGATTATCGAAAAAAGCTTCAGACTCATTAAAGATAACATCTTTGGAGACATAAAACTTGCGAGTGGATGGATGATAACACCTATAGCCTTTTTAGGAAGAGGAATAACCTAAGAAAATGCACTTAAGACTCCTAGGAGACAATTTACTCTTCACCTGATGATCTCTAACAAAACAAACAGACCCAAAGATTTTTGGTGGGAGGATAAATGTATTTTTCCCTCAACACATAAATTGGGCTTTTATTTTGCAGAACCCTGGATGGCATACGATTAATTAAGTAGGCAGCTGTAAGAACAACTTCACTCCAATAGGATGGTGGGACATGCATTTGAAATAAAAGAGAACGTGCAACTTCAAGAAGATGTCTATTCTTTCGCTATGCCACACCATTTTGTGCGGGGGTATCCACACAACTAGTTTGGTGGAGAATACCATGCTCTCGTAAAAAAAATTGAAAGGAAGAGGCACAATATTCTCTACCATTATCTGTTCGAAGAGCCATAATGGTAGCATTAAACTCGGTTTGAATTATTTTGAAAAAGGTTTTGAAGGCCTCGAAAACATCACTTTTATGTCTAAGTAAAAAAATCCAAGTTGCTCTACTATAATCATCAATAAAGGTCACAAACCAATCATACCCAGTAATAGATTTAACAGGGGAAGGACCCCAAATATCAGAATGAACCAAATCAAATGAAACGAGACTTCTATTATTTGACTCTGGATAAATAGTTCTAGTCTGCTTAGAATAAGCACAAGTATCACGAAAAAACCGATGATCTTTAACTTGATTCTTTAAACTAGGAAAACATGAATAAAGAGTATGAAGTGGTGGATGCCCCAAACGTCGATGCCATTGTCGCAAAGAAGAAATAGCAGCTGAATTGGAATCTGCAGTGCTAGCCTGGATAGGTGCTGCCGGTGATCCATCTAGCTAGTAAAGTCCATCACGTACACTACCACTGCCAATCTTCACCCCAGTCACCAAGTCCCGAAAGACACAATATGTAGGATAAAAGATTACTTTGCAATTGAGATCTCGAGTAAGACTACTAATTGAAAGTAATTGATTTGGAAATTTAGGAACATGAAGAACCGAAGATAATATCAAGGATGGAGTGCAAGAAATTGATCACTTTCCCGATATAGGAGAAAAAGATCCATCGGCTATCCTAACTTTGTCACGTCCGGGACATGGTTTATATGATTCAAACTGACACGAACATCCCGTCATGTGATCAGAAGCTCCCGAATCTATTATCCAAGGAGATGAATGGGAAGATATACCTAAAAAAGGATGAATAGTAGAAGAAATGGCGGATGCACTAGATGCCACATGAGAGGAATTAGGACCCTTCAGATTAATCATATCCTTGATAATTTGATGTATCTCCTCTTTGGTGACAAAATTCCCAATATCACTAGGACTTGCGGACTCAGAACTAGCTGGCCCAACTACCTCGGCTTCATGAGCTTGTGAACGACCCTTATTCACACCTTTGCCCTTGCCGATTCCCGGTGGTTTTCCATGAAGTTTCCAGCACTGCTCTTTGATATGATAAGGTTTGCCACAATAATCACAGCGAATAGAAGACTTATCTGTTGATCGTGGGATATGAACTTGAGAGGATCTCAACGTGGAAGACATGATAAGAGCCGAACGGTCGGGAGCAGGAGTAGGAGTTATAGAATATAAGCGCTGCCGGTTATCTTCCTTATGGACCAAGGCATAGGTATGCTGAAGGGTAGGAAGAGGATCTTTTTGCAAAATGTTTTGACGCACGATATCAAATTCCGAATTCAAACCCATAAGAAATTGATATACACGTTTCTTATCTTCTTTTTGTTGAAGTCGAACAACGACATCCGCAGCAAGTCCCTCATAAGTGTCATCATAAACCTCCAGCTCCCGACACAAAGTACGTAGTTCTGAAAAATAAACACTAACGGACATACCTCCCCGTCGAAGTTCCCGGATCTTCTTCATCGATTCATAAATCTGAACATCATTTCCTGTCTCAGAATAGGTATCCTTAACCGATACCCAAATATCCCGTGCTTTCTGCATAAAAACATATTGTTTACGAATACCATCAGTCATATGATTCAAAAGAAATGCCTTTACGAAGGCATCTTCACCAACCATCTCGAGAGGGCCGTCGGAGGAGTAGTAGGTCTTGGTTTCTCCCCTGTGAGAAAACCAGTACATTCTCCCGATGCAATACTGATCATCATAGATTGTGACCAAAGTAGGTAATTAAGGCCATCAAACCGAACCGAACAAGCGGGGAAGAGAATTTTTTCATATTTCCGCCCGATTTCAGAAGTAAGAGAATAGACCTTATCACCAGAATTTTCCGACATCACCGCTAAATGACAATAACTCGAGATGGAAAGAAAAAAAAAAGATTATGATCTAATTAGATCATAAAAGTGACCTCTATAGGCCGAGGTTAGGCCAAAAAATAAAAGAGATCGAGATCAACTAAGAGAGTTGTAGGCTTCGGCAAAGAGATGTGGTGGAAGATGTGGTGATGGTGATGGTACAACAACGGAGAAGTTTAAGATTGGGAACCGTAAAACTTGCTCTAATACCATGTAGAATTTTATGCAAAAAGAAAGAAGTTTCTGGAATGGATTGATGATCTTTCTTAGAGCATCATCCCGTATTTATATTAATAGGAGAATCAATCACGTACAATAAAATCTCTAACAATGTGACAATCAAATCCCTCAAAATATGAAATCCCATTAACTAGCCCACTAATCATGGAATTTATGATATTCCATCAATTAGCCCACTAATTGTGGATCTAATTCTAGAACAAATATTACAACAATATCAGATGAAGATACACTTGCCCATGTTTGGGGAGAAACCAGAAACAATGAAGCAAGATGATTGGGAATTGCTGGATAGATGAGCAATAGGTGTTATTCGGCTGAATTTGGCCCGTAACATCGCGTTTAATATCGTCAAAGAGAAGACTGCTGCCGGTTTGATGAAAACCCTGTCGGACATGTACGAGAAGCCCTCTGCAATCAACAAGGTCTATCTAATGCGACGTTTGTTTAATTTGAAGATGAGCGAAAGTGCATTAGTTACTAATCATATCAATGAATTCAATGTGATCGTTAGTCAATTGAGTTCGATTGATATTGACTTTGAAGATGAGATACGTGCTTTGATTCTATTATCCTCATTGCTTGATAGTTGGAATACTATCATTCTCGCTATTAGTAATTCCTTTGGATCAACAAGTTTAACTTTTAATGGGATTTGAGATTTAATTATGAGCGAGGACATCCGTAAAAGAGAATCTGGTGAATCTGTATATACCGCTTTAGCAGGTGAAAATAGAGGAAGAACTAGTATTCGTGTTAGCAAAAATAGAATGAACTTGAATAGACGCAGTTAGTATAGGACTGGTGTTGACATCTAAATTTTGACTAAACTTTTCAATCTTTTTTGCATAGAAAATTAGAGCTAATCTTTTAGTTCTAGACAAAAATAATTAAGTCATTTTTCATTCATGCATTGCATCTGCATTTATCCGGATCGGCGGTGCGAGATCGAGCTTAATTTGTCGGGCGATTTGGACTTAAACCGATGGGGAAATTTTCTAGCAATTCATGGACATATGTGCCGAAAAATTTAAAACAATTTTGGAGCTTATATTTTAGAAAAAAGGCTTTATCTAAAATGCTAATTATTTGGAAAAAGCCTAATTAAGCTCACAATTGACATGAAAAATTCGACTAGCCCATCTATAGGGCTAGGCCAAAATTTTCAGCTCATTCAAGGATCAATTTGTGCAATTACACCCTTCGGGACTTAATTCAAGTTATATTTTGAGCCCGGGTTTATTTTACAAAAATTAAGAAACTTTAGGCACTTGATTTGGAACACTTTTATCTATAAATACAAGTGTTATGCCTAGGGTTGAGGGGGGCCAATCCAATATTCACGCACGGATTATTCGGGAGGCCACTTTATTGAATACACGGCCCTATTGTGGAGAGCAATTGACATGAGAGAGGGAGAGTCTTCTTCTTCTTTCTCCCTGCGGATCGAGGAGGCCACACAATTCGTCATATATGGCCACAAATCATCGCGAGGGAGGGTCTGAGTCTATGGAGAAAAGAGGACTTTTCATATGAAAAGGACGGAGAAAAGTCAAAGGAAGAGGGAAAGGAAGCCGTCCGCAAAAAATAGTGGAGATATTGTCTTCTTTGTTTTGTGCAGGATCGGACGCCCACAACGGAAAGCGAAAGAAAGTCTAAGGCGTAATACTTTGAAAAAGAGAGGAAAGATCGCAGCCCTCGAGAAGGATGAAGACGGTTCAAGCGATGGTGTTCATGGTGTTTCTGGTAAGTGCAAAAGAGGATCCATTTACTGGGAAGTCAAAGGAGGAATTCATCAGAACACACGCCAAAGAATAGCCACAAAAAGACAAGAGAAGAAAGGGACGAAAAAAGACAAAGGAAAAAACAAAAGGGTGGAGGAGCCAACGACCAAAGCACACATCGACAACCCATGATGTTCCCAATGGTCTACCTTTTGCTAATCCGGGACTGAGCCCTTTATTATTCTCCATCTTGTTTTATTATTACAAGTTAAGGTTGGAGAAATTATCTGTAAGTCCAACCCTCTCAGTCGTGCCCCCACGGCAACCTCAAGCGCCTAAAGGAGACTTCATCTTCACAAAAGGACACAACGTGTGAGAGACGTTTATTCACAAATTTCTGCAGATTTTTAGGTGGATTCGTGGTCAAAATTACTACTGCAAGTCGAGATGCGCCTTCACCGAAACCTTTGATTCGTGCACAAATCCCCTTGGCCAATCGGTTCAGTTTTCAAGCTTGAATCACAGATTGGTTTGGAATTCGAATTCGGAAAGTTATCCGCGAAGTAGGTAACAATCGTAATCTGAATATATTTTAGATATATTGTTGCCTATTTCGAATTATTCTTATATAATCATATCTTGTAGAATACCATATATTTTCGGAATATTCAAATAACTCAAGATTCAAATAACTCAAGATTCAATCAGATTTTCTTTTTAGGAATATTGAATGCATCTTTAAAATTCGGGAAGTTATCCGATATACTTTGAAAAATTTCAGAAGATAATCTTTCCATTTTTTTAAAAAGATATCAATCCTTTGTGGATAGGAGACTATCTCCTTGAAAATTTCAGAATCCCTTAAGGATTTTAAAAATTCAATAAATATTTGCACATCTTTAATCAAAACTGCCTATAATGTATGCTCCCCGGTGCCTAGTCCCGTCGGAAAATTAAATCACACGCCTTAGCCACGATCTCGTGGAATGAGATGGTGATTTAAATATAGAAATCCGTATTCTGCCCTTTGGCGAGAAGGGACGTTGTATTTCTATATATTATCCGCATACTGGCTCGAATCTTCGAGGATGTAGCGGATAAAATTTCGCTCCGGCCCGGATCTTTGGGGATGAGAAGATTTATCGGAAAATCGGATTTAAATGTATATTATGGGCATTTTTGTTTAATTTTGTTCAAATTCATCTGTTTCAATTTAAAAATCCGAAAATAAAAAAAAGGGAAATCAAAAATCACAAATCATCAATCAGAAAAGGCATTTTCATGAAACTTGGTACCGAAAGGGTGTTAATTAAAAATTAACATAATCAAGTCCTCGAACACTAAATCTCTAGTTAGCAGAAAATAAAGTATTCTCCCGTACTTTATTTAGATATCTAATCTACCTACCAAAAAAGATTAGTGGCGGCTCCTAAATCAAAAATCAAACCTAAGTTGCGAATTGGTAGGGCTTGGGAGAGTCTGTATTAGGTTAGTTAATTCATCTAATTAACCTAATAATCCATTAACCTAAATTAATTTTTAGGTCGCAACAGCTGGCGGTCTTGTCTATTGGAACCGTGGCAAGAGAGGGCATCTTAAAAGGAATTGCTTAAAGTTGAAAAATGAGAAAGGTATGGAAATTAGAGTTGAATATGCGGATGATATTGCAGCAGTAGCGAAAAATTCTGATGGTGATGATAGTGTCTTGTCTCACATCGAGAATTCGTCATTTGACGGATGAATTATGGATTCTGTTTGTTCTTTTCATGCTACACCAAATAGGAACTAGTTTGCTACTTATCGCTGCACGGATAGTAGTAAAGTGCGGTTGGGGAACAACGCCGAATGCGATGTTGTAGGTGTTGGTGATGTTAAAATCGGGATGCGTGATGGTATTGTGAGGACATTGATTGGAGTAAGACACGTTTCAGAATTGAAAAAGAACTTAATTTCCTTGAGTGCCCTAAATTCAGCTAGATGCGGGTATTCTTCACAAGGTGGAATTACGAAGGTTGTTCGAGGTGCTCTGGTGATAATGAAAGGAATCAAGCATGGTGGCCAGTATAAACTTCAATGTGAGACATTGGCAAGTTTCGCTCCGAAGATATCGACATCTATTCGAGAGTCTAACAAATGCTCGAGGAAGACTTGGGTGTTTGTGTTGAAGCACAAGTTTGATGCTATTGTTAGGAATACGTGATCGAGAGTTTTGATCGAGACGGAGACCGGTAAGTCGATCAAGCATGTGTGAACCGACAGTAGTATGGTGTTCTACTCAAAGCTGGTAAATAAATTCTACATGACAAAAGGCGAAATACTGCACTAGTGCCGGTAGACCACAACAATTTGCAGAATTGATTAGCAGGACATTACTAGAGATGGCCCATAAAATGATCTCTAGTGCTGGTATGGCTAGAATAATTCTAACGGATGCGCTTGGTATGACGAGCTACCCGATGAATAGATCTTTATTGATCGCGATCGGATTTCGAACTCCCGAAGAAGTGTGGTCGGGTAACGTTACTGATTATTCTATTTTTGGAATGCTTGGTAGCACGTGTTATTATCAAATAAGTGATGGTAAGCTCGATGTGAGGGCAAGATGCATATTCCATGGCTATGCAAGAGGTAAGTAGGGTTATCGGTTGTGGTGCTCGAATATAAATTCACCAGTTCGCAGCAGAAAAGTTACCTTTGACGAGTCTCCATTACTTCAAGGTAGGAGTGTTTGTGGCAATATAAATATGGATTTGGACGGTGTTCAGCTTGAGGTAGAGTTGCAACTAGAAACTCCCGAGGTAGCGGATATTATCGCGATAATCGATACAGATGGTGCTTGTAGCGAGGTGGAGCATGTAGAGTTAATAGTTGTTGTTACTGCTGATATTGACAATGTACGTGTTCGATCTCCCGACAGATATGGATGCAACGGTGATTTTGCTTTATACGTGATTAAGGAGCTCGTATCAGAAATTTTTTGTAAAGTAGTTAAAAGTGCATGTAGAGTTGATATTCTGATGAGGTCCACGGTTATAGTGAAGTTTAAGCGTGATTTGGACTTGGATGATATTTGTGGCGGTTGAGCCCATTAGGGCCGTAGGAGAGTAGTAGTGAAATTCTAAGTTCCAGCAAAGCGATTGTGACTAGGCTCAAATATCGAGCCAGGCAGAGATTGTTGAAATATGTCTCAAATTTTAGCTCGCGAACGATCCGAGATTTATTAAAGAAAAGTAAAAAAAAAATCGAGCAAAGGGAAATATATACGAAATCGACTTATGTTAAAGTTGATTGTGCGTTGTATCTTTACTCAAGAAATAGAAAAGCCTAGTTGGACTCAGTCAACCGAAGAAAAAGGATGTATGCAGCATATCTCGAAGACGTGATCTCTTTATTTGAAATATATGGAAATCGGTTCCGTGTGAAGTTGGCAGGAAAACGACAAAATAGGAGAGTCCAATGTGGACTTGGTTTCGTCCAGATTAAGTCAACTCACGGGGACATATATTTATCTGGCCTTCGGTTTTCTTGATGGGTTGGTTGAAAAATGTGGGTAGAGGAAATTCGTGCGTGGTTACATCCAGTGTTCTTGTTCGTGCGTGAAATCGAAGACGAATTCAAGTATTGAAGCTAATTGAATCTTGAGGTTAGATTTGTGAAATTCTTTTGCGAGATTGAGAGATTATTTCGCTAGGAATTTTGAGCTAAACATTGTGTACGTTATTAGATATAATTGGGGCTTAGGAAATGCTGAGAGTGTTTGAGTGACTCGAGTATGATCTTTAATCTTCGTGTATCACTCGTTCTATAGTAGAATCCGTTCTTGCTCTCCCCGTGGACGTAGGTCTCTACGATCGAACCACGTACATCCGGTGTCCGATTTATTTTCTTGTTCTGTCTATTTTATTATTCGATCGCTTGTTCCACGTAACACCTTTGGTATCTAAAATGTGATTATTATTTAGTATTCAAGACCTATCTTAAATCATATTGACGTAAACATTCAAACTAATGTGAGTATTTATATTCAAGAGCACCAAGTGGGCCTCGCATTTACACTCAAGGCATTAGGAAATATCTAAGCACTTCAAGAAAGACTCGGCATCTTAAAACTGCCACCTCAATGCCAAAAAAGTAAGGTGGAAAGCAAACTATCCCTTTGAGCACCTGTAGAACTTTCCTCATTCTTAAAACCTACCAATCTTTCTTTTCAGAATAACCCAGAAAATGGTAACGGAGCAAAAGGCTTTTCCTATCGACACAACATTTTAGCCTAGACCAAGCTAAGAGTTCCTCTCCAACAAACCCTGCTGCAACCCACCAATGTGCAAGAGCCATAAAGTAGTATTCCAAAGTCTCAAACCCTCTAGGCAATGAAGGAGAAGGAGAGAAACAAATGCTCACGGTGCATTATCAAGTCGCTTACTTCCCCGTCCAATAAGCTAATTATTTGGAATAATTGATTCTCTTCAAGCTCCTCACTTTGTATTTTTGGTGGAGAGGGGAAGAGTAGTGAAGAAACGTACAGATGCACTGTAGCTTCCAGATGATAACGATAACTACGTTCTGTCAAACATGTGGTCTGGCGGTGCCTGCCAATCAATTACACGCCTTGTTAGTGGAGATGTTGCAATTAATGTCTAGCCGATAGAGTAGATTGGTAGATGAAGATAACCTCCATTCTGTCAAACGTGAGCTCCGAATGTGCCTGCCAATCAATTGTACGCCTTGTCAGGGGAGATGTTGCAACTAATCATTAGCTGATAGAGTGGATAGGTAGCTGAAGATAACCTCTGATGAACTTCCTCTGGTCCCTTGTCTCCACCCCTTTGCTGGTTGAGGCTTGGCCTTTGAGTCTGCTTGCCTCTACTTTCAACTAATTTGGCTTACTAGGCATCAAAAAGCATAAACGGACTAGCATACCCTGTTTCCCACTATAATAAACAGAAGATTGTGCCACAGAAATGCCTACTAGCATACCCTGTTTATCCTTCGATTTCTGGAAAGGGGGCCCAGAAAGTTATCTACCGACCTTATCTGGGACCATCTCCTGGTTGCCTGCAACAATAAATCAAGAGTTTCCCTTTAAATCTTGGTTAAAAAGATGAAAGACTATAATAAACAAAAGTTTGTCCACACCAGCACAGAAAATTATCAGCCATCCATAAAGTTAACATCTTTTTACCGTCGATGACAGGCCTATCCTAATAGTAAAAGCAGTAAAATGCAAAAACCACTTAAAAAGCAGTTTTCAGAAGTTTAAGAGGGATCGTTAACGTTTCTGTGAAAATAGACGTGGATATGGCAGACTTCCTTTTCAAAGTGCAAGCTATCAATCACCACAGTTGATCGGAAGTTACAACTCAAAAATGCTTGTTTGCAAGTTTCCTGTCCTGTAGAGAGAGTTTCTAATCTGGCGTGTCGTCTTGTTTTGGTTTTATTGCGTAGACAAATTTCTCAATACAGCAACGTTATCCATCCAATGATACGTGCATTATCAGAGGCGTTGCGGCCGGCGATGGAGGAAGACTAGGAGAGGCACTTAATCTTGAGCGTGGAGCTCCAGTGGCTCTTAATGGCGTTGTCAGTACGGCCGTTGAGGAGGCGGGCGATAGCGGACCAATATTGCCAAACCTGGCGTGGGCGCTCACGATGATCTCGTCCTCCCCTGGGGTGAAGGGGCGGTGGTCCACCTGTGGCGAGTGGCGGTTGTTAAAATATGTCTCGAGTTTGAGCCCGAAGCGAAAATATAAAATTACAGCGATAAATAAATGGATAAGGAAATTGTTTGTTGGGTGAGAATTAGCTTTGATAATTATTGCGTTGAGAATCCAAGATGGAAGACTTTAACGTGAAAAGATAATTGAAGAAAAAGATAAAGATCAAGAAAGTCCCAATTTGAATATTCGTGGACATCGGGATTGCATGTTGTGGAATATCTTCTGTTAGGTGATATCTTGGAGATCTCCTTATTGCAGTCGGTAAAGAAAAAAAAGAGATAAGTCCAAAAGTGAAGAAAACAACAAAAGGATAAGTCCAACCGTGGACTTGAATAGTTCAGTCAAACTTGGATGTGAGTGTCATTGACCAATATGTGCAGAAAACTTTTGCTGGCTTTGCTATATATAAAAGCAATGAACGTCGCGGATGGTAAGGGTTTTTCGAATGCACGAAGTCTTGAAGCGTCAGTTTATGATCGAGTGCTTGGCAAGGATTTTCTTCGTGAGTTTTGTTCGTAGAATTGCATCAAGATTTCAAATATCGAAATCGATTAAATTTTGAGATTAGATTTGTGTAATTCCTTTGTGAGATTGAAAGATTATTTCGTTAGGAATTGAAGGCTAAATACTGTGTGCGTTCTTGAATGTAATTACATCAAGAATTTAAGTGTCGAAGCCGATTAAATCTTGAGGTTATATTTGTGTAATTCTTTTGTGAGATTGAAAGATTATTTCGTTAGGAATTGAGGGCTAAATACCGTGTACGTTCTTGAATGTAATTGGGGTAGAGAAACACCGAGAGTGTTTAAGTGACTCGAGTGTGGTTATGTAATCTTCGTGTATTGCTTGTTCTATAGTGGAATTCGTTGCTGCTCTCCCCGTGGACGTAAGTCTCTACGACCGAACCACGTACATATGGTGTCCGATTTATTTTCTTGTTCTGTCTATTTTATCGTTCGATCGCTTGTTCTGCGCAACACTAGTTGTACCACCGAAGGCGGCACGACTTGCCAGACCTGCCGGGGTTGACTTGCTGATCTGGGACCACTTCCCATGCCCGTGGGTCTGGACCAGCGCCCCACAACGCCTCGTCCTCCTCGGGGCTCCACGGGCTCTTGATCCGTTGAATTTGCACGCGGACGCCGCAGGTCTACTTCGCTTTAACTCAAATGTTTTTCTAGTATGGGATAAGGTTTCTTCATTTATTTTACAAACAACCTATCAACACTTGTGCTTTTATTGCCTAATCATATGCATTATATATTTGGCTTTTTCTAGTTCTTAGTACTCTAAACTCTTTGGACTCAGACATATACATATATATTATTTGGTCAAAAAATTTCAGATTTGCAAAAAATCTATGACGTGCCAGCATGAGAATTAAAGAAAAATCATCATTAACAAAGAAAAAATATTTAAAATGACCAAAAGCAGTGTCATTTTATGAATTGACAATGAGAACTGGTTGACCATAAAAAAGCGAAAAATAACTAAGGATTAAAAAAAAAAAAAAGAACGAAACTGTTGACACTCGTCCATAGATCATTGGAATACCAACTAGCGGTCAAAGTTCCATAGCTTTGGCCGATAAGCTTTCTAGATCGAAGCAAGTATGTAAAGTTCGTTGTCTTTCTGCTTTCTCTTGCGATTCTCACTCATGGACGTCTGCAATGATCACCCAAGACTTCCATCTACTAGATGGCCCAATGTTTGCCGCCATGAAGTCTTTCTCAGTTTCAGAGGAGAAGATGTTCGGAAGAGCTTCATTGAATTTCTCTACCACGGCCTCATCGATTCGGGGATCTCTACTACGTTCATTGATTATGATGGGATTGGGATCGGAGAAGAGATCATGGATAAGATCTTCCAAGTGATAGGGCACTCCGATATATGCATTCCCGTCTTCTCCAAAGATTTCGCTTCCAGCAAGAGTTGTCTGAAAGAGTTGGAGAAAATGGTGGACTGTGACAGGACGATCATGCCCATTTTCTATGATGCCAGCCCTTCCGTGGTTGGCCACCAGCAGGAGAGTTACCAGCAGTCCTTCTTCAACCATGCGGACGAGGGGGTGGAGCCAGCAACTATAAACAAGTGGAAGGAGGCTCTGCGGAGTGTTTCAGAAAAACGAGGATGGGAATTGGAGAAATTCCAGCACGGGTAAAACGCAATTATGCTTCTTTCGACTTGTCCAACTCCAGTGATCTTTTCTTTTGCCTGGCGTATTATCTGACCAGTTGTTGCTTCTCACATCATACTCTTTCCTTCTTTTCCTATCGGCAGGGAGCATGAACTAATCAAAGATGTTGTTTCCACCGTCCGCCGGCTGTTGAGCAAGGATGACTTAGATGTGACAGCACATTTAGAGGGGATGGATCACCCTGTGCAGGAGGTGATGAAAAAACTCGATGTCCGCTATGAAAACGGACAAGTATTTGAAGGGCAAATGCTGACAGAAAAACGTGTGGTTGTGATATCGGGCCTTCCAGGAATTGGTAAGTCGACTCTTGCCACGGTTGTCTACAACAAAATCCATCATCTGTTTGAAGGTAAGAGCTTCCTTAAAGATATCCACGGAGAGGTTGAGCAAGGGAGGCTCCTGTCTCTCCAAGAAGATTTAATTAGTAGCCTCCAAAAAAGGAGATGTACCCTCAGATCTTCTGCTCAAGGCACCGAATTTATCAAATACAAATTTAGAGATCTGAGAGTTCTCATTGTTCTCGATGACGTCAGTGATTTTAAACTGATCAATTCACTAGCTGGAGATCCAATTTGGTTCGGCCCAGGAAGCAGGATCATCGTGATCTCTACAACAAGCGATCTTGTTGACAAGTATAGTCAGGTGCCTGTGACCTCTACAAACAGCAGCACTGTTAACATTTGCGACGGCATCATCGTTGAAAAATATGAGCTGAATCAAATGAATCATGACCATGCTTTACAGCTATTCTGTAAATATGCTCTTGGAGGAAACCCTCTTCAAGGGGAACTCTCCCGTTTGGCACAGGACATTACTTCGGCTATTGGAGGGCTTCCCCATGTTATTCAGGTTGTTGGCTCATCTCTATTTGGAAAGCCCACAGAATTTTGGGAGGAGGCATTGGATAGATTGAACCGAGAGCCATATGCTGAGGAAGTAAAACGAATTCTGAAGAGAAGATATGAAGATTTAGATAAATATGCCCAAGAGATATTTCTCGATATAGCATGTTTTTTTGAGGGAGAGGACAAGACAATTCCCTCTTATATGTGGAAAGCTTGCAAATATGATCCTTACAGAGGACTCGACCAGCTTCATAAAATGTCTTTGGCAAAAACCAGAGAAAATAATGAATTGTGGATGCACAATCAACTAAAAGTCCTTGGGAGGGAGATTGTGAAGGAGGAAAATCCACGTAAACCTTTCAAGCGAAGCAGGCTATGGAATCAGGAGGATATTGAACCAGCCTTGAACAAAAGGAAGGTAAATTTTGAAGACAAGAAAGTCTCTTTTTACAGTTTGAATTAGGAGCTACTTCTTTTGATTACGTATTCTGTTTTTAGAGATAGTTATGAATGCACTTCTATTGCACTTTCTCCTTTTACCTATTTTTCCATGACTGGCAGGTCAATGCAGTTGAAGCCCTTAGTGCCACATTGGACAACTCCCATTCATTTTCTGAACATAGATTTTTTAGCAATTTCTCAAATCTCAGGTTTCTTAGAATGAACCATGCTATTACTAAAGGAAATAAGCAGAGTGCAAAGAACCCCAAGAAGAATCTTTTCCTTCCACGATTAAAGTGGCTTGAATGGCAATGGTGCCACAATATCTCTAGTCTACTTGCTTTAGATCTATCTGACTTGGTCGTTCTTGATCTGTCTAGGAGTACCTCTAGAACTTGGCGGTGCTGGAGACAAATAATGAAGGTATCATGGCATACATGTGCATTTTTTTGCTTCATGTTTGACAATACAAGGCTAAGATGTTCTCTTGTTTTGCAGAAGGCCAAGAACTTGAAAGTTTTGATCCTAAAAGATTGTGCTTGGCTAGTTGAATGTCCAGTTTCCTATGCACCCATAAATTTAGAGAGACTAAACCTGGAATATTGTTCTACATTACCAGGTGTTGGTAGATCCATTAGCAAGCTAACGAACTTAGTTTCTTTGAATATCAAGTTCTGCAACTTTGTGGAAGAGTTGCCAGAAGATATAGGTTCATTAGTGGCTTTGAAAGAGCTTTACATCGATGGAACTTCCATTAAAACCATTGATTTTCCTGAGGGTTCATATGGGAAGCTTGAAATTCTGAGTGCTTGCAACTGTAAATCCTTGTCTCTATCCAATTCAATTGGTAACTTGAAATCTCTCTCGTACCTAGCATTGGATGACACTGAACTGAGTGAGCTCCCTTGTTCTATTGGATTGCTGAAGAATCTACGGACTCTATCTCTGAGAAACTGCAGGCGCTTGTGGAAACTGCCAGATTCCATTGGAAGCCTCGAGGAGCTGCAAGTCATGGATCTTTCTGATGCGATAGTTGATGAACTACCTTCATCTGTTAAGTACTTGAGAAACTTGAGAGTACTAAAGATGCCTCGCACTTTTATAAGAGAATTTCCTGGGGGCATTATGAATCTAGAGAGTTTAGAAGAGATAGATTTCTCGGGCTGCAGATGTTTGACAGGGGAATGCGACATTACGGGATTATTCTCTTTGAGGATCTTATTTCTAGTATATACTGATATTTCTCAGCTGATTGTGACAGAGCGTCAATACTGTAATCCCCAAAACCTCAAACTGGATGACAATGTTCGCATCTCGATAACTGGAACTACTAAAAGAATACAGCATCAGCTCAACAGATTTGAGATGAGGACACAGTTCCCAGCTGACAGACATCACGTCAGCGTGCCAACGATGAGTCAGAGACCGTAACAAGGTGGCAGACAGAAGCAAGAAAGCCACCGGTGGATGAAGTTTGGCTAAACAGGAAGGAAGCGCTCGTATCTCTTTGATTCAAAGTTGCAACTGATCAAGCATGTCAACTGATCTGCCTGCAATAAGGCCTATGAGGGGCATTCTATTCTGAATTTTCCAATCTACATCCTTCTTTCTTTTTCTTGGCTATCACACTAGCACACTTTCCATTGTCTTGTTTGTATGTCAGTTTCATGTAATTTTGCACCTCCATCTTAGTTTCCATATGACTCGTTGAAAGTCTGCACAGTTTGGTTGATCATCTATTCATCGCATAAGCATATTGGCATTGAATTCTATTCTCCAATTTGCCAGAGTCCACAACTATCAAATTGCTTGCTCGTTTATGATTTTCGAATTCCGGAGGTTTGACCACAAAAGTTTGCTCGCCGAGTAGGAATTGTCCAGTTTAAGAATATGAGCAGACAAATTCTATATAAATTGATCCTGGATCCATAGAAGAGAATAAATTCTTGCTAATGTATTTTTTTTTTATATTTTTGGGGGGGGCCCATTTTAAGAGTCAACAATTTCACTCTGCATTCGACTATTCAACAAGAATTCTTCAAAGGTATTTCATGTCCGTGAATTTTGTCGCACCTAAATTGTGAAAAATTGGAAGTGATTGTCATACCCCGATCCCTAGGTACACAACAACCCTACCAATTCGCCTCAGGTCATAAAGGACAATGTCTCTAAGCACGTCATCAACCCATTCTTTTTATTTTTTTATTAAGCGCATGCGGGATATGTAACTCCTAGACAACAGTTTAATCAACAACGATAGATAAGCAAGACATTACATCAATCAACATTAGCCAACTAGCAAAAGACTCCCAATTTCATTAATAGATATTCATTAACTCTAGAGAGTACGTTTATACACACATGTCCCACTTTAGAGCTACTTCCTACGACTCTAAAAATACCAGGTTGGGGTTAACGCTACTCCCAAAATTACTCCAATAAGATCTACATCCACTTCCAGTTCTCCACAACTAAAGGCTTGAGAAATAGTTAACAGCAACGAATGAGATATAAAATTTCCGTGAATCAATACCTAAGTCCGACTAGGGCGCTGATTCACCCAAGGTAGCCTATACAATCAAACAACTATCGATGACAAATCAATAGCGTGTGACTAATGTCACACTCTAACTACACATGACCGGGCACAAATCTTGATAGTGTATCATCAATCACATGCACAATTGCCCCACCTTGGTCCACACACTAAATGGCATCCCACATGACATTTAAATAATCAATCAAACCAAGGCATACAACCAGCGCATCCATCACAGTTTCACATGCAAAATGCGTCACACGAGTTCCAATTATTAACGGTCATTTGGCCGTAATATACTAGGCAGTTGGTGCTCTCTCGGCATGATCGGACTTCGTTCCATTCCTACGACGACGGCGAGCGATAAACCATGTAGCTTCGAACACCCGCCCGCATGGACATATCGGGCATTCCTATAGGGAGCGGCGGTCCGCAACTTGCTGCGACCAACATCCGACCTACCATGTCACTTCGAACTCCTACCGGCACGAATTTTCGTGCTATTGATAAGTCGTGTAATTCCGAACTCCCACTGGCACAATCATATCAGATATCTAATAAGCCGTGTGATTCCGAACTCCCGTTGGTGCGATTATATCGAGCATTCATCAAGTCGTGTGATTTCAAACTCCCACCGACACGATCATATCAGACATTCTTCATATGGTCACACAAGCATGCCGCACAATCAAGTCGGTTCTTATTTTTGCATTTAATCCAATGCTCATAAGGTCGTGCTTAAAAACTCGGCCTAAGGCCATTTTCATGCCTAAATATGCAATTGAACTTTCACACGTGATCACATGAATACATTTTATCTACCAGACTTTGCCTCTTAAACAAGGTGATTATTCGTCTTAATTATAAAATTCCCAGTGATCAAGGCACCAACAACCATCAGACAATCACTCAATAATCACCCAATAATAATTAATTAATTATCCCGATCACGGTTAATTAGGCCGACTAAAATTAATTAATCCAATTACGATTAATTAAGCTCATCTTAAATAATTGGTTCGGCAATTTACAGTCCACTCGGCTCCAGCTAATTATTCCGTATCGTGGTTAAAAACTCTGACTTTTCTAAAAGATTAAGATGTGAATATTTAATTATTATGACATTCCACTAATATGACCAAAAAAAAAAAAATTCCATCCATGCTTAGAACTAAACGTGAAATGTTTTTCATTAGAGAGGCAAATAGAAGCCAATAAAGATTTGAACACAAGATCTCATGTCTTATACCATATGATATGCTTCTTTTAGAACAATTGAAAGTGATCTTATAAAATTTCCGAAACGGAGAAATTGCAAAACTATGCAAGCTTCACCAACAGCTTTGCGCCCGTAGATATTCTCACGTTTACTTACCAATCACTAGAAAAAAAAAAAGACTACAAAAATGCAACATTGAAATAGGAATTATTGTGCTTTTTTTTTGCAAAACTAAAAACTACTTAGTGATGCTTATAATCAATGAAAACATCTACTATAGTCAAACATATGCGTGAGATTTGCTATCTAACTATCTGATCTTCAAGAATTAATAATAAGTAAATAATGTATCGTAAATGAGAATTTTGATGGCTTAAGTATAACCAACTCTTTGGAGTGTGAAATGATATGTGTAACTCGAGACTTTTAATCATGTGACCCTAGCAATTCCATTCTCTAATGCTTTAGCCCCATTTTTAGAGCGAAATAAATATGAATAAAAATAACTAATAAATCGGAAATTGTCAATGTAATTCTTAGTTATTTATCCTGGTACATTAAAAACTACATATTAAATGTATAAGAATTTGTAATTTCATTAATATAATAACATATCGTGGACCGCATGGAGTATTATAAGATCACTGGCTTCTCTGTTGACCGCATTGAAAAGCTAGTAAACCACCTTCCATCCTCGTCCCAGTTCAAGTCCTCTTGGAGGCTTTGAATCATATTACTTGGACCACATTAATGAGGCTTTATAATTTTATTCTCGGAATAAGAACCGCATACGTCTGTTTCAAATCCGATGAAGTTTGTCTTGCTTAAAAAGCCAAGAAGACCATGTTGACTACGTCATCTCCGATCACATCCCGAAATTTCTTGTTAAACATTGCTTGAAAACCATTCGGCCGGTGACCTAAAAGATCCCACTTGCCCTGTCGAAGTTGTTGTTGTCCCACATTGGTTGTGAATGGGTCGTGTATGCTTTTTATATTTATGTGGTCCCCCTCCACCTATTAGCTTAAGGTTTTGGGTTGGACTTTCTAACATGGTATCAGAGCCATATTATTCCTTTTCACGTATGTGGGCTCACCCCTCATTAGTCAATTTCCACGTCCTTCTACCTATCAACCAAGGATTGATAAGTATTGACAACAATGGACAATTTCATAATATTTATGAGTTTTGCGACGTGAGATAAAATGAAATGGCCAGTACCGAAGGAAAAACATTTGAAATGACCAAAAAAAAGTCTATGTCATCTGCCTATTGTCTTATAAATTAATGAAAAGTTACAACTGCTTATGCAAAAACAAAACTAATGAAAAACAAAACGACCACTATCGAAAAAAAAAATGTTCTAAAATAGCAAAACGAAGTTGGCGTTATTATTATTATTTTTCAGTTGCTGCACTTTTGAAAGCCACCATTTGGGTTATTAAAGTTGGCGAACACTTCGGTAACCTTAGACTCTTTATGCTGTTCTACTTGTTGGAGTTGGCGAATACTTCGGAGACCCTTGTTTCTCACACCGGGTACGCCCACGTGAGCTTAGGGAAACCGATGTGTTACCCAACGACATGTGACCCCTATGCACGGGATGCCGGGGTTCGAGGGCAGCGCCGTTTTTGGGGCATATATATTTTGCTCGGTTTTATCATTGTATTACTTGAATTGGTTGTAAACCGAAAAAATATAGTGAAATATTTTTGTAGAACGTAGCCCTAATCTTGAGGTGAACTTGGGTAATCTCGTGCGTCATTCCAATTTTTCTTGATTCTCGGTATGATCGTCTGATTCGGTTTCGATAAATCCCTTCACTCTTGAACTCGTTGACTCCACGTCTGGCAAAGCTAATTGATCAGACAGCAAAGGTTTGGAACGTACAAAAACCGATAGGACTCTTTGATAAACAGATCGTGCAGGAAATCTTAACTATCCCTCTCTATTCCAATTCTAGCGAGGATCAGCTTATATGGACAGGAAACAGGGACGGATCCCTCTCGGTCAAGAGTGGATATAGTAACATACAGTCTACCGGCAATGCACCAAACCACGATTCTTCTTGTGGAGTTCTTGTTTAAAATGCACTACCCACAAAGTATAAACGCAAGCTGTTACCTAATCCAACTTGCTCGTTATGTCGATGAGCCCCGGAAACGGTGGAACATGTCCTCATCTTGCGCGAACGGACAGAGGCTATTTTGGTCAGATCCAAGTAAAAAACATCTGCACATCTCCGAGAAACATAGCCCGAATGGAAAAATGGATTTTAGAAGCTATGTCGGACGGAATTAACGTACCTCAGAGAGAATTGGTAGCAGGTATACTCTGGCTGGTGCGGAAAGCTCGAAACTCCTATGTTTTTCAAAGTCGTAAGCCAAACCCCGAAACAATTATGGACGATGCCCCCGCATTGCACAAGATACCTTCCAAGATTCCCAGACTAGTGAAAGACAAAAACAAGCCCAGAACATGTTCTTGGACGTTTTGAATCATGTTACTTGGGCTGGGCTGGGCTAGGACTCATCTCACCCGGTGAATAAGAAGGATAATAAAAGTCAAAAGACCAAAATCTTTTCTCTACAAGTAAACCAGCCAGCATGTTCTGCCAGGGCACTTAGGTAGATGACATTTCTTAAAGTGGAATATTATAAGCTGAATTAAGTAAAATTTCTCTAATTAGAAGTATATTTTCTTTTATTTGATATATCGCGATTAAAAGACAATTTGACGTTCAAATATTCTTAGTTAACTAAAATTTTGAACAGCTTTAGTCCATAATCATGATATCATCTCATATATTTACAAAACTAATCTTCCCGTGCGTTGCATGGACATGAAGACGTTGATTCTAAGTCCATCATAACGCGACTTTTCCTCATTTTACTTGAAGAAGATTAAGAAATTTAGTTAATTAGCGTGAGTTAGACAACGAATACATATAGATAATTTTGTCTATGAAATGCTTCCTATGAAAAACAGTATGCCCATGTATTGTTTTTCAAGTTACAGCTCTTGGAAGAGTACCATAACCCTCGCTTTCAAGAACCGGCGCCAAACAAATTTCAGAGCAGAGCAAGTAGCCATTCCTTTGAAATGATAGCACAAGTCAATTCCTCCCTTGCTTTCATTTTATTCAGAATAATCACTTAGACCGTCTACGAAAATGAATTTTGCTGATGAACAATCTCAATCTGGCCGTTTGACGGGGTTTCATAACTAGGTATCTCTGCACTACTCATTTAAGTCAGAAAAATTCCCAGGACGATGCTGCTGCAGATCTGTTCTGACACATCTGAACGCGGCTCATTGAGGAATCGCCAGTAATGGCAAGAGAGTGATCAAGCTTCACTGTGGAGCTAATTGCAGCATCCTCCAGATTATCCTTGTCTCCTCATCAACCAAATCCTTCCTCTAAAATACATATGTTGCTGCAGAAAGCTTGCTAGTCCTCATACTCCGTCTCCTCATCGTCATCCTCGTTTTCTGCATATCTCCATCCCTCCACATTCTCTTGGTCCTCCTCTGTTTCTTCACTATCATCTTCCTCATACATGTCTTCTTTAACTGGCCACGGTTTCTTCACCACATTCAAAGTGATGGGAGTAGGGCTGGCGGCACGTTTCCTCTTAGCGGACTTTGCTGGAGGTGTCTTCAAGTTCGGCTTCTGTCTGCTTTGCTTCTGGCTTTTCCCGTTGGCGCGCTTTCCGCCGTAGTTATCTTGATCACTAGCTTCGTCCATTTCATGATCCGCATTGCGTGTGGCATTCTCAGCATTCTCATCAGCCATGTACTCGGGATGCTCTCTTCTCAAGTGAAGCTTGAGCTTGTACTCATGAATATAAGCCTTGTCACATGTCTCATACGGACAAGCATAAGGGCGATCCGATGATGCCGACCCATAAGCTCCACTGGAAGGCTTAGAAGCTTTAGTAGTGATCTTCTCCGGAGGAGGTGTGTACTTCGTCACCTCAACTACTGCATTCTGTGGAATTAGGTAGAAAGTAAGTCAGAGATTCAAAGTCAATTAAATCAATGACACGGGAACTAAAATAGCCCCTAGCATAGTACTTGAAACTTCGATTTCCAAAAGTTCCCAAGCCAACCAATATTTATAGGAAAAATGAAGAAGATTAATTTCCTTTCAGATTGATCATAACTAGCCAACTTAGCGACCCGGGCAATAATCATGTATCAAAGATGTAGAGAATTAAAAGCGAACTAGGACATGTGGAACCCAATCTTGGACAATAAATAGTATCACACATGGCCTAGAAATTAAAAAGACAATAGGACATGTGGAACCAAATCTCAAACTGCTCAGATGCCTGGCTCCCCAAGCATCCTTCAGCAATAAGATAATAAGAAAGCAAGACCAACCTTTTCATGCTGAGATGCAATGTGGTTCTTAAGCTTGTACTCATGAGCATATCTCTTTCCACAATCTGCGTATGGGCAAATATGATAGTTCTCCTGAGAATGTGTTTTCATGTGGGACCTCAGGTTGAAATCCAGGGAAAATGCCTGAAATAACATGTTAACTGTCAAATACAAATGGTCCAAACAACGAACAACTACAGGCATCTGTGGCATCTCCAGAATAGGTGGATTAAATTCCAACATGTCGTTTATCATATCCCCCAGTGTGCTAATTATTCATGTCTTACACCACTTATTCACAAAATTCTTAGGTGTTAGATGTCTTTCGGTTTTAAGTACTAAATTATATTCTGTAACCAATTATGATCTTAATCCTCACAATCAAATCAGTGAAACTTATGATGTAGAAAGGCAAGCAAGAATGGAATTAGAATGCTAACGAATGAGTGAGAAAAAGCAGACTAAAAAACATATCAGCACTTACTATACTAAATAGAGGATTTAAAATAAGGAAAAATTATGCTTTTCGTCCTTGTAATGTCACACTCTCAAATCAACTGCCTGTACTTTTAATTTGATTAATCAAGTCCTTCCACTTCTACTTTCATAAATTATCTGATGAAATTCCTCTATCACCACATTCGGCCAAGTTCAACTGATTTGGCCATCAGACGATCTTGCAGTGTGACGTGGAGAAAATCTTTCCCATTGTGGATGTCCAGGAGGTTGTCCACATGGGCTAAAATCTATCCATATCATACCCCGACGTTGTTTACATTGGTTAAATTTTTTCCACACACGTATGCACGCTGTCATCATCCAACTGGCACGTCAGTTGTATTTGACTGGATTAAGTGTCAGGAGACTTGATTAGAAAATTTGTGATAGTACATTTTAACTTAACAAATTAAATATGCAGAGACTTGATTAGAAAACGCATGAAAGTACAAGAACGAAAAGTAGAATTTTCCTTAAAATAATCCGTGAAACTTGATAAAATAACACACCAACCTCACCAAGATCGTCAACTTCTATTTTTTTGGGTCAGATGATTCTCACCAAGTAATGGAAAGAGAAATTGAACTATCTCAGAGATGTAAAAATCTCTTGCTCAGTCTTAGCCCTATAGAATTCTAGTCAGGACCTGGTTGGGAACTACAATTCTGGCAACACCACTATAGAAATTTGAGACACCATGTCATACAAAAAAATAAATGCTAACAAGTGAATAAAGATAAACAAAACCCAGCAAAGCCTAGAAATTAGATTCAGGGGGACAGATTGATTGACCACCTTACCACAGCCTTCATAAGGACATACAAAATCTCTTTCCCCAGTGTGAATAAGAAAGTGCCTTTTTAATTTCGAACTATCCAAAAATTTCTGCAATACAAGCAAAGGAACAATCAGCATGCAGTGCAGACCTAAAGAGACCAAAAAGAAAAATAACTTTCAACCACATAACAAAACAAAAACAACTACCCAAAAAAAAGGGAAAAAAAACTACCAACAAACACTCCATCTAAAACTTATATAGTTCATTTACATTTGATAAGGATATGCCTGCAAGGCTGGCAGAGAAAAAATTTTCATATTTTGTAAGTTCGGGTAGAAGGTCCAACCCTTAAACTATATGTTGAATACTTTAACCCCAAAGAACCACAAAGGGAATAGACAAACAGGGAATAAGACAGAAAAGCTGCACATGAAATGAAATTTTAACTCAAGAACCAAAATTTATTAAGTGAATGGAGACCAACCAAAAAACCAGATGCTGGAAACTAGTTGCTAACTGATCTCTAGACCTCTACCAGTCACACTTAGCATTGGTGGTCGCTGACCAGTGGCTGATCTTTGCTCTGGTCAGCAACCAGCGAAAGGGTGCCGTTGTTGTGCATGTGAGTGTGCTCTTGAGAGAGAGAGAGAGAGAGAGAGAGAGAGAGAGGAGAGGACAACTGGACACCCTGCTAAAGTCCATCAGACACAACCCAAAAGTTTGTAAAATGGCAAAACGGATCAATTGATAAATTGACTGAAGGCCCCTCGGCACTCAGACAAAAATCACATGCATAGCAAGCTTACACATTAGTCATAAACCCCACATATCGGGCATTGAGATTCATAGATGACATGATTTGAAGCACGTAATCTAAACCTATCCACCACCAAACCAACCAGAACAATGACTGGGGATTGATTATCCAATGCCCCTATGTGGCAATATCAACAAGTAAGCTTAAAGTTGTTCATAAAAACTAAAAAAACAGTAGAGGAGGGCAAGCCCCAGGTTTATTTTATTTTTTAAGTCATCTCCATAAGGCTCTGTATAAAATAAACTTGAGAGCCATTAAAGTTAGTAAAACGCATGCTGGCAATTGAAAGAAAACTATGAGAGAAGTCATGTCGTAATTGCTTAAAATATTATCCAGGCCATTATGCAGTCACCACCATATGGTTAAAATATCACAAAATATCATTGACTGTCCCAGAAAAGACACTAAAATCTAAGATAACAGCTAGACATTAGCTAAATAGATGAAAGCAATAACAACATTGAGATGATATAAGATGAACAAGCACAAAAAAACAAGGCATGCTACCTTTCCGCATCCCTCATAGTGACACACATACTGTCTTTCTCCATGAATGTGAGAATGCTTTCTCAAAGCACCAGCGTCAATAAAGGTTTTCCCACATCCTTCATAGCTGCAGAGGAAAAGGACTTCAGTAGTTGGCTCTGGCTCTGGTTCTGGCACCTTTGGCTCCTTTTCCTTATCTTTTAAGGCCTTCAATGAGCTCTCTACATGTGAGACATATAGAAACTTGAGCTCATGTTCAAAAGTTCTTTAGGTGATGGTGATACAAGCAAAAAAAACAATATTTCAGCTACACCAAAGAGAAATGGAGAAGGAAACACAAATGAAAAAGAGAAAGAAGAGGAAAATTGTAATTAGAGAGTATAAAACCAAAGCAGAGTTTTGATGAACTTCAAATTGTCTAATGAAATTCGGGTATAAAACTAGAGCTCCAAAACCTTCTCATCGATTTAATGATCTGGCACCATTTCTAAGAAACTCCCTAAAGTAGTTATCCAAAGAATAGACAAGCTTTAATTTTGCAAACGAAGCACCTGCTTCCAGATCCAATTGCCATGGATGGCTATCAGCAAAAGGATTCATCTAGTAATGCTTAATTGAAAATTCATGAGTTTCTTTCTCCCATCCTCCAGTAAACCACACACAGAAAAAGAAGGCACATTCTCATTCAAGAACTCTACAAGGTAACTCCACCATTACCATTACCATTACGACAGCCACTATGAAATTAAGCAAGCTTATAGGAGAAAATATACCGGACTTAACTACTGGTCACTAAGACATTGGAGAAAATTGACAAGTATAATCACATTAAAAGGCAAATAGCAAATCTCATTGAACCATTGTGTACCCTGGAAAGAATCTTCAGTGAAGAAAAATGAAAGTAACTTAAAAATGGCACTTATACCTATTCTTCCAGTTACTTGGAGCCAGCTTCATCGGTTTATGCCTCACTTGAATTAGCTATTTCCCCAAACATCACATGTTTTCACTTTTCACCAACCTTTTGACAAAGGAGTTTTAATTTGGCTTTTTGCTTTCCACATTAAACACGAAACTTCTTTTACATACTTAACACCCACAGTTTCTAGAAACACATAATTATTAAGATGTATATCACCTCAAACCTAAATAAAAAAACAACTTTCAACAGGTCAGGAAATTCAATAGAGCTTATTGAATGCCTTAAAAGTATTAAGAAAGCCAATCCCACTGCCATTCCAAATTATAACAGATTAATAAAACAAATTCAACATTAAAAGTTACAAATGAAGTGCAATAGTCACCTGTAACCCATTTCAAGACATAGCACTTCCCGCCAGTTGCTACGACATCTTGTGGCACCCTAAAAAGAAATGCAATACATCATATATAAAGCCCAAATCACACAATAAGGTGGTAAACATGGCACTTAGAACCATCAAAATACAAGAATAAGGCGCAAAAGAAAAAGCTTTAAATTTTTTTTCAGAGAAACTTGTGGTACTAAACTCAATCCACCCAACACCTACCAGATGATTAGCAGTTAGAAATTTGTTAAAGGAATCCCTCGGAAAACAAGCAAACTCAAGAGGCCAAGTTTAGTAAGAATCCAATTACATGCTTCTAATGCTATGACTCTCAATGCCAATAGGTTAAGCCCTCTGGAAACATCAGATATAACCAAAACTCACACAGAATTACGCCCGGGGAAAACGATGTCCAAGAAACAGATGTATTCTGGTACAACTATCTGATGTTAAAATTACCAAATGCAAGCATGCCTGCACACACACGTCCACGAGGATTGAAACTTAAGGCATAAGAAAGAAACAATCCGACGAACGCATGGACTAGATAGGAGTACAAAAGTACTGTCTTCCACTGGCATGAAATTCTCTGTGGGACTTAAAGAAAACTCCATTCCCCCAAAAGTGGCAACTCGACAAACCCATACATAAAAACAAACTTATACCAAGAGTTTGCAAAATGCAGAGCAACAACCCAAACTCAATCATCAAGGATATTGGATAACTCAAATAACCATACAGATAATCTACATAACACGAGCGATATAGTCCTCACACATTAAAGGTTGCAAAAGAGAGGTTTTTCCAACTCTCTATCACTAGATTTCACGACAAGTTCCCCAGGCCTGAGCAATTATTCGCAAGATACAAAAGCAACAACTAAATTCGAAATTTTTCACTTGCTGCCTCACTGAAATTGACCCAGGAACTCAAGATTTTAATGAAATCGATGATTCAACGATACCGCACGAGATTTACCCTAAATTCCTACTACGAGTACGTAGACGGTACAATCCCAAATTCTCCTTCCAGGCAGCTTAATTGAAGCAAAAAAATCACAAATTGTTCCTCAAAAAACACAGATTGATTGAAAAAGAGTACTGCAATAATCCAAACGATGAGAGAGAGAGAGAGAGAGAGAGAGAGTACCATTCTTTGACCCACTTGACAGCGGGAGTCTTGGCCTTGAGGATGGGGCGTCGGTCGAAGAGATTGTGGATGTAATGAGTCTCCATCTTCGGATTGCGCTCCCTTCGTCGCTTCGCTACACCTCCATATCCAATCAAAATCCAAGCAGTTTAAGAATTAGGGTTTGGAAAATCGTCATCGAGACGACGACATCCGACACGAATTAGGGGCAGACAGAGAGAGACTGTTGAAAGCTAAGGAGACGGTTCATGTCGAGGATGGGGTTGTTCACCGAGCAGCCCATAACCGTAAAAATCATAACTTTGGAATTATTGGACAAGTAGTGTTTATTTTTCCAAGGAAAAGAAGAACACAAAGTGCCTCAAGTTTGGCCCACGTTGTGCAATATACAAGTGCCAAACACTTCCATGTCACTGTCAACTTCGATCTGGGACAATTGAAATCCGACATGATAATATTTTAATATTTTTTCGACTAATGAAATTTGTCAAAAATTTAGCAAAATTCAATTGAAAAGCATGTAATGAAAAATGCTAATTCAACAGAATTTAGAGACAAATCGCTCAATTTTCCCACTTTCTCCAAACCCTAATTCAGAGTGATGATTTTTGGGCAAAACATTATGAGATGAATCTTGCGATGGCGAGAAGAATAAGCACAAGCGGCTCAAGTTCGCATCAACAAAGCCAAGAAGAAGGTGAATATTACTGGCTAAATCACTTACCTTTTCCTTGTTGCGAGATTCCTTCCTCTAGCACCATGATTTTATTTTCCCCCCTACAAGCACCACGGAGTCCAAATTTTTATTTTCCCCTCTAATTGAGTGAGTGAATAAGAGAGGATGATGCCGGTCGATTGAGTCACTAGTGAGAGAGAGAGATATAGCTCACGAGCAAGCGAGCAAGAGTGCGAACACGAGATAAGAGAGATTTCAAGTCAACACAAAGAAGGAGATTTGAAGTCTACACAAATAGGGATTTGTCCATTTTGACAAAGATATTCCATTTGAGGGATGCGGCGTCGTTTAGGTATTGAAAGGCTACTCATCGTCCATGTTGGACTTTTTTTTTTTTTTTTCATAAATACCACCTATGTAATAACGTTTTGTTAAAAAAAGTCATGTAGGGTTTTTGTTGGAATTTGTCACGAAGGCATAGATATTTAAGTGATATGGCGAAAAGTTTGTATCAAATGAGCGTTATAAGAAAAAATGAAAGATAGGAAAAACATGGACATTTTTGTAAATATACGATCGACACCAAATTCTAGAACTTGCTTTATAGGATAGATAGATAAATAGGTATAAGATATCTAAACTTTCCGATTCCGTTAAAGTCTACTTTGCAACATTAATGATTCCGTTCGCATGCATTGTGGCAAGGGTTGCCCAAATAATTTTGAGCGTGAGATATGTGATTTAACAAGAAATGTATCGTATCGAAATTAAGTTACTAACCACTCTATCAATGTAACATTGAGTGCAAATTTTTCAAAAAATTGTAACTCCATGTAGAAAATCTTGGTTGAGTTTAGTGAGATGATGAAACTAATCGTTGGTGAAGTGGGGATACAAAGTAAGAAAGATTGTGCTCGTGGATGATGTCATTGATGTCACTCTCAGTTGTTCATTTGAAGGGTCTACTTCTCAGTTGTGAGGACACCACATTTCGCAAAACTTTGGGGGAAATGATTCGTTTCATCTCCCCAAAGATGATTCAAGATGTATTTACTTAAAAGAAAATACCGTTTGGTTACTAACTTTTGGTACGGTTCTTTGCAAAATAGCCTTTAAATATAAAAGAAACAACGAAAATGAAAGCAAATGCTTACTGTTCATAGTCTCCTTTGTGAGAGCAGAGGGCCGTTGTAAGCTCCGGCGAGGGCTTCGAGGTCGTGTGGCAATACCGGGATAGCGCCACCATAAGGATCGCCTTGCCTAGGATAGGGCGACCCTAAGCGAGATGCCGAGGGCTTCGAGTTAGTGACTGACAAGAAAGCCACCATGGGCTTTTGAGTTCCTAGAGCTTTGAATTTGACTTTTTAGGGTGTCCAATTTGAGGTTGAATTTGATTATGAATTTGCTTCTCGGCCATCGTCGGCCGGCCTTTCACGACCTTTAGTGGAGCTTCACGGACGACCCAAATCTACAACTTTGGAGAAGATGAACAGTGTCCAAGCAAGGGTAAGATCAAACTCTGAAAAAAATTGTCGGAGCAATTTTGTAAGAAGAAAAGTTCATTAATTTCAGAACCTACCTTCCGAAAATATTGAAAGCCCAAAGCAAGTCTCCATAGGTCTTGAGCTTTCAGCTTTGCCAAAACCAATTTTTCTCCAAATCGTTCAAATCAAATATCCCTAATTTTTTTTTTCAAGAGGCTTTAAAGACTCAAAGCCCATCGAAAAAGTGGTTCCAAAATGCATTTCTATAATCACCATGCACACTTTGATTCTCGAGAAGAATAGCTTAAGACACACTCACACGCACAAAGTGAAAATTTTAAGTTGTATGAATCATCAAACTGATTTATAGGAGACGAGCAAATAATTGATAAATAGGAGGAGTCTATTTTATCTTCTATCGGACATATTGATATCATAACGGATTTTGATTTATTTTCTAATTCAAGATCAAGCGACCGACAATCAATTTAGATAATCAATAAGAGAAGTTAAAGTCGCTTCCATGTAGTTGATTATAGGATCAATAAGTGAGATCACATAAAAACACTTTCTACGAAAACATTAAAAAAAAAAAGAAATTAATCTTCATCAAAATCCTACTTATTCATAAGCAGTTTACTAATTAGTTGGACGAGGGATCCCCACTCCTTCCTTCTCCTTCACTTCATGCTCCTTTCCTTTTGACGGTGCGGCTCCGTCGATCGATTCTGGTTTCACGGTCAAGTCAAGACATTCTTCAGGAGTTGTCTTAAAGTAGGAAAAATTAGGATCATCGTCTCGATCATGAATCTCCTTGACTATATGAAGAGAGGCCCTTCCACCGAAAAGCTTATAAGTATTCTCCCCTCCATCGTCGTCCCTCGGTCTATTTGTGAGCGCGGCCGGCGGCTGTGCAGAACGATTTGGTTGTCGTTGTGACATCATGGAGGAGTCGGATTTCGTTGAGAGGATGCCTCCAGAATATAAGTTGGTCTTAGACACGATTAACCGGAAGGATTTAGCTATGGAGTTTATGAAGAATTCCCTTTGTTTTGGTCAGGAGAATTATATATCCACACCACGGGATTCCTAAATCCTATTGTCTTCTAATCTAACTATGACTCCTAGTACAAGTCCTCCTTTAAATATTTGAAGTCCTGATTGATTTAACTAACTTGGATTATCATATATATCACGTGTACATATTTTTTTACCATGCTTATCACATATATCGATGTATATCCTAATGTAATTCTTGCTCGCTAAATAGAATTTTAATTTAAAATAAAAGTTGTTCGCTCCTCCAGTACGCAATTAACTTAAACAAGCAATTATTGTCAATGCTAAATTATGTTTAAAAGAATATTAGCTGATTAATTTTCGATCCCGAAACGGTTTAAGATTTATTTATTTGTATCCCTTGTTTTTGGCCAGCTATTTATCTTAATTCTTTGAATCAACAAAATCTTACAAATATATCTATTCTATTATTTATTAGATAAGCTTATAATACTCGCGCGTAATTGGGTCACGTGACTCAACTTCATTTAAACCTCTTATTGGATACTTGATTTGGTGTACAAACTGAAAAATAAAACAACATAATTGAATACATACTTGATTTAGTTTCTTATACTTATTTTAAGGAAAGTCCTAATTTCTAAACTTATAACAAATTAATTAGAAGTGAGTCTAACCTTTTTCCTTTCGGCTGCTTCATCAGTCGATTTTGGTTTTGGGTTCAAGCCGAAATACTCCTCCGGCGTCTTCGTGAAGAAGGAAAGAGTGAAGTCGTCGTTCTGATGTGAAAACTCCGTGATTTCCTCGAATGCGCTCGCTCGACCAAAAGCCTCAGAAGTAGAACTCCTCCTTGGTCCGACAACCCCGCCATCATCGTGTTCGAGTCCCGTGATAAGTGGGTACAGGGCGGATCTGCCAAACTCAGCCGGCGACTGCGTGAATGGCGGTTCCAGGAGAAGTTCCGGACCGATGAGCCTTGAACTACGACCTCTTCTTGCTCCATTGAATGCGACATGTCGTCTGTGAAACAACTAAGATATAATTTGAGAAGTTCCTTTGGTTTATAAAACCCTCAGATTCCTAATCCTACAAGAAGTGAAACGGTAATCTGGTGTCCTCTCGCTGGCTGGAAAGGCTTCTGTTCCTTGTAGCTTGTTGATTCCTAGTCCTAATTGGTCTTAACAAAAGCATGAAGATCCAACGGCTCACGAGTTTTCAATCACATCTATTAATTTTCCACGTGTATTGCTAATTTTTTTTCTGGCAAAAGTATATATCTCCATTTAACTTCGCAACAACTGGATAAGCTTTGCATTCTTGAACAAATTAATTAACACCATGATACATCTTAACAAGCCGAAGTTACAACAGGACACCAATTCATGAAATAAGCACAATGAGGAGACCTAAACTTTTTGTCCATCCGTCGATCAAATCCAAAGCGTTTTGATTAGTATGGTGAATAGCCTTTTGAAATAGGTTCGATTAAGTCCTAACATCATTGCCGGTGGCATTTGTTTCCTGGAAAATCGTTTTGCTTCAATTTTCAACAAATTAGGTATGAAGCGCATTCAAGAATTTTACGCTTATAACACATTTTTTAATAGGAAATAATAGGATTTGGTCACTTCAAATTAGATTTGAAAAGGTATGTTTGACTCTATAATCAGATATCTTAAAATATTTAAGCATATTATTTCCTCTAAAGCATATGATCCCAGCGTACGTATAATGTCCATCGAGGTGTACAAAGTTTCCGAGAAAATCTAACCCGATATCAATTTTCCATGGCCAAAACTTATTCTTGCAAGAAAAATTATTCTTAGTCGTTTGGTTCTTGCCAAGATACTACTCACAAATCACGAACTATATAAGTTATAATTCCATGAAAATCAGGAAGCAAAGCCTTCAACAGAAAACCCTACAGCACAAAGAGAATTTATCACCAAGAATTAGCTAACAAAACCCTAAACCAAGAAAAGTCCTAGAAAGATTGTTTCCTCATGCTGTGAGAAAGTCCAAGAAAAGGCTTCCATCTCCTCTTCTTCTTCTCCTCCTCCTCCTCCTCCTCCTGTTGCTCCGCTGCATGACCGAACCATGGCGACCACTCCGTCGTTGACCCCGAATTGCAAAATCTGAGCAACACTGTTCATCCCATGCGATCTGTCCATCGATGCTTGATTATCAATCGCTGCCGTTTGATCGTCATCACCTCCCTGAACATTCTCTTCCTGGCTGTTCTCTTTCAAGGTCAGTACGTAGTTCGATCATTCCCAAACTCATTGACGTTGGTTTCTCTCGTTCTGCTGCAGTCTCCTCTTGTCGATCATGAATCGTCTTCTATCGTTCATTGCCGCCATTATGAACACTCCATTCATCTTGTGCCCCATTGGATGGCCTCGTACGACTCCAACCCAAAGAACTCGGCCAGCAACTGAGTGAACAAAACTCCAATGGAACAGTCCCATTGCACGAGGATCGAATCTGGAGATTCTGAACCGATTGCTCATTCCGTTAGACCGAATAGAGGCAGCTCTCTAGGTCCTGTTGGTAAAAAAAAAACTGCCGTCGCTTCTTCAATGGTGGTTGTTGTTCGTTGATCTGTCCAACTGGGGATGAAGCATATGGAAAATTTAAATCTGGACGAGTGCGAAGGTTTTTCTCAGAAAATCGCTCTTGGATATGTTATAAGGCTGTGGGAGGTCTTGTATACAAAAAGAGTGAATTGAGCGCCAATCTTTTTTTATTCGATCTTTTTCCTTAAATTTTGCCAAAATTCAATCAATTCAATCATTCTGTTAAAAATTATAAACGAGGTTAGCTAATGCACCCATAATTCCTATGCTTGTCCGTATGAGACGTGTGACAAGGCTTATATTCATGAGTACAAGCTCAAGCTTCACTTGAGAAGAGAGCATCCCGAGTACATGGCTGATGAGAATGCTGAGAATGCCACACGCAATGCGGATCATGAAACGGACGAAGCTAGTGATCAAGATAATTACGGCGGAAAGCGTGCCAATGCGAGAGGCCAGAAGCAAAGGACGTAAACCGAACTTGAAGACGCTGTTAGAAATATGCCCTAAAACAACTATGTGATAGTTACGTATTTGGGTATTTCAATTGAACTTTCAAATTATTAATGGCAAGACGTATTTATTCATTTGTCCAAATATTTATATATATGAATAAATTCCATAAGGTCGGTTGTGACCGGACTTATTCTTAAGACGTTGAGAATATGTATGTGACGGGTTTGCGGTTAGACCGAATCTTTAAAGTCGTTCCCGATCGATGGATTATTGAAGGGATATCAATTATCCTATTGAGATCGGTATGTTCTTAACTTCATAATTAAGTATTAGATACTTAAGGAATGACGAGTCACAAGTCATTGGATATTGTGATATCCGAGTTAGAACATAGGTGCTTGTCTTGGACAAGTTCATTGAACGTGACAACACTGAATGATTAGCGACATGGAAGCTTTAAGCGTGGTCAATGACTAATCGTTCACGTTTTGGTATTGTGTAAATAATCCTTCGACTTGAGGCATAGTGTTGACTTATGTGTTGGGTGGTTGTGGTTCACAAATGCGCATATTGGCGGGTCGTTGATTCGTCTCTGTATTTGATGGTCATAGTTCATTCACGTACGAAGTCACACGTATGCGCAAAATAGAATATGTCTCCTTTTTTAAAGGTTTGATGTCCTATGTGATCTAAATTGTGATTGCATTGAAATCCTCGGCCGGGGTTGTTGTTATAGAGAATGAAATGTTCATGTCTCGTATAAATGCATGTCGAGTTAGATTTGTACATATGATCGAATTGGCGGCTTGACAAATATTCCATGGCCTTTGTTCGATCGGGACATGGTAAGACGGAGGGATTGAATTACACCGTAGCCAAAACCGACGGGTTCATTATGTTCTTAAAGAATTCACATTGGATCGGGTAGCCATGACATATTGCTAGATGTCACTCATGGCTTGTAGGACCTAGAGGTTGATGGGGACAATCGATTCTCTTGGAAGTACTAATGTGTTAGTGCATTTCTTACTGCCAGCTCAATGATGAACCTAGGAATGTCACACACCTTAACCAATTTATGATGACGGAAAGACGACATTGCAAATCTGTTTGCAAATTTGTATACCGAATTTTTTAGTAAAGTTAAAATTAAATGGGATTTAATTTTATTTCACATTTTGGTCACACGTGCATACGATGCACACGTATGCTCTACGTGTATATACGATATACATATTTTTACTGTATGGTAAAATTATTTTTTACTGTATGGTAAAATTATTTTTTACTCTTGCATTAATAAATAATAATAATGATTATTATTTTTTAAAGAGCACTTTGTTAGTGCTTTTTAGATAGCATTTATTAAATTGTGAGTGCTATTTTTAGATAGCATTTATTAAATTGTTAGTGCTACTTTAAAAAGCACTTATTGATTAATGCTTTGTTAGATAGCTAATATAAATTGTTAATGCTATTTTAAATATCATTTATTTATTATAAATAGTGAGTGCTAATTTTAGATAGCATTTAACAATTTGTTTATGCTACTTTAAATAGCACTTATTGTTAGTGCTATTGTTAGGAAGCATTTATAAATTGATAGTGCTATTTTTAGATAGCATTTATTTATGATAAATTGTGAGTGATATTTTTATATAGCATTTATAATTTGTTAATGCTATTTTTATATAGCATTTATTTATTATAAAATGAAAGATGTTCTTGGCTATTTAAAGAGGGCAAGAATTTTGAGAAAGGAAGATGAATGTGAAGAGTATGCAGAATTTTTGAGAGCTTTGAGAGAAAAACACAAACACTCTCTTCATTCTCATATTCTTGAAGTGAACAAAATATAATCAAATTCGGAATACTGATTCCACAAACTGCTAGCACAATCGTTGTGGAATTTGTTGTTGTCTTCTTCGTTCGTCGATTGGTGGTGTGTCTGAACTAGAGGCCCGACGCTTGTGGGGCTCGGATCAAAGAACATTTGTATCTCTACCGGTTCAAGCACGCTACGAGAGGTAATATGTTATCTCCCTCTGATAAATATATTTTCGATTAAAATGCACGAACTACGCCTCTGGAGATACATGTATGGGTTGTATTTATTTCCGCTGCGCTTATTAATTTTTAAAGTTGCCCGTACATGTCTACGTGAATCCCAACAGACGCCTCCAGCGAAGGCAGCTAAGAGTCTCTTTGAATGTGGTGAAGAAACCGTGGCCTGTTAAAGAAGACATAAACGAGGAAGACTATAGTGAAGAAACAGAGGAGGACCAAGAGAATGTGGAGGGATGGAGATATGCAGAAAACGAGGATGACAATGAGGAGACGGAGTATGAAGACTAGCGAGCTTTCTGCAGCAACATATGTATATAGAGAAAGGATTTGGTTGATGGCGAGACGAGGATAATCTGGAGGATGCTGCAATTAGCTCTGCAGTGAGGCTTGATTGCTCTTTCTCCCCATTACTCGCGGTTCCTCAATGAGCCGCATTCAGATGTGCCGAAACAAATCTGCAGCAGCATCGTCCGGGAATTTTTCGACTTAAATGAGTAGTATAGAGATACCTAGTTATGAATCCCTTCTAGCGGCCAGATTGAGTTTGTGCCCATCAGCAAAATTCGTTTTCATAGACGGTCCAAGTGATTATTCTGAATAAAAATGAAAGCAAGGGAGGAATTCACTTGTGCTATCATTTCAAAGGAATGGCTACTTGCTCTGCTCTGAAATTTGTTTGACGCCGGTTCTTGAAAGCTAGGGTTATGGTACTCTTCCAAGAGCTATAACTTAGAAAAACCGTACAAGGGCATGCTGTTTTTCATAGGAAGCATTTCATAGACAAAATTATCCATATGCATTCGTTGTCTAATGCTAATTAACTTTCTTTCTTAATCTTCTAGTAAAATAAGGAAAAATTGGGTTATGATATGATGTACTTAGAATCAATGTCTTCATGTCCATGCAACGCACAGGAAGATCAGTTCTATAATTATATGAGATGGTGTCGTGATTATAGATTAAGTTGTTCAAAATTTTAGTTAACGAAGAGTATTTGAAGATCGAATTGTCTTTTAATCACGACATATCAAATAAAAAAAATGCCTACTTCCAATTAGAGAAATTTTTCTTAATTCAGCTAAAATATTCCACTTTCAAAAATGCAATCCACCTAAGTGCTCAAGCAGAACATGCTGGTTGCTTTATAAGTAGTGGAGAAAAGTTCTTGGTCCTTTGACTTATAATTTCCATTCTTATTCGCCGGATGAGATGAGTCCCTAGCCCAACCCCAATCCAGCCCAGCCCAGCCCAGCCCAAGTAACATGACTCAAAACATCGGAAAACATGTTCTGGGCTGGTTTCGTCTTTTACTAGTCTGGGAATCTTGGAAGGTATCTTGTGCAATGCGACGGCATCGTCCACGATTGTTCCCGGATTTGGCTTACAACTTCGAAAAACATTCGAGTTAATTCCTTTCCGACATAGCTTCCACAATCCATTTTTCCATTCGGGTTGTGTTTCTCGGAGATGTGGAGATTGTTTTTTTCCTTGGATCTGACCAAAATAGCCTTGGTCGATTCGTGCAAGATGAAGAGATGTTGTAACACCTCTGGTCCAACGAGGGCAGGGAGTGGATGCTAGGGCCAGAGGGCCTGGACAAGGAACGGCTCCTGACAGGCTTCTAGGACGACGAGGAGGAACAAGACTGGACCATACCACACACCGGAATGGGGGAGAATGTGATGATACAAGGAAGGGTCCAAAAAGTCCCACATTGAATATGAGAGGGACCTTAGGATGCCTTATAAGGCTTGGGCACTCCTATCTCGTGTAACGCGTTTTTTGAGGGCGGTTTAGGCAGCCCTCGGAGAAGCAAAGCCTTGCGAGCCTCGTCCCAAAGCGGACAATATTACACAGTGGTAGCACCCGGGCATTATATCCACTCTTGTGTTTCCTGTCCATATAGGCTGATCTTTTAGAACATTTTTTTTTTCGATAGTGGTCATTTTCTTTTCAGTAGTTTTGTTTTTGGATAACCAATGGTTACTTTTCATTAATTTATGAAACAATAGGCCCATGACATAGAATTCTTTTTTGGTCACTTCAAATGTTTTTCCTTCGGTAATGGTCATTTCATTTTATTACTTCTCATGTCGCAAAATTCATAAATATTATGAAATTGTCCATTATTGTCAATACTTATCAATCTATGGTGTTTGCTCTAAATATAAATTGTCACTGTCTTCAATATCGTCACAATCCTCAACATTGAGCAAATGGGATCGTTTAGGTCACCGGGGGAATGATTTTCAAGAAATGTTTAACAAGAAATTCCGGGATATGATCGAAGATGACGTGGTCAACATAGTCGGTGAGGCTTTTTAAGCAAGACAAACTTCATCGGATTTGAAACAGATGCATGCGGTTCTTATTCCGAGAATAAAATTATAAATTCTCATACGTGTGGTCCAAGTGATATGATTCAAAGCCTCCGAGAGGACATGAACTGGGATGAGGATGGAAGGTGTTCTTTTTTTTCTTTTTCTTTTTTGTCAGAGATGGAATGTGATTTACTGGCTCTCAATGCGGTCAATGGAGAAGCCAGTGACCTTATAATGCTCCGTGCGGTCCACGAGATATCATCAATTTATTATATTAATGAAATTACGAATTCTCATATCTTTAATATATAGTTTTTAATATACTAGGATAAATAATCAAGAATTACATTGACAATTCTGGTTTATTATTTATTTTTATGCAAATTTATATTGCCCTAATGATGGGGCTAAAGCATTAGAGAATGGAATTGCTTGGGCCACGTGATTAAACATCTTACTCATATCATTTCACACTCGAAAGATTTGGATATACTTAAGCCATCAAAATTTTCACTTAAAATAAATTATTTTCTCATTAATAATAATTGAAGATCGAATAGTTAGATAGCAAATATCACGCATATGTTTGACTATAGTAGATATTTTCATTGATTATAAGAATCATTAAGTCGTCTTTAGTATTGAAGAAAAAGCGCAATAATTTCTATTTCAATGTTGCTTTTTTCGTGGAGTCTTTGCTTCTTCTTCTTTTTTCGGTGCTTGGTTAGTGAAACTTGAGAATATCTGCAGGCAGAAAGCTGCTGGTGAAGCACGCGGAGTTTTGAGATTTTTTCGTCAGTGAAATTTTATGGGACCACTTTCGGTTATTCTAAAAGAAGCATCCGACATGGTATAAGGACAAGAGATCATGTATTCAAATCTTTCTAAGCTCATATTTGACTCTCTAATGAAAAATTTTCACGTTCGGTGCTAAGCGTGAGTGGAATATCAGAATAATTAAATATTACATCTTAAGCATTTAGAAAAGTCGGCCATGAAACCACCAAATCTCGCATCGTTGCGCTGAAGTGCGAGTTGCCAGGTTGCGTCTTAGACACTAGTCTTTACGAAGTCCGATGAGGATTTAGCCAACCTGATCGAGGAATATGACGAGGCTTCATTGATATCGAGATCTTCTTCTTCTTCTTCTTCATTGCAAAAGATCAAAGTTGTCCTCTTCTTGCCGATATCGCACAAACAAGGAAGCTTCCCTGCCTCCATCATCGTCTCCGTTCGCAGCGTCAAACTTCAATTCTTCTCATGAGTCGCCGATCCGGTGAGGTGGAGCCTTCGAGGCTAGTGCCGGCCACAACGACCTACAGAAGAAGAAGGGAAAATTAAAAGAAGATGAGAAATAAAAAAATAAAAACTCAAAAGTAAAAATAAGAGTTCAATTTCTTAGAAAAGAATTAAACATAAATAATAATAAAAAAGAAAGGAAAAAATAAAATAAAAATTATTAAAAGGAGTGTATAAAGGAAAATCAACTTTGATTTTCCATACTAAGCGGTGGAAAATATTATTAAGTTCATTTTAGGTTTCAACCAAACATCAGAAATTATTGACATTTACTTGGAACATATTTTTGATAACATTACATTTTCCACGAAATAAACCGATTCTAAAGCTGGATTTTCTTTTACAAAATAGAGACCGGCGCTCTGTCCACACATCCATGATTAACAACAAAAATTGATTTTTTTTTTTTTTTTGCTACTTGCATTCCAATCTCACGTATATGTTCCCTTCCGATTCGAAAAAAAAAAAACATATTTTATGTTCCCAGCCACATCGATTCATGCCGGAATATGCCTTTTGCATGTGATTGGTAGGAGTCAAGACCGTAGCCCTAACCATATTGGCTTCGCCGGATTTTGGGTCGAAATTCTTGGGACACGCTGTACGCTAACTCAACCAGCAGCTCTCATGTGCGAATTTTCCTCGGTTTCTAGCGGGATAAGTGCACCATGAATGCTATAACTTGTGTACGGTATTCACTTGAGTATCGTAACTTTCAAAACATTCACTTAGATACCATAACTTTCAAAAATCGTTCACTTGAGTACTACATCAACTTTTTTAGCATGCCACGTCAGCTTTTCCAGCTGCCACGTCGGCTTTTTCGGTATCCACGTCAGCATGGCACTCAAATGAACGATTTTTGAAAGTTACGGCACTTAAGTGAACGTTTTAAAAGTTATGACACTCAAGTGAACGCCGGATAAAAATTATGGCACTTCCAGTATACTTTTCCCGTTTCCATCCCAAGGTATGGGTCTTCTAGCACTTCAAAAGAGCTTTCTTTTGACAATGAGCTTGCTTGTAATAAAATTTGGTGGAGAGAGTTGTAGCATGACCAAGTTGGACTCGTAAGCTTCGCACTCTAACGAACATCAAGACAAGGCATATATTACATTTCGGGTTGGCGTTCCGCTGGTCGAGTCCCGCATAACGTGATCTATATCACTTCTATAGCCAGAACATAAAAAGATCAAACGTGTCTCCACTGCATATTCTATACACGACCGACATGTTGGGGGTGTCGCATCTCGCGACGTCGGAAGCACAAAGTAGCCCTACAAGGATGATTCTCGCAATGAAATGTAGGGTGCTCATAATCTTGCTCTCCCAGCTTCACTTTTGCTGTACGCGGTGCCAGAAGGCCCGGACTGCTCTGTTCGGGTGCCATTTTCATGTGATGAAGATGCTAACTTTTCGGTAGGGGTGTTTGTCGGAGCCAATTTTAGTGCTTGATGAGGACAATTGGTTTACTTAGATGATTTTTCATTTTGGTGTACGTGGTGCTGGAAGGCCCGAACTGCTCTATCAAACTCGGGTCTCTTATTTTTATTTATTTCATTTTACGTTTTACTTTCATTTTAACGGTTCTACCGGACCGCCTGAGAACAGGACCGATGATTCGATCGGTCCACAATTTCGAGGACATTTGGTCCTGTCCACGATTTCTGAAATTAAGAACCGATACCACCAGTCCGGTCCACGGTTCTTAAGGGAGCCAGAATAACTCCCATAATCTGATCCTCGTCGTCGGGCCTCAAATCTGGGTCCTAGGCCCTGACCTTTGGTGTCCCAAGTCTGGCCACCGGTCCCGCACCTAAGGGCCTTGTCTTAGTGCACTTTAATCGGATGTATTATCCCAAAAGCATGTTGAAGGATCTAATGGTATCCAAATGATCCAAAAAAGGAGGTCTACCTCATTTGAAAAGTCCAGCCGAAATTGCCTCATCGTTCCTTAAATGCTTGCTAAAAAAAAAAATTATATCTAATTCCTGCAAGAAAAACTGATCCGATTAAATTCTAAAATTCTAAAAGATGTTGTTTCCTTGTTACGATAAACGACTCAAACAACACAATGTAACATTGTTTTGCTCCTATCATTATGTCTTCATTATTAGCATGACATATGAACACATGGTTTTTACCTTTTTTATGGTAAGTTCGAGCACTCCTTCTTATGAAATGTTAAGGGTTTGATCCGCTTTTCCATTAAGACAAATTATTTATTCTGGATACCTCAAGGTATGTTTGAATCCACCCAAGACAATAAGGTTTGTCCTAAGGCAATTATTATAGCAAGAGGTTCTTTTCGGGAAAAAGTCGTAAGGTTCTCTTGGAACACGAGGTGATTGCCCATTCAAACCAATCACCGCATGCCATCATGATTTGCAAAATCAATGCTTATTAGGAAATTTGTTTTACCTTTTTATGTTGCTTAACTCCAAAGGAAATGTCTGACCAAAAAAAAAAAAAACTCCAAAGGAAATGAAATCAAGGCACTAAATTGATGCTTTCTACAGCGTAAATTGCCTGATCGACTTCTCATTATCAAAAGATTCAAAACAATGTCGTTGACGTTTGCACGGTCAAAGTGAAAATTTTTCATCCCCACTCCAAAAACCCATATCCATTACGGGAAAGGGTACTGGAGTTCCAAAATCCACTTCCGCATCCACATTGACCTCTCCCCTTCTCCTCTTCATCCTCGTCACCGAGCCGTCATCGCTAGATGTGGATGGCGAGCTAGGCTCGGCAGACGAACACTTGCGGCTGACTCTGACAGGCTCGTACTCGGCCGAGCCGATGAGATGAGGGAAGTTGACCTTGGCCTTGGACCCCCTCATCTTAAAAGCTGCCCGGTCATAAGCCAATGCCGCGTCCTCGGGTCTCTCATAAGTGCCGAGCCAAATCCTCGCCCCATTCTTTTTGGGGTCCCTTATCTCCGCCGCATACTTTCCCCACGGCCGCCTTCTCACTCCTTTGTAATATGTTTTCCCGACCGGTGCCGATACCTCCTGCTCCACCTTCTTCAGTTTCTTCTCCGTTGCTAAACCAATGCCGTCATAATCGTTGGTCGTCACTTCAAAATCAAGTTCTTGACTCAAAGCCAGACCAACATTGTCATAATCAATGGTCGTCACTTCGAAATCAAGCTCTTGATTTGAAGCCAAAGGCATCGTCCACCCGGAATTTGAAGGGATGTATCGCAAACCGATTCAGAATGATCGACGGATAATAGAAGAAAAATAGATCACACATGGTTTACCCAGGTTCATCCTAGAATAGGGCTACATCCCGCAAAGAGATTTCACTATAATTTTAGGTTTACAACCGCATAACTCGTTACAATGATCAGCAAAAAACGAGCAAACATAAATATGCCCTAAATGGGTCCAAAACCTAATTTATCCGAAACCCCTTTAATTTCTTAACAAATTAGCTAACTTAGACAAAAGCCCAAACTCGTTGAGGTTTCGGGAGCGCTGCCCCCGAACCCCAGCTCGCTTACCGAGGAGCGGAACCCCCACCCGCCGATTGGGCGGTGGGACACCCATGTTGAGGGCGCCGCCCTCGAAACCCCGCATTCCCATGTACAAGGGTCACATAACGTCGGATCATACTCCGGTTTCCCTAAGCTCACATGGGCGTGCCCGGTATGAGAAACAAGGGTCCTCGAAGTATTCGTCAACTCCAACAGAATTGAGCGTGTTGCACATAGCGCTGTTCACCAACATGCTCTGCGAGTCGTCGACTTTCAGGGGCAATTTGCTCCAACTCTCGGACAATAAGAGATTACTGAAGCTTGAACTCCTCTAGTATGTGTTTGCTGGAGCTTGTGCATGGAATGTGGCATTGACACAATCATCGTCATCTTCAAAAAGATGATCACAAATGGATTTGAAAACATTGAATCGATCAGTCTCGAAGGGACCGATGATTTCCTGAAGCATTTTCCGCTTTTGGCTAGAAATTTTGTAGATTTGAGATCACTGAATGTGGAAGGTTGAAGGGAAGATTTGGTTTCTGAAGTCAGAGTGAAGAGTTGAAAAGAACATGAAAGTGGGAGATGTATATATAGGTTGAGCTTGACCGGTGGAGTGTGGAAGATTGAAGGAGTGATCTTGGATGGAGTTTCTAAGAAAGTGCATTTAACAATGACCAATGAGACTCTCAAAAACATGCTTCAAATGCTCAATTTGACTTTTTTAATCAAGAAAGACATAAGTTGATTTTATTTTTGTTATCCGTACTGAATGACATAAATTGATATTATTTTTTGATATCCGTACTGAATTAAAAAGCAAAAGTATGGGGCACGCTCCGTTTTGTTTAATTGTGGGAAGGACAATGATATTGGTGCATGCTTCTGTATCTAGAACATGGTTTTTCACAATCACATATTGTGCACGTGATTCAAAAGAAAGCTGCAGAGCCATATCGTCCTCTATTCAAATAGACGGATTTTTTTTTTATTTTTTATTTTTTATTTTTGGTGCTAGTGAGTGTCAATAATGTTGGTAAGTGTCAAAAGAAATTCATTGAGTCTCAAGTCGCGATAATGCAATCGAATCATAAAACTTTCACAAAGTATAATCAAGTTTTAAAACTTGCCAAATTGGTTTAGTGAAATTCTTCTCTTTAACTCTGCTTGATTTCTAAAACTTGATTAGGTTGGTAATAACCTTTCTTCTCAGACTCAAAGAATAAGAAACTAGGTTCGTTAGTCAGTTTAAGATTTCTGATGGTAAATAAGCCAGGTCTTTTCATAATGGAGACGCTACGTTTAGCATCGTGTCTCTAGCTTAGAAGGGAAGGATGGAGTGAATGATTGCGTCAGAAGAACTTACATGGGTAGGTTTAATACGTGAACTACGCTCTTCTATCCACATCTCATGTTGGAGCGTAGATCGTGAACGTGTTTGTTTTCAATCAAAGTTTCAACTCGAGCTAGGGGTGGATCAACTCCCGCCCTAGTGGTACAAGACTTACTGGGGGGACTCTCGGCTTAAAGATCAAAATGTTGCGGATGCAAGCCATTAAATAATAAAATTGACAGAACGAAAAAAAAAAAAAAAAAAGAACACCAGATTTACATAGTTTGATCTCAGTGAAATATATCTATCAAGAGAGTATCAATGAATTCCACTATAGATTAAGCGATACCACGGGGATTATAATTACAACTCGAGTCACTCAAAACACTCCTCGTGTTTTCCAGCATTAATTACATCCAACGACTCATGCAGTGTTCAGCTCTAGAATTTTTCGCGAAATAATCTCTCACTCTCCTGAAGGGGGTCCACAAATTTCATTCTAAGATTTAATAGTTTCGACGCTTGAACTTTTGATTCCAAAATCCACGGAGAAGACCCTTTCCAAGCAGACGCCATAATGTCAATGTACGAATAGCCATGATAGGATTTAACGTCCAGAGGCCAAGATCAACATGGAATCAGAAATCCATGTTCAGAACCCAAAAGTCGGTCAATCCAATTCCAAATTTGGACTTTACTGATTCACACAAGATACGTAGACGCAAATCAAGCAATGAAAAGATAGAAGAGCGATTCACTGGCCGGAAATGTAGGAAGACAGGAATTATTACAAGAGGCTGCGGGTTAAAACACCTAACGCTGATCTCGTCTCCTCCTGGGACAGCATCAGGTTATAAGCCATTGCTTGGGAGGTTAGTGAAGGAATTAGGATGCGAATAATTATGGAACGAACATAATCAGCGGCAAACTTTGCTTGGGACTAAGGTAATTACTTTAGGGTAAGAAAAGATCTTTAGGTTAATTCGAGTTATAACGTCCATTCAAGCAAATGCCCAGTGGGTTTACGTTGATTGAGAAGATGAAGTTCTTACTATAATTTCCATTAAAGCAGCCAAATCTTGTAATTTTTGGGGTTTGAAAAATTTTGAATCTCAAACATAGCTCAAATCAGATTGTTTATTTCATTTAGACAGCCTGATTTGAGTAATGTCACACATATTATGGAAATCCCAATATTAGGCGATCCGGATCCGAGATAATTAGAGATTGAGCCATTGAATTTTTCCAAAGAAAGAAGAGAAAAAAATCAGTGCATGTGATATATTTCCCACGATCACATTGGGGCTGTTAGGAGATTTTCCATATGAATGCGATATCATCTCCTGTTTGTCAAGATGTTTGAATGAGAAATTTGTGATCTTTTTGGAATCTCCAAGTGCCTATAAGTAATAAAGCACGTCAACGCACGACCTCATCTTCATCCCGCGGTTGCCCTTCTCCACACTCCGCCGCCCATCACCGGTCCGTCCGTAAGCCCGGCCACCATATCCTCTCTTGATCCGCGACGTCGCCATCACTGTCGACATCAAGTACGTCCTTGCTTTGATTTTCTTTATAATTGCACTCATTTTTCGTCTTTCCGTTGGAAGGAAAATGAATAGAATCATCAAGAGGTTGGCATCCAAACACCTCTCAGATCGCGTGGATAAGATGCTCGTTGCTGCTCCACGTCCTCCTCCTAGATCATATGCCACGAACCGGGTAAAGCCGGTCGATGAGAACTGCAAATTGGAATTTGATCCGAATGTCGGCAAGCTAGGGCAACCAAGCATTGGTATCAAGGGCTTCTTGCCCATTGGATGGTTTGATCTATCAGATGATGGCAAAACTATCCAAACAACCGATCGTACCGTCGTTACCACCACCACCGACGATGACGAGGAACCGGCGATTCGCCCAGAGTAGGGACATCTTCCATTTATCCCCGTACTCCTCTATGCGGGAGCCTTTCCTACTTCCTCGGATTTCGATTTCCCCATTTTCAACAATGTAATTAGTTTAGTTCCTTTCAACAAATTGCAAGTTGATGAAACTTTCTCATACTTTGAGGGCGTGTAGAAGAACATCATATTAGCATACGTTTAACGAAGTTTCCCGAATCCTACGAACCTAATGCATTATTTCTTGAAACATTTCTTCCACCTTACGTTTTCCTCGATTTCGAAGAGACATATTTTTTTTGTTCCTCAAATCTTTTGTCGGATAATTAAGAATTAAAATACATTAATTCTCATAGCTGCGACTATCACATAAAACACGTGTTCTGCTTTCTCCACTAATTGAAGTTTCATGGTAACTCCACAAGAAGTAGTAAAATTAAGGGAAAAAGCATATCTTATTTTTGCCCGAATCCATATCCTCAGTCAAACTACATATATTTACTCGACCAAAAGCGCAAAACCTATCTAAATTTCTCTAGCTTCATCTGTTTTCATGGTCCGACAATAGGCATTGGAGGTGAAGATGCTAGTATCATAGATGCTGGTTCGGCTCTCGTGTTAGGACTAGAACCACCTGGAACCTAGAATTACCCGTCGAAACAGGTTCCTCATTTTTTGGATCGGACCGGTCCTTGCTTGAATTCCCTCAGGCGCGTGAGACTTGTCTAGGCCTATTTAGTCCCACCGGCGCTTCTTTTGCCAATGCTAGACCGGGCCAACCCATAGGCCGGGTTCGGCAGGGCCTCGCGACCAATGGACGACTGTCAGCAAGGACTGACAATCCCATGGTGATTAGGACAGTCCCTCAAAACTCCTGCCTCACTACGGCGTTTGGGACTCAAACCGAGTTGCGCACGAGGACACCAAGGCTTATGTGGCCCCGCTGGCATCGCCTTGGCTACTGCCGGACCCCATCAACCCATGGGCCAGGTTCGGGAGGTCACTGCAGCGTCTTGGGGGCCGGCGACCGGCGCGTTTAACTCCTCCGATGGTTCAACGAACTCGTCAAAGTGCCATTGCTACCTCTGGTCTGTGCAGGCTTCCATTCAGATATTCTTTTCTCATTGTACCTCACACTTTATCGTGAGGGACGCCTCAATTGGCTATGTTAGCTTTGGTTTGTGCTGTCAGGCATGTTTAGTAGCCAAAAACCTATACATAGTGAAGAACATGGCATGCTGTTCAGTTTATAAGATGTGCTTTTATCTGGTCGAAATCCCGTCTAGTCGAGCAAGTTTCTATTAAGACTCAGTCTATGCTTCTTCTCCGCATAGTTCTTCCTCTCATATAGTCAATTTTCGAAAGCTTCGGCCTACATACAGATAGCATCAAAGAATTTAACTGTTGAAGTGATGCTATGCTAAGAGCATTTTCTTTGGGTTGGTTCAAGTTAAGCTGTCTTTAATAACACTTCCTTTCATTTTACTAATTCAAACAGGGAAGGACCCGCACTGGTATGCCAGGGATAAAAAAAGCAGAGGCAGCAGATTTGGAGGCTGCTATGGAGGAGATAAAAAAGAATCAAAGAACAAGAGGAGCAGGCAATGAGGGAGACGCTTGGATTAGCTCCTAAGCGCGCTAACAAGAGCCTAGTCAGTCGACTCGATAAGCAGAACCTGAAAGAATTGGTGAAGCGAGGCTCGACCACAGAGGATTTGGGGGGAGGTCATGCTGAAGCAGCACAGCGTAGATGGTCTGGGTTTCTCTAATGAATTAAACAACCACGAATTTTTCATTATAATTGCAGATGATACCCATAGAAACTGTCAAAGGTCGAAATTCATGACAATGGCGATCGCCATCTTGTAAATATGTTCATCACAATCTTTTGCTCTATTTTTGTATTATAATTGGTTGACCTTAAGTTCTATCGGTGTGTCCATCTGCAGACTCTGCCTCCTCCCTGGGAAGAATCAAGTTCTGTTCAACCCAGTCGACCGGAATCGTCGGCTGGCATAGAGAAGGTTGTCACGCCTGCTCCTGACTCATCAGCAAGGAAGGAAGATTCCAGCCCACGAGTCTGAGGACGAACGTAGCAGGAAGAAGAGGAGGCGGGAGGAGAAGAAGCGTGAGGAGCATGAGAAGCCAATGCAGTCCATCTTACGGACGAACGTAGTTGGATGTGATACTTCTTTCTCTACCCTGGTAAGTTTCATGCTAGGCCTTTCGTCTCCGGGTGCCGCTTTGCGTGAGGTGTTTGATGCTCGTTCACTATCTCGGATGAACGGAAAAGTGTGTCTTAGATGTAAAACTGCACTGTCCGTAAGTTGTCCGTAACAACCATGTCTTATAATCTCGTATGGGAAGAAATTTGATGCTCTAAGTGTGGTCCGACAACATTTCTCTTTCTTTAACCTATGTATCGTTACTTGGACCTTTCATTAAAAGCTTTGGAGCTAAGAAAGATTTTCCTTCACCAAGAGTTGCATTTTACCTTTGACGACGTGAAAGAGAGTCGAAAAGTAAAAGTTACTGTTGCTGTAATTTGCTACGTTTCAATAAAAAAAATTAAAGGATTATAAGATTATAAAACTATCCGATGAAGAAACAGAAAATAAACAGTGATTTGATAATCTACATAATTGCAATCATTGACCATGCAAGTCGCCTTCACGGCCAGAGAGTACCGTACGTGACGTTTGTATTTGCGACATGATTCTATTTTTCTTTTTGTTCCTTCACCTTTACGTTTCATTCTTAAACGTTAAAATAGACATAAATTTTCTTTGATAGCATAACCGTTTTTGAGTGATGGTAAAAATAACTCTGTGTTGTAATTCACAAATTTTTAAAAGAGCGAACCTCACTATAAAATTTTAATTATTAATTATTTATTTTTTTGTAGCCCAAAATAGACGATTAGCATAACAATGATCCAAAAATTATTATATAATTGATTCTCAATACTCAAAATCTTTAGAGATAAATAAAGATCGGCATTAAAATCACTCTATGAGTGCTCAAATTATTATACATTCCTTCTTTTTGTTTCTTAAAAAGATTTCAAGTCCATAATTTCTAAATAACTTTATTTTTCTATAAATTTTAGACGGGTTGGTAGCACTTGAGATGCGACTAAAGCATAATCAAATTTTATTTATATCATCGGTTGCGGTTTTTGGGCCATCATTTTTTTTTGCATCGGATTATAATTATCCATTTTTCTTTGAATTTTTTTTTTTCGAGAAGAGCTCCTTTTGTCTTTATTATATGTGCATGGAACCTCAATCTATATCTCCTAAGGGTGAGCTAAAAAATCATGATCCAACCAAATCGGATCGGGTCGTATCCAACGACCTGTTTTGGATGATAATCGGAGGGTACAGTTCGATTTCCGATTTCGGATGAGAACCATCCAACTGACCAATCGAATCGGTCTAATGTATATCCATTTAAATGAAGTCATCTCCTTAGAGACCCAGGCCCATCACCCCAAAAAAAAAAAAAAAAGCGGAGACCCATCAGCTCACCCACCCAGACACCCACGCACGAGCCAAAATTTAAAAACCCCTCCCCTCAATCCTTCGCTCCTCTCAGTCGATCTGCTCAGTCTCTCCTCGGCTTCGCTTCAGTCTCGATCTGCTCTCAGATTGCAGTCGTCAGCCTCGCCTCCCTCTCCTGTAAGTCCTCACTGCTTGTTTGGTACTCAGTCCCTCTGTTTCGTCTCTCCGTCTCACTGCAAGAGTGTCCGTCGAGGCGCGGCTCTTGCTCCCTCGGTCGCTCTGCCCGACCTAGCGTGCCAGCTCTTGATTCCTAGGTCACTTTGTGTTCGTCTATGTCAAATTCGCTTGCACTCCAATGATGCGTGAAGAAAAGTCAAAAAAGACTCCACTCCTTCTATGGACTGGCCCAGCTGCAGTTCATTCGTCGTTCGGTTTTGGCTTTGTTGGGTCTTTGATCCGATGACTCGCTTCGGGCTTGCGAAGCTTACTCGAATCAAGGTTTTCACCCTGAGTCGCGGGCGCTTGATGAGTCTGGGGCCGTGTGTTCGTGGTCCCCGCCGGGGACCGACCCGGATGCAATTCGGAGCTTCGAGATGGCTGACAGGGATTGGAGCGGGTAAATTGACGAGGAGGAGCCGCAACAGGCTCTCTGTTCTGTGTCGTGTCAATGGTTCAGCATCAGAACCGTTCGGTTGCTCATGTTCCCGTTTAAGAATCCCAATGACCCTCTTCGACTTGGTGGGTGTTCATTGATTCATGTTCGGGTTTGTTCGATTTGGCTTCAACTCTGCTTCATTACTGAGTGATGCATTAGGATAAAAAAGGTCTAAAGCTCGCGACTTTTAGCCATCCCGTGTCACTTTGAAAGGCTACCACTAAATTCAAAAGATAGCCCTCCTCTTTCAACCGCTAGGGACTGGTTCCCTCCATAGGACCGTAACTGGGATCCAACCGGGAACCGGACAATTTAAAAGCTTCTGGGCTATGATTCAAGCCGAGTCCTCCTACTAACCACCATCAGCGCACACATGCCAACTGCCCTTCCAAAATAATGTCACCACCATTGTCGATGCCTGCTCAACCACCGGCAATCACTGGCATTGGTTTGCTGGCCCAATTTTTCGTTTTATTATTTGCACTAAGGATATTTCATTCTCCTCTATATTGAACATTGTAGTTGAGATAGAGGCCACCAAGCCATTACTCGCATTGCTTTGTTTGCTCTGACTTTCATGTCAACTGAATTATCTGATTCGGAGAGACCTGTTTGAACGCGACTTCTTCAAGGATGGGTTAGTTGAAATAGAGTGTTTCTCTGACCTCTGCAAGGCAAAGAATTACTACTCTGGACTTGAATTTTCTTTTAGGTTGCTTGGAGCATCTGATTCATCTCTTTAAGCTAGCTAGCTGGTTTCATGATGCCATATGCTTTTGCCACATTTATAATCTTTATCGAATGAGTCGTTCTCTGTTTATTTTGCTCAATCCTATATTTCTTTTGCAGGGCGAGAGATAGAATGCTTCATCTTCACCAGAGCATTGGGCTAGTTGGACACCGAATTACCCAAATGCTTCCAAGAGGAGCGACAGCCTTTACTGATACGACAGTGAGATTCTCGATGGAATGTCCGGAAAAGTTATTTGCTTCTCATTCCATGCATATCTCCTCCTCTCAAAGCTTTGCTTGCCTGGCATCAACAGAAGGTCATCAGCCTTCAACCAGGTTTGTTCTTCCCTAAAACACCTGTTTTTTATGCATCATGACACATCTTAGTTTACTCCTTTGTTTGGCTGATAGAAATATTGTTTGCCAAAAGTTCTCTTTTTTTGAGTTAGGAGATACTCCTCTTCCTCTTTGCCCCTCAGCTTAAAAGCAGAAGAATTCGAGAACCATTACGATTGGCATTGCATATTGTATCATAATACTGAGATAAATATATCAGATACTGTTTTATTCAATGCGCTAGACTGGAAATTTATTGGAAAAGGTTTCATTATATTCTGGAAATCTCTTTCTACTCCATGAAGCTCTCTTCTATCTGCTTCTCTCCGGATTATTGGAGAAGATGAATCACTTTCTAAGATTCTCTTCTTCACTTTCTAAATTCATAATCCTTCCTAAGTCTTTTCGCCCTGCTATGATTTGGATGTGGTGTTCTCCAACAGGTTACTTAAATCTTTGTGTTCAATTTATGCGCTACTGTGTTCAATTTAAAATTTTCTCCTTTCTATCCGTAAGATCTTATACGAGTCCATATGGAACTTGAATGTATGTTTTTGTATGGTTAAGGAAGGATGACTTACTCATCCATGGATTAAGCGAGAAGATAGTTGGTGTGCTAGGAGGAGGGCAATTGGGGCGCATGCTGTGTCAGGCAGCTTCTGAAATGGCCATTAAAGTCGCTGTGTTGGACCCACTAGAAAGCTGTCCAGCAAGTGCAATTGCATATGATCATGTGGTTGGCAGCTTTCACGACAGTGCGACAGTGGAGGAGTTTGCAAAGAGGTTTGTTTTATTATGTACTAGTTATGGAATTGATTTAATGCTTTTACAAAAGACGTGATTGATTGATTGAAGTATTAGGCATGTACTCTCTTTCTTCGTGGTAGCAGATGTGAAATTTTGACGATTGAAATTGAACATGTTGATGCTGCCACCTTGGAGAAGCTTGAGCAAGATGGAGTGGATTGCCAACCTAAAGCCTCCACTGTTCGAATTATCCAGGTTACTTTCCTTTTACAGTGACGTGGTGAATTTAATTTTCATGTAGGAGACTCCATTGTTTTGTATTTCCGCGAGTCTTTTATTTGTCAATTAACATTCTTTAATGCACACTCTTATCAAGGAGAAAAATCACATAGCATATGTTTGAAAAATCTTGTGGTGTCACCACTAGAATTGGAGAAACTTATGATGTCGCATGTTTATTCTAGACATGGATACATAAAGGAGCTATTAAAATGATATCGATGCGTAGGCAGTAACTGAGTAAAAAGTATGTCAATAAGCATGACAGAACCAACATATTGTACTTTTTGAAAAACTTTTGAGGATGGCTTTACCTCATGTGCCATGTCAATGCAACAAAAACTGAAAGAACTATGGTCCCCCAGGTCTGACTTCACTGCGTAGGTTTTCTGGAGTGTGTTGTATTTCATTAGCTTGTGGGGAAGGAGAACACATTTAACATCCCTCGGACTCTTGAGGTACAGAGACTTTTCCTATTGTGGGACCTACTGGAAATTGAGGTTTTGCTAAGACTTTTGCTGTTTAAGAATGAGGTAGGATGGACTGGTTACTGGTTTTTCTGTGCTCCTCATCCAATTGTAGATTAGCTATATGCATGTTACATCCAATTAAAGGAGACATGAAATCGTGAAAAATTATTAAAAAATTCCCTCTCTTAGGATTCCAATATCAATTCCAGCAAAAGCTGAGTCAAGTAGTGCAGGTGGATGATTGCATATGTGTATCATTGTATACCAATACTACGGACGTGTGTATTGTTAAGATATGAGTTTTTGGTTTTAAGCGTTGCTTCTTGTAAAACAAAAGAGTCCACTGACATATGCTGTATTATTGGGCTGGGTAACTTCTAGGTGCGCTTTAAAGCAGTTCTGTGACATTCTACAAAGTTGTTGATGGGTTATATTGTACTTGTTTGAATCGCGGAGAAGATAAGTTTGGGTTTGCTTTAGTCTCTCTTTGGATCATTGATTTTAATTGCTTGTTATTCATCCCTTCACAGGTGAGTAGAGATTTTTGGTCTACAACAAGGAGTCTTTTCAAGCTAGTTCCTTTTCATAAGAAGTTCCATAGACCATAGCAGACTTTCAACTTCCTGACATTCCGTTGTAGTATAAGTGGAAGTGCTTTGCCCTGACCCAGATTTGTGCTCTCTTCCAGGACAAATATCTCCAAAAAGTTCACTTTTCCAGACATGGCATTCCACTTCCAGAGTTTATGCAGGTTAGTTAATTTCCTTGATGTTTCTTGGGCCTGCAATGTGACCTGGACATTGGCATTCTAATTCCTTGTGTTGACATGAGAATTGGCTGAGACAGATAGATGATCTTGAAGGTGCTAAGAGAGCTGGTGACCTATTTGGCTATCCGCTGATGGTAAAGAGCAAACGACTAGCTTATGATGGGCGTGGAAATGCTGTTGCAAAAACAGCTGAGGACCTCTCTTCTGCTGTGGCTGGTAATCTTATACAGTCTCTTTTCATACCTCTTCCTTTCGTGATTCTTAGAGTTCCTTCATTTTGGCGTTACTCTTCATTTCTTGCGTAGTTTTATCCGAAGATAGAAAGCTTTTTTTGTTAGTTTGATATTTTCAATTTCTTGGGACATTTGGTGACGCGACAAGATGAATGATTTTGTAATTCCGTACATTCTTTTTGTTTTTCTTTTCTTGTCACTGTGATAGTACCATTTGATATTTCAGACCATAGTCGCGATACTACCATTTGATATTTCAGACCGTAGTCTTGCATGCATCAGTCTGCACGTAGCTGGTTGAATTTTACTTTCGATTTTCATCTTCTGCAGTTCTTGGAGGTTTTGAGCGTGGACTCTATGTTGAAAAATGGGCACCCTTCATAAAGGTGTGCATCTCCTAAGTATCATTAGCCTTATTTTTGTTAGAGCTTATTTTATTGTGTATTTTCCACCACCTATCAACAAATTATTCAATAGTCATCCACTATTCATGGATTGCCTATACATTGCCAATTAAGGGGGTTTGTAGAGCGCTTACATAGAATTACTGTATTTGACAATTGTGTGTGTTATTTATCACTAAGAAAAACAATGTTTATAGTGTTCTTGTCTTAGTGCACTTAAGTTATGTATGCAACAACTCACACTAGTTCTCTCCAGTATTTCTTATGTTCTTGCTGGTGTGGTGGGATTATACTTTTGTAGGCAATGATGGCTAACATAACATCCATTTGACAGGGGAAGGGGAGGGGGTGTTTTATTACTTTGTTAAGTCCTTACCAAAAGTAACTTTGTTATCTTGAATCTTATTGCAGGAGCTTGCTGTCATTGTAGCAAGAGGAAGAGACAATTCTGTCTTGTGCTATCCTGTGATTGAGACTATACACAAGTATGCTTATTGTCTGTTATATCTCGGGGTCATTTTTCTTTGATGGTTTATCATAATAGTAGACCGTCTCCTTTGAGGCTGGATCACCTGAGCTACTGTGGGTATTATACAAGCTTTTGACAGCTTAACTCTTGGCAGAAACTATTTAGGGATTTTACTACATTTCTTTCAATTTTAGGGAAAACATATGTCACATAGTTAAGGCGCCTGCGAGTATTCCATGGAAGATCCAGAGACAAGCTACTGATATTGCCTATAAAGCTGTTAGTTCCCTTGAAGGCGCTGGTGTTTTTGCCATTGAATTGTTTCTTACTAGGGATGGTCAGGTGATTGGGGTCATCAATAACTTCCTCCACGGTTTATTCTGATTGCAAATTGCCACGTCTATCCTACTTACGTGCTTTCACTTGGCTTTCAGGTTTTGTTAAATGAAGTGGCTCCTAGGCCCCACAATAGCGGCCATCACACAATTGAGTCTTGCTACACTTCTCAGTATGAACAGCATTTGCGAGCTGTTATTGGTCTTCCACTTGGTGATCCGTCAATGAAAACTCCTGCTGCTATCATGTACAATATACTTGGTGAAGAAGAGGTTCACTTTTAGGCCTTTCTGATTTTTGAATTATTGCTTTGCCAACTGGACTACTTGGCTTTCATTTTTCTTTTGTTGCATGCATTAAATGCACTTGACTTAGCCTTCCATCCCAAACCACCATACACTCGCTGCAGACACACAGTAGCATGACAAACAAGTTCTTCTGTATTTTACTTCCAATTTGCTTAAGAGGTACTTAGTGCTGCACTTGTGGCTTGGTTGTCGGGATTAGGGCTTACAAAGTAGACTATTCTAATGATAAACCTGTGGCTGTTTTTATCGTGTTGCGTAGCTATTATATATGAGGACTGCTTTTATGAGGTCTCACTATTGCTCTAGGTGCTAATAGTGAAAGGTTTGACAAAGTATTTATTGTGCTTAGGGAGAACGAGGCTTTCGTTTGGCTCATCAGTTGATTGGAAGGGCATTGAGCATAAAAGGAGCTGCAATTCATTGGTATGATAAGCCAGGTCAGATGATCACAAAGAAAAAAATATTAATACAGCCCCAGGGCGACAACCTTCCCTCCTAATCTCTCACTCTCTGCCAGTAATTAACTACAAGTTCTTATTGGTGCTATAGAAATGCGTAAGCAACGGAAAATGGGTCATATTACTATCGTTGGCTCCTCGTTGGGCAATGTGGAGGCACAACTAAATGCTTTGCTAAGTGAAGAAGGCAGGGATTGTCAATCAGCAGGTTAGTTTTTTCTGTACTTTTCGTCTAGAAATAGCCCCTTTTTGGGTAGAACATGGTGAATTTCTTTGTCTCTTTTTTATGTATCTCTCAAATATTGTCTTCTAGCTGGTCCTTTCTTTCATGGAAAGTGATAGAACTACATGCAGACCCCTGCTCACAAAAATATCTTAAGAGGTACAGGGTATACTTCAAAGTTATGGGGTATGCTTTGAAGTTGAGTAGTAACAGCACTTTGATAAAGGATAGTGTTCTTGGAGACGCAAGATCTTGTAGTAAAACCATGAGAGTTTGCTTTTCTCACGGTTATGAGTTGCATTCCTTTGTCTCATGCCCTAAGGAAGCTAAGAAAGTAGACCTATCTCTATACAGATACCTGTGATTGCACTCACAACTGAGCTCCATATTACAGTATCTTTGGTAACTACTGCCTATTTGAAAAATTCTCAAAGCAAAAAGGATCACATTTGCACTGGTTATAAAATTATTTCTGTGCTAAATGGAGCTATATGCCATTGCTTTGTCAGGATTATTGACACTGTCATTAACTGTATGCAGTACAACCGTGTGTTGGGATTATAATGGGCTCGGACTCTGACCTTCCTGTGATGAAGGATGCAGCAAGGATACTAGATGCATTCGATGTGCCGTACGAGGTTAATTATGTTCTGATTATATGCTCAAGATTACGTCATTGAGCGAAGAGCTTACATCCCTAGCAACAAGTTGAACTTTGAATAAAAACTTTGCAGGTGAGAATAGTTTCAGCACATCGAACCCCTGATGTGATGTTCAGATATGCTTCCTCTGCTCAGGAGAGGGGCGTTCAGGTTATCATTGCTGGTGCTGGCGGTGCAGCTCATTTGCCAGGCTAGTTGCTTTATGTCCTGATCACTAGAACGTTGTATGGATCAATTGCTTTTTTACCGTTTAAGAAACTCTGTCTTCTGTTTCCAGGTATGGTGGCTTCCCTGACTCCATTACCAGTTATTGGTGTGCCTGTTCGTGCTTCTGTATTGGATGGTCTTGACTCACTTTTATCGATAGTGCAGGTATTTCTTTCTCTAATTTCAGTAAAATTGGTTCTCATCACTGTCGAAATCAGTTTTTGATGGGAGCTGTGGTCCTTGATTAGTTTAAGATCCAACTTTTATGCTGCAAAAATGGTTACTTGGAGAAGGTTTCATGTCCTCCCAGAGGATAAAGTCTTGTGACCCGTCTACCAATTACGGAGTACAACTAACTAACTAACTAACTATATATATTTTTATTATATATATATATATATATATAGATATATAGTAGGTGGAGTACAATGAAATACATGGCATTTTGCTCGTCATGGGACTATTTGGTGGATAGATTGACATGGTTCTCTTAGAGCACTGAAAATCTCTTAGCCTCACGCCTGTGTTTGTCATGCTTCATTGCAGATGCCGAGGGGTGTCCCTGTCGCTACCGTGGCAGTAAATAATGCCACAAATGCTGGTTTGCTAGCCGTTAGAATGTTGGGAGTTGGTAATCCAGACCTACTGGCTAGGTTGTTATTTCTGTCTCACTTAAGGATGCGCGGTTTGAGGCGATTATAACAGAAATAGATTCTATAATGTTGTCTTTGGTGGAACATCATCCGTGCTGATTTGATCTCCTATTTTTTTCGCTTGCTTGCGCAGAATGAGCCAGTACCAAGAAGATACGAAGGAAGATGTCCTGACAAAAGCTGAAAAATTGCAGAGAGAAGGTTGGGAATCCTATTTGAATCCTTGACGGTCTTGAAGGACCACCAATTTTGGTAGTAATGATTGTTTTTGCTTTCTTGCACTTGGGACTTCTTATTCAGTCCCAATGTACACGTAGATCACTGTCATCTATAGGAAACTAAATAGTCAAATGAAATGCATGGTCATTCCCAATGCATCTTCTCCCCATAGAATTGATAATTTATCTCGATGTAACACTATGAAACTCATGCTTCTTGACTGACATAAAATGAGCCCCCACTCTGGGTTTCCGATCGAAGGCAATGCGCACGTTAAGGGTTTTCCAATTTGGGTCATTTAGTTTTTGCTAATCTTGCCAATTGTCACTCATTTTCTTTTTTCTTTTTCGCACCTGAATCAAAAGAAATTTATACTACTGGTGTTTAATATTCTGCTCTTTATCCAAGAAGTTCGACTCCACCAAATTGTAGATAAACGAAATAGGAAAGCGTAGTGGCAACTTACTTTTTCATGTATGGTTTGTCCAACTTATCATTGGAGGAAGCTGTTCTGAAACAGATTTACAGGAGGTTGCACAAGTGGTGTAGCGACATTGAATTTTGTCCGTATCTATCTTCTGCGTCTATAAATGTCGTTGTGTCCGGAACGATTGTTGTCCATATGAAGAATTACCGCATTAAGCGCGAGCTAAACTTACCTTTATAGCTTTTGGGGATGCGAAAGAAGTCTCATGCCATGCTCAAAGGAAACTGCTATAGTTTTCGGAAAATCTCAAATAACGGCCTAAAGTCCGACTGTTTTTTCAGAGGAGGGCTCAAAGTGAACATTGTTCCAAATAAAGGCCTGAAGTATCTATCACAATCTCAAATAAGGGCATAAAGTGGTCAATACGATCTCAAGTAAGGGTTTCGTTGAGCACATGCATTTCACATGCCACTTTTCAAATTATGGTTGGCGGCATTTTGGTCCAAAGTTCATATTTTCTTTCTTTTATTCCTTTTCCTTTCTTATTTCTCTGTTCTTCTTTCTCCTTCCTACATCCGACTCTCCACTTCATCTTTCTTCTTTCTTTCATCTCCAAGGAAGAGATGGATCGGGATGGAGACAAAGAATTACGTCCCTTTGTGCTTACACTCAAGAAAGGGAATTTTTTTTTTTAAATGCATAGACTTGAAATTCGCTAAAAATTAAAAAAAGTGAAGGAGAAATGTTCGTTTATTATATAGGACGGGATAAATTTTTTTGGGACAAGTACAATGGAAGTCCTAAAACTTATCATGTAAGTGAAAATGAGTCTTGAATCTTTTAAAAAGTTCAATCAAGTCATAAAACTTAACACAAAAGTGCATTCGAGTCCTAAAACTCTCAAAAAAAGCAATCAAGTCCTAAAACTTATCTCGAAAGTACAATCGAGTCCTAAAATTTTCAAAAAATGCAACCAATGAAAGAACTTGATTGGACTAATATGACAAGTTTTTGGAATCTATTGCACTTTTTGAAAGTTTTAAGACTCAAATGCATTTTTGTAACAAGTTTTAGGACTTAATTGCACTTTTTGAAACTCTTATGACTCAATTGCATTTTTGTGACAAGTTTTAGGACTTCCAATATACTTTTCTTTTTTTTTAAGGGGGGGATGGGGGAATTCTATAAAATTATTTTTGCGGTCTCCTCTTGAATGGGGATCGCTTTTGAGCTCATAGATGAGTCTTTAGAGTTTTTCGAGATGTGAAATTCGCTAAAGATGAGCCTTCCTTAAAGCCATAAGCATTTGAGATCCATTAGGAGAACAATTTAATTGCTATCTCAAAAAGCTGTTGGCATTGCATATCGTATCATGATACTGAGATAACTATATCAGATACTGTTTTCTTCAATGCGGTAGACTGGAAATGTATTGGAAAAGAAGGTCTCATTATATGCTGGAATTCTCTTTCTACTCCATGAAGCTCTCTTCCATCTGCTTCTCTCCGAATTATTTGGAGAAGATGAATCACTTTCTAAGATTCTCTTCTTCACTTTCTAAATTCGTAATCCTTCCCAAGTCTTTTCTCTCTGCTACGATGTGGGTGTGGATGTTCCCCAACATGTTACTTAAATTCTTTGTGTTCAATTTAAAATCTTCTCCTTTGTATCGGTAAGATCTTATACGAGTCCATGTGGAACTTGAATGTATGTTTTTGTATGGTTAAGGGAGGACGACTTACCCGTCCATGGATCAAGCGAGAAGTCAGTCAGTATCCTAGGAGGAGGGCAACTGGGGGCGCATGGTATGTCGGGCAGCTTCTGAGATGTGATAAAGCCACCACAAGTGAATTCACTCATGAACCATGTAAAGGCTGGTGCTTTACAGGTTTTCCTCGTGTCTAAGACGCTTGACACCTTGCAAGGGGGTGTAAAAAGAAAAACGCCATGGTCATGCTTTTATGTTCTTTAACTTCTTTTGGAATGAACTCACACGAAAGCACCTAAACTACATATGTCGAGAGAGTATAAGATGGCATTCACATCACACCAAAATTGGAGGAAAAGTAAATGCACTGATAACATGCGCATGCATGCAGGGGTGTCCTTGAGAAGGTTATCTTGATCACTCGAAAAACACAAGAAGATAAAACTAATCAAAGCAATGTAACCTTAGCAAACTAAAACTTCTGTTGAAGAAGCAGAAACCGGAAAAGGATGCTCAACAAAACTAAGGCCGTCATAATTTCCCGCTTAAAAGGGCGGAAAAGAAAACAATCAGACAGCAGCAATTGAATCGACACTGAACAACCTTCTCTACTAATTTTGGTAATTAGCTCGTCACATCTCGCGCAACCCCAAAGGGTACAAATTTTTGGGAGCTCGGCATGTTCCGATTAAAGGTCCAAGCAACGATATATATGTTAAAAAAAGAAATATTGTCGGACCACACTTAAGAGCATCAAATTTCTTCCCAAACGGGATTATAAGACATAGTTGTTATGGAAACTTACGGACAGTACAGTTTCACATTTAAGACACTTCCGTTCATCGGAAATAGTGAATGAGCGTCAAACATCTTGCAAAAAGCGGTACCTAGGGACGAAAGGCCTAGCATGAAACCTTTACCAGGGCAGAGAAAGAAGTATTACTTACATCGCACTATCCCAAGGTACATGCATACCCCGCAAAGGAAACTGATGACCATGCACGAAGCATCAAATCCCAACTCTGAGGTCAAAAATTTAGGGACTAAGTTGAACATGTTCCAAAAGTTCGGGAATCACATTGAACAAATTAAAAGTTGAAGGACCACATTGCACATTGTGTTGAAATTCTAGGACCGTATTTGTCAAATTAAATATTGAGGGACCACATTGGACATTGAATCAACATTCATGGACCATTTGTGTCATTTTCTCTTTTTTTGTGGATTACGATAATATGGCATTTATGATATACTATAACATTATTTGACAAAGGTTTAGAAATATATATATATATATATATATATATATATATATATATAAAAGATAATATAGGGCAATGAGAGAATAAGAAAATAACTTATTTGTCCACGAAAACTTGTCACCATCTACAACGTGTTTGCCTTCATGGGCTTGGCTCTTCTCCCTCGATCCACCATTGTCACATACGTTACTTAAATTCTACCGAGCTTGGGAGTAAGCATGGTTCCGGGGTAGACTCAAGAACCTGTGGGAACCGGTCTGATTCTAGATTCTAAGGTATGTATGGTAGGTTCCAGGTTTCAAAAATTAAGAAACTTGCTCTAACGGGTAGGTTGCGGGTTCCACTACCTAGAACCTAAGACCTAGAACTTGACCCTAGATCTTAAAACAAATCTATGTGTTTTTTTTTTTTTTGTATATGTCTTCGCACGATCCTATAATGTTCTATAGCATTCGATGATGAGTGTATAATTACGGAGTACCAAATGTTTTTTTTTTTTGGTGGAGGACAATGAAATACATGGCATTTTGCGCATAATGGGATTTTTTGGTGGATAGATGACATGGTTCTCTTAGAGCACTGAAAATCTCTTAGCCTCGCGCCTGTGTTTGTCATGCTTCATTGCAGATGCCGAGGGGTGTCCCTGTCGCTACCGTGGTAGAAAATAATGCCACAAATGCTGGTTTGCTAGCTGTTAGAATGTTGGGAGTTCGTGATCCAGACCTACTAGCTAGGTTGGTATTTCTGTCTCACTTAAGGATGCGCGGTTTGCGGCGATTGTAACAGAAATAGATTCTATAATGTTGTCTTTAGCGGAACATCATCCGTGCTGATTTGATCTCCTATTTTTTGCTTGCTTGCGCAGAATGAGCCAATACCAAGAAGATACAAAGGAAGATGCCCTGACAAAAGCTGAAAAATTGCAGAGAGAAGGTTGGGAATCCTATTTGAATCCTTGACGGTCTTGAAGGACCACCAATTTTGGTAGTAATGATTGCTTTTGCTTTCTTGTACTTGGGACTTCTTATTCAGTCCCAAGGTACATGTAGATCGTTGTCATCTATAGGAAACTAAATACTCAAATGAAATGCATGGTCATTCCCAATGCATCTTCTCCCCATAGAATTGATAATTTAAGTCGATGTAACATTAGATATCATTATGAAACTCATGCTTCTTGACTAACATAAAATGAGCCCCCAATGTAGGTTTCCGATCGAAGGGAATGCACACGTTAAGGGTTTTCCAATTTGGGTCATTTAGTTTTTGCTAATCTTGCCAATTGTCACCCATTTTCTTTTTTCTTTTTTGCACCTGAATCAAAAGAAATTTATACTACTAGTGTTTAACATTCTGCTCTTTTAGGAAAGCGTAGTGGCAACTTACTTTTTCATGTATGGTTTGTCCAACATATTATTGGAGGAAGTTGTTTTGAAACAGATTTACAGGAGGTTGCACAAGTGGTGTAGCGACATTGAATTTTATCCGTATCTATCTTCTACATCTATAAATGTCGTTGTGTCCGGAACAGTCATTGTCCATGTGAAGAATTACCGCATTAAGCGCGAGCTAACCTAACTTTTATAGCTTCTGGGGATGTGAAAGAAGTTTCTTGCCATGCTCAAACGAAGCTGCTATAGTTTTCGGAAAATCTCAAATAATGGCCTAAAGTGCAACTGTTTTTTCAAAGGAGGGCTCAAAGTGAATATCGTTCCAAATAAAGGCCTAAAGTGTTTATCACAATCTCAAATAAGGGCATAAAGTGGTCAATTCGATCTCAAATAAGGGTTTCGTTGAGCACATGCATTTCACATGCCACTTTTCAAATTATGGTTGGCGGCATTTTGGTCCAAAGTTCATATTTTCTTTCTTTTATTCCTTTTCCTTTCTTATTTCTATGTTCGCCTTTCTCCTTCCTACATCCGACTCTCCACTTCATCTTTCTTCTTTCTTTCGTCTCCAAGGAAAAGATGGATCGGGATGGAGACAAAGAATTACGTCCCTTCGTGCTTAAACTCAAGAAAGGGAATTTTTTTTTTAAAAGCATAGACTTGAAATCCGCTAAAAATTAAAAAAAGTGAAGGAGAATTGTTTGTTTATTATATAGGACGTGATATTTTTTTTGGGACAAGTACAATGGAAGTCCTAAAACTTATCATGTAAGTGTAAATGAGTCTTGAATCTTTTAAAAAGTTCAATCAAGTCATAAAACTTAACACGAAAGTACATTCGAGTCCTAAAACTCTCAAAAAGTGGAATTAAGTCCTAAAATTTATCTCGAAAGTACAATCGAGTCCTAAAATTTTCAAAAAATGCAACCAATGAAAGAACTTGATTGGACTAATATGACAGGTTTTAGGATTCTATTACACTTTTTGAAAGTTTTAGAACTCAAATGCACTTTTGTAACAAGTTTTAGGACTTAATTGCATGTTTTGAAACTCTTATGACTCAATTGCATTTTTGTGACAAGTTTTAGGACTTTCAATATACTTTTCTTTTTTTTTAAGGGGGGGATGGGGGAATTCTATAAAATTATTTTTGCGGTCTCCTCTTGAATGGGGATCGCTTTTGAGCTCATAGATGAGTCTTTCGAGTTTTTCGAGATGTGAAATTCGCTAAAGATGAGCCTTCCTTAAAGCCATAAGCATTCCAGATCCATTAGGAGAACAATTTAATTACTATCTCAAAAAGCTATTGGCATTGCATATCGTATCAAGATACTGAGATAACTATATGAGATACTGTTTTATTCAATGCGGTAGACTGGAAATTTATTGGACAAGAAGGTCCCATTATATGCTGGAATTCTCTTTCTACTCCATGAAGCTCTCTTCCATCTGCTTCTCTCCGAATTATTTGGAGAAGATGAATCACTTTCTAAGATTCTCTTCTTCACTTTCTAAATTCGTAATCCTTCCCAAGTCTTTTCTCTCTGCTACGATTTGGGTGTGGATGTTCCCCAACATGTTACTTAAATTCTTTGTGTTCAATTTAAAATCTTCTCCTTTGTATCGGTAAGATCTTATACGAGTCCATGTGGAACTTGAATGTATGTTTTTGTATGGTTAAGGGAGGACGACTTACCCGTCCATGGATCAAGCGAGAAGTCAGTCAGTATCCTAGGAGGAGGGCAACTGGGGGCGCATGGTATGTCGGGCAGCTTCTGAGATGTGATAAAGCCACCACAAGTGAATTCACTCATGAACCATGTAAAGGCTGGTGCTTTACAGGTTTTCCTCGTGTCTAAGACGCTTGACACCTTGCAAGGGGGTGTAAAAAGAAAAACGCCATGGTCATGCTTTTATGTTCTTTAACTTCTTTTGGAATGAACTCACACGAAAGCACCTAAACTACATATGTCGAGAGAGTATAAGATGGCATTCACATCACACCAAAATTGGAGGAAAAGTAAATGCACTGATAACGTGCGCATGCATGTAGGGGTGTCCTTGAGAAGGTTATCTTGATCACTCCAAAAACACAAGAAGATAAAACTAATCAGAGCAATGTAACCTTAGCAAACTAAAATTTCTGTTGAAGAAGAAGAAACAGGAAAAGGATGCTCAACAAAACTAAGGCTGTCATAATTTCCAGCTTAAAAGGGCGGAAAAGAAAACAATCAGACAGCAACAATCGAACCAACACTGATCAACCTCCTCTGCTAATTTTGGTAATTCGCTCATCACATCTCGCCCAACCCCAAAAGGTACAAATTTTTGGGAGCTCAGCATGTTCCGATTAATGGTCCAAGCAACGATATATAGGTTAAAAAAAGAAATGTTGTCGGACCACACTTAAGAGCATCAAATTTCTTCCAAAACGGGATTAGAAGACATAGTTGTTATGGAAACTTACGGACAATACAGTTTCACATTTAAGACACTTCCGTTCATCCGAAATAGTGAATGAGCGTCAAACATCTCGCAAAAAGCGGTACCCAGGGACGAAAGGCCTGGCATGAAACCTTTACCAGGGCAGAGAAAGAAGTATTACTTACATCGAACTATCCCAAGGTACATGCGCACCCCGCGAAGGAAACTGATGACCATGCACGAAGCAGCAAATCCCAACAGTGAGACCAAAAACTTAGAGACTAAGTTGAACATGTTCCAAATGTTCAGGAATCACATTAAACAAATTAAAAGTTCGGGGACTATATTGCACGTTGGGTTGAAATTCAGGGACCGTATTTGTCAAATTAAATATTGAAGGACCACATTGCACATTGAATCAATGTTCATGGACCATTTATGTCATTTTCTCTCTTTTTTTGTTGAATAGGATAATATGGCATTTATGATATACTATAACATTATTTGACAAAGGTTTATATATATATAGGACAATGAGAGAATAAGAAAATAACTTATTTGTCCACGAAAACTTGTCACCATCTACAACGTGTTTGCCTTCATGGGCTTGGCTCTTCTCCCTCGATCCACCATTGTCACATATGTTACTTCAAATTCTACCGAGCTTAGGAGTAAATATGGTTTCGGGGTAGAATCAAGAACCTGTGGGAACATTCTAGATTCTAAGGTATGTATGGTAGGTTTCGGGTTTCAAAAATTAAGAAACTTGCTCTAAAGGGTAGGTTGTAGGTTTCACTACTTAGAATCCGAAACCTAGAACTTGACCCTGGATCTTAAAACAAATCTTTGTGTTTTTTTTTTTTTTTGTATATGTCTTCACACGATCCTACAATGTTCTATAGCATTCGATGATGAGTGTATAATCTAGAGCAAAATAAATTTTTAGGTTTCAAGTCCTAAAAAATGAGAAACCTGTTCTAATGGGTTGGTTTCATGTTCTAAATGTAGTATTTATGGAATCTGAAACCGCTCACATCTACTTCCTCTTAGGGGTTGTAGTATTCATTATCATTTTGCTTAACTAAAAATGAAAAAAGAAAAGAAAAGAAAAGAAATTAGTAGGCTCTCGAGTACCCTCAAACCAACCTTAGAACTTGTGATATGGTAGGTTTCGAGTTAAAAAAAAAATGAATAACCTATTCCAATGAGTAGGTTCTAGGTTCAAGGTGGAATATGTAAGGAACTTGAAACCGTTCACCCCCAATCGAACCTTGTCTTCTTGTCATTGCCCCACCCCCTTAGGTAGTATTTTCTTATATTAAAATTATATATATACACACACACACACACGAATTTATTGTTACCCCAAATATCGAATATGGTCAAAGTTATCCAATCTATACTTATATACAATTCATCAAACATAGCCTAAATGAATTATGCATTACAATTTCGTTGCAACAAATAGTGGATATAATATCACGAAAAATCCCAAGCTATTACACTTATGATAAATTTACTCCAAATTATTTTTTTCGACCACCAAAAATTCCAAATGAGTACACTTGTGATAAGTTTACTCCAAACTAGTATACTTATGATAATTTTACCATTTGCTAATTTCTATTAAATTAGGTCAACATCACAAAAAACCTCAAACTAATAAGCATGTGATAAAAAGAGGGTAAAAACCATAAACCGATATATCCATCAACTGTCACGTGTTGTTTAACTCAGCAATTTAACTGTAAAATTTAAAAAAAGCGAACAAAAGGTGGTATACTAGTTTAAAATAAACTTGTCACATGTTTATCAATTTAGACTGTAATTTAAGGTGTAAATTCATCATAGATGATTCCTCCGATAGTGCGATTTATATGGAACGAAAATTATACTGATTCTAAACACCCCCATGTATTTGTCATCATTCTTTCAAAAGCATGTGAGAAGATATCATAATTAGTAACACATGATCTGAAATGACGATGCCATGAATTCAGATTATACTACAGGATTAATTATGTTACAAGGTTTTGTTAAAGATATCTCATCTGATATAAATCTTTTAATATTTCTGAACCAAGAAATTATATGAAAGTTAAAATAATTTTTAATAGAACATAGTGCGGCACATGCCTCGTATTTTTATATTTCCGTAAGTTCAACAAGCACGCCTTCCTTCTGTCGAAATCGGTCAACTCTGACTCCACCAGATTCCACGCAAGTCCCTCCGTCCCTGGTTCTCGGCTCCAAGCAGCCTCGATCGCCCCCCATGGAGTCCGCGAAGCCATGGACGGAGGACGCGATGTCGAAGATGGTGGCAGCGTCGCGCCTCTGGTTCGCCGGATTCGCGGACGCGTGTTGCCTTCACAGAGTCGTCTCCCTCTGCCTCAAGTTACCTTCCTCTCCCTCGTCTTTAGCTCGTCGTGGCTCTTCCTAGCTTCGCTGCTTCTCGATTCGTGTTCTCCTTTCCTGGAAATGATGGACGAATTTGAAATTCACTGAATTTTTCTTTTTGTTTGTTGAATTCGCGCTTTGGTAGGTCGAAGAAGCTCTCGATCAGGACCGGACAGTGTTTTCTCTTGAACGGCTTCATATTCCTCGGGAGGTACTTGTTGTGTCTCTGGGAATCCTGTTTTATCGGATGAATTTGAATGCGATGCTGTTTTAGGAGTTGGGTACTTCGCGGTCTCTCTGTCGCTGAATTTACGATTTTGAGTTCTTTAAGACTTTCGTTGGTGGTCTATATGTTTAGTGATGATAGAGATCAGAAGCTACGTTAGCTTGGAAACACTTCTCTTTAGTTCATTACCTCAAAACTGTGGTGTCCGTTGATTTGTCTGCAAAAATGTGCCTCTTTATTAAGGTCGTTTCATGTCCCAGTGCCCTCATTTCAAATGTCCTTACCGTTTGATGATATTTCTTGAGGAGACTTCATTTATTATTCATTGTTCAGAATGCAGTCAGGAAATTTATATTACAAAATGAAGTGTATTTTTGTCTCCTGGCATGGATAATGGTGGTATTCGAATGAACTTTTTAAGCTATTGTAATTCTTTTTTGAATTGTGATGAGGTCAGTGCTGTTGCGCAAGCAGCTGTCTATTGCGGTTCTCTCTTTATTCTGGCAGAAGTTTCTTTGGCTTTGCTTGAAACTTGTGCTTGAGCAAAAGGAGGGAAATTTCAGTGGAACTCATGATAATGGGACCTTTGGAAGTACCCATTGGTGCTTAATGTTAATGAAGAGAGGTTCTAGTCCTCCTAGAGCACTATGCTCCTGTCCACCCAACTTAATTGCCATGTGAGAAGTGTCATAAATTTGGAAGAAATAACTCATGATACTCAGCACGCTCTACGAGGTTGTTGGCATGGTTGGATGGTTACATCATGCCTTGGAGCACCTAAAAGTTTCTCCACTGAATTAGGGTAGAGTCTTGCTAAGAAAAAGGAAGAGAAAGATTGTAGAAAGACTAATCATGGGTGTGTTGGAAACTCTTAATAAACATAATGAACATTGTGAATTCTTAATGGGCTATATTTAGGCTAAACATGTGCAAAGCATGTATCGTTATGTGTTCCAGAAACTAGTTGACTCAAATTGTGAAGTGTTCCCTTAGCATTTTCATTGCATTCGTATGTAGATATTTCCTCAACAGTTATAATCAGTTGAATCTTAGATGATATATACGGGCAACAATTGCAAGTTGTAACAATTGATATTTTCAATTGATTTTGTTTCTCAACTCTTCTATCAATGCTCTTCCACTTCGTTCTTCAAAGTTTGATGTGCGTACTTGTGACGAAAATAACATCGATTTATTTGCAGCATACTTGTCTTACATTTGCTTGTCATCCCTACACTTCAGTGGATATTGCCTGAGAACTGCTGTCAGATTACTTCTCAAGACTCTTGTCCATTTTCTAGTGTTTTGAAGCTCTATTCGTTCCTACATTTTGGACTTGTACAACTGCTTTATGTAAGTTTGCTCTTGACATCTGCAGTTTTTAATTATTAAATATTGAACACGTGCTGTTTCATGGCCTTGTGTTGGCAGAGCAGTGAGCACTACCCAAAGCTGTAGTTTTTGTGAAAAAAGGGGCGTTTGTTTTGCTTCTCTCATTTTGACTGTATGACATTACTTTCGAGTGATGTTCTTGGATATCCTAATTAATGGATCTGTGCTATCAGATTGGTGCTTTTATTGAGTGGTTTTTCCAAATATCCTCTGACGCTAGACAACTCATGTATGTAATGCAAACAATTCACATTACATAAAAGAAGCATTCACCATCTGAACATACTCAATGAAGAACACCATGAGGACACCCGATTTTACCGATAGTTTTTAGTTCGTTGTGACTATCTGGGTTTATTTTTAGATCTGCTGTTCTCAGACTATCGTGAACAATGCCCCTATGCAAGTGGCTTGTCCATGCCTAAGTAGCTTTCAGAATTACGATGGAATTTAATGAGTGCATGTGTGCCCAAATTTTACCACGGGGAACAAAAGGTTCGATAAATAGAAGATCATATGTTATGACTTGTCTCTAGACCAACAACATAAAATGGCAATTTGTCCTTGACAATGCATTTGGGGCCTTCCAGATGCATAGAAGCCCTCATGATTTCTCTTCTGTGGTGATCAAGAGATGGAAGAAGCAATTGACAAAACTTTTCTTTTTACAAGTTCCGAGGCAATCACACGTATAGTTCCTTCAATGCTGAACTCCCAAGTTCCCAACCATCCAATAGAAGCATACGAGTAAAAGAGCTGTATTCCATAGTTTGTTGTACTTGTATGTTGCTTAACTTTTGATTTCTTCCTAGATTAGCACTAAAGTTAATCTCATTTTAAATGTTGAGTATGGATTGATTTTGGACTAGGAAAGAAACAAATTATAGGTATTATAATTTTGTTTGATGTCTAGGTACTTGAGCTTGGAAAGTAGTCTTGAGAGATACGTAGGGCATGGAAAGTACTCTACTGACCCCTGAAATTGCCCAATTGAAAGAGTACTATTAGTGATTTGAATGCTGTACCCTTTATGTTAAAAAAAGAAACCTCAAGATAAGAATTTAAGAGGAGTGAATTCGCATCAGGTTCACAGAAACTTAAGGAATGACTGGTAGATTTCAATAATGAGAAAGTTAATGTTTTGTGTTCATGAAATATCTTATAGTCCCTCATGGATTGATTAACTTTCACCAGGATTTTTTTTTTTGCAGGTTTTCTGGTTCTACCCATTGTACATTTTTAGCTTTATTTTGAGCGCTATATGGTATTGCCCTCATTACACTAGTTAGTTTTATGTCTTTTTACTCTGGTAGTCTTGTTTGTTTGATTTCAGTCAATTTTCCATAAAGCAAGGATAGCGATGAGCATCATGATTACGAGATAAAGTACCCTAAGCCTTTGTATATTGCCTTTCTTGTAAGTTAAACACAGGAGTCAACATTTATACTGTTCAATGGAAACAAGGAGAAAGAAAAAATTACTGAAATAATTTGTGGGTCAACTAGACTTAGTACATTTCCTATGCTGAAGTCCTAATTGAGAGGTAGCAAAAGCCACATGTCTTTGTTTATTTGATGCAAGAAAACAAGGAATGTAAAGCTTTTCAGAAAGAGAAAGGTTAAGACACTCAATAGAATTGTTGGTGTTTGGTTAACCTCTATTTTGTGGGGGATAAAAGTGGTCCAGGGGAAGAAGGTGCTCCAATGGATACGTTTCATAACCATCTTATACGAGGTGGTCCTTGAGAGATTTAAGAAATGGTCTTCATTCATTGCTTGCACCCCAAGCTATGATAAGAACGTGCCCCGGATTTCAGTTTTTAAGGTTGTAATTTGGTTTTGCCTTTTCAGTGCCAGTTCGCTTTGAGCTGATAGGGAGGTTTCCACGATGTAAAGCTCTAGTGTGCTGTGTACACTTTTAAATTCCTTCAAGCGTAGATTTTTTTGTTGATTATTGTGCATTCTTTCCGAGTATGTCTGATATAGGTTGTGGAGGAAATCTAAGGTTTTGGTGGAAGATGTGAATGCAGGTACAGTGATATAGCTAAACATGGATTTGCTGCTATGGAAGGATCTCAGTCTACGTTAGAGCAACCCTCAAGCAAAAATGAAGCAGTGGCGTTGGAAAGAAAGATTGAAACAGAAAAACTTGTTGATCTTGGAGGGTATAGAACTAAACACGATCAACCATTCTTATACTTGGCTATGGAAGTTTGCTTTTGGTATTATTTCATCTGAAGCTGAAGTGTTCTCATTTTCCTTAGGTTGATGATTGGAATTGGAGAGCAGGTGTATTCAATACTGCTTCTGACCTTTTTCTTCCTGGAGGTGAAATAAAGTCTAGATTTAATCTTGAGTAGCTACATCATGGGTTAAAAGCATTTTAGTTGGACTTTGAACTATCCTCATGATCAAACACCTTCTACAACCCACAGGTGTTGAATAGAGTAAAAATTTTGTTAATTGCTCAAATATGGTAGAATTTGATGTTGTTCCTGAATCCTGTGATGTGTATGGCTTCACAATTATAGCTGCCCAGGTGATTACGCCATTGTGGCAACAATGTTAGTAGAATGTTTTCCCAACGATGAACAATGACTGCAATGAAGGCCAAATGTTGTTGATTTATGATGGAATTACCATAATGAAATCAGTCATGTAGATGCAATTGAGGGAGAGAATGCTAGATCTTATTTTTTTTTTTTGGTTTATACCACAAAAAACCCAAACTAGTACGGCCATATCACATTTAACCTAAACTAATTTTCGTTACAAAAACTCCCGAACTGATACACCCATGCCACATTCACCCCAAACTAGTGCACCCGTGCCACATTTACTCTACAATGTTCTACTG